>NC_073377.1:149608635-149911135 GCF_028641065.1 Leucoraja erinaceus
TGACTTTATTTCATTGATTGGGCAGTTAAACATTTTATTGGAGAATGTTTAAAAGGAAACGAGGTAGCTAGTGAGAAACATTATACACTGTTAAACAAAACGGGACAATAGCTTTCTAACAAATCATTTTTGCATGGAATTCGTTACATGGCCTCGATTATCATGTAGAGGTTCATGCTGATGTTTCTGTAACCTAAATATAACCCCAAAGCAGCATTCTCTATTTGACAGAATCTACTGTCATTATATGACAGAAACTCCTGCCATTATCCTCCCTGTTCAATGATAACTCCATTTCCTATGAAACATCACCAAATATAAACTCTGACAAATTGTTAATTTAGCTCCTAATACAATGCGTGGACCACTATAAATAAAACATCATTGTGTAGAATGTTAAATAAGTGGTAATCATTGAGGAACACTTACATCTTAACCAGATACGGAGTAAATCGGATGGTCATATTACTGACACGACTAGAACACTTTTGTTTCCCCTTCATGATGTTGCACCTTCACTTTCTTCCCACTGACTGCCATGTACTGACATTATTTTTCAGTGTTTGGTTAAGATCTGTCATTGGAGCAGTTGGTCTATTCATTCCGTCTCATCATCGTGGTCATGCTGCATTGACTTTATTGTCATTGTTACCCACTCATCCGTCCCAAACGTTGATTCACGTTTCACTATAGCATGACTGATTGAGATATTGCCAGAAATGCCACAGTTTAGAGCCTCCTGTTGAAAGATACCAATCCAGTCCATGTCCAGACAATGAACCTGATTCAGGAGGTGTGTTGTCTAGGTGTTAGTTGCCACCGTTTACACATGGGACAATACAGGGAGTTGTGCCATCCATATCCATCTCTGCATTGGATGGTGCTGAAACAATGGAGCACTGGGATTATTATTTTACTTCAACTCTGACTGAGGATTCTATTCTGGGCAGCAAGACATAGTTCTGTGTAAAAGTCATCTTTTAGCATAGGATAAAGCAGTCACTAAAACCAGGCCAATAAGTAATACATTTTTGATCTGCAATCTTGGTAACATATGGGTCTGTGCTGCACCTGCCAGATTTTGGAGGGTGAACTTTTAGCTTTAGTCTTGAAAATAGATTTATTTTAATTCAAAAAACAAATCTTTATCAGACTATGATTGGAAAGGTTGAAAAATGATTGCGTCTTTCACCATATCATGCTAAATATATTTCTCACTTAGTTTCATCACTCTTGAAATGGACTGCACAGACCCATGCCTTATCTGGATTAGTCCTCTGGAATTGCATCCGACTTACTGGCCCGTCGCTTTGAGTTACTTGAATCTGAACAACCGGCATAGAGTGTTAATGCGTAGATCATCTGCTATGCCCGCGTGCATGGTTGGACTTGTGTATCTGTACATTCACGAATGGAGCATATAATCAAATTCCTTGTACGTTTACGTACTTGACTAATAAATTAATTACAATTTAATTGCTCATGACTGTGTAACATGAGCAATACTCAATCGGCCACCCACCGTATATCTCTCACCATAGAAGCATACAAAGTAGCAGGAGGAGGCCATTCGGCCCTTCGACCCAGCACCGCCATTCATTGTGATCATGGCTGATCGTCCACAATCAATAACCCGTGCCTGCCTTCTCCCCATATCCCTTGACTCCACTAGCCCCCTAGAGCTCTATCTAACTCTCTCTTGAATCCATCCAGTGATTTGACCTCCACTGCCCCCTGTGGCAGGGAATTCCATAAATTCACAACTCTCTGGGTGAAAAAGTTTTTATTTCACCTCAGTCTTAAATGGCCTCCCCTTTATTCTAAGACTATGGCCCCTGGTTCTGGACTCGCCCAACATTGGGAACATTTTTCCTGCATCTAGCTTGTCCAGTCCTTTTATAATTTTATATTTTTCTATAAGATTCCCCCACATCCTTCTAAACTCCAGTGAATACAAGCATAGTCTTTTCAATCTTTCCTCATATGACAGTCCCCCCATCCCAGGGATCAATCTCGTGAACCTACACTGCACTGCCTCAATCACAAGGATGTCCTTCCTCAAATTAGGAGACCAAAGCTGTACACAATACTCCAGGTGTGGTCTCACCAGAGCCCTGTACAACTGCAGAAGAACCTCTTTACTCCGATACTGAAATACAGAAGCAAAAATAAATGTGCGAGGGGCAACTCGTCCAATATTGCCTGGGTCACACTTATAATCATATAATTATATCAGCTGAAGATATAATTACCACCAATGTTACTTCTTCTTCTTTCGTGTGGCGTGCACAGCCTAAAGTTGTTGGACAACTTGTTCTATTTGATCTTCCGTGTGTACACGTCGAGATCATTGCATTAGTCGAAACAGGGCGGACGTGAAGTACGTGAAGGTTGCAATCTTCCACCCCACCACAAAAAGCTGGAGTAACTCTGCGGGTCAGACAGCTGGAAAAAGGAATAGGTGACATTTCGGGTCAAGACCCTTCTTCACCTATTTCTTCTGTCTGATGCTGTCTGACCCGTTGAGTTACTCCAGTTTTTTGTGTCTATCTCCGGGTTAAACCAGCATCAGCAGTTCCTTCCTTCAACTTTCATTGAACTTTCACCTCCAACTGGTCAATTCCAATTATTGGCAGTGCATTTTATTATTTTCAGAGGGCTGAGGTAGGGGTTGCTGGTATGGTGATGGGATTTCCCCAGGTTTAGTATTAGATTGTTTTCCTTAAAATACATGATCCATTAATCTTCTCGAACTGTGCCAGAAACGTCCGTACTTTAGAAGCATCTTTGTGGAGTTGCTTGTTATTATATAGTCAAAGCTGTTCATCCTGCCATTTAGATTAAACTGCAATATATTAAAAAGATGGAGGGGACTGTTTTGGCTTGTTGTGGGACTGGAGATGACGACTGGACATTTTTTTCTCCCTAATTAACTGTACAGCAGAGATACCCTAAGTATCTATACTGCAGAGAACTGTTATTTAAGGAAACATGGTGGCACAGCGGTAGAGTTGCTGCCTAATGGGCCTGTCCCATTTAGGCGACTTTTTAGGCAACTGCAGGAGACTATGCAGTCGCCACATGGTTGCCACATGTGGTTGTTGGGGAGTCGCCTTCATGGTCATGAGGAGTTCTCGCATTCTGGGAACTAGTCGCGGCCTCATTATGGTCGCCGCAAATTATTCAACATGTTGAAAAATTAGCGGCGACAAGAATAAAGCCGCCACGGAGAGAACCAAGAATTTTCGTGCCGTAGGTGGGTCGCCAGGCGGTCCTAGTGGGTTGCCAAGAGGTAGAAGGTTCACATAGGTTGTAGCTGGTGCTGACTGGTGAATTTCATTGGCTCATTGGGAAAGATAGTAGTTTTCAGAACCAAGGATAACCGACCGGTAATGTTAATGTCCGCCGAGTTTCACAGCCGTGTATCTCTGGCTTCTTAAAAGTTGGCTCCACTCCATCTCTGCCCTTCTCCCCCTTCTCCCCCCTTCTCTCCCCCCTTCTCTCCCCCCTTCTCTCCCCCTTTCTTTCTTTCCCCCTTCTCTCCCCCCTTCTTCCCCTTTCCCCCTCTCTCTCCCCTTCTTCTCTCCCCCCTTCTCTCCCCCCTTCTCTCCCCCCTCTTAAGGACTTACCATACACTGTGCTTTAGCCATCTTAGTTACAGCGCCAACCTTCCTGTTCATCGCGGTGTGTGTCTGTATCACCTTGGCTTTGCACCGTATGAATTTCACTCAGACAGTGCTCCCCCCGCTTGCCTTGTCTCCCGCCTGCATAACGGGCTGGTGAAGGAAGCGATGTGTTGTGTGTGTGTGTGTGTGTGTGTGTGTGTGTGTGTGTGTGTGTGTGTGTGTGTGTGTGTGTGTGTGTGTGTGTGTGTGTGTGTGTGTGTGTGTGTGTGTGTGTGTGTGTGTGTGTGTGTGTGTGTGTGTGTGTGTGTGTGTGTGTGTGTGTGTGTGTGTGTGTGTGTGTGTGTGTGTGTGTGTGTGTGTGTGTGCACGTGTGTGTGTGTGTGTGTGTGTGCACGTTCCACTCTGACAGTCGCCATTCCAGTTGCTGGTTTTTCAGGCGACTGCTAGCGACTTGACAGTTGCCGGTAGTTGCCTGAAAAATCGCCTAAGTGGGACAGGCTCATTACAGCGCTTGCAGCGTCGGAGACCCGGGTTCGGTTCTGACAATGGGTGCTGTCTATACGGATTTTGTACATACTCCCCGAGACCTGCGAGGGGTTTCTCCGAGATCTCCTGTTTCCTCCCACACTCAAATACGTACAGGTACGTAGGTTAATAGTCTTGGGTTTTGTATACTTGGTATAAGTGTAAATTCTCCCTAGTGTGTGTAGGCTTGTGTTAGTGTGCGGGGATCGCTGATCGTTGGGCCGAAGGACCTGTTTCGGCACTAAACTAAACTAAACTACTTTCTCTCCGCAGGTGTTTTTGAAAACCGCTCTCTCGGTCGGTGACTACGCTTCAGCAGCTGCCACAGTCTTCGTGATTGACAGGTTTCTATACTGGGTCGATGCATCCAGCAAACTGCTGCAGGTCGCCAAGGCCTTGCACAGACGCTGCATGGCAATACCAATCGCGCCACAGGTGGTTATTCGCCAAGCCCGAGTCTCTGCAAATTCAGGTGACGTCACGCCTGTTGATCTTTCTCTGTGTTTTCGTGGCTAAACTCCAATTAACAAGCACTTGACTAATCAAGAGGACATTTTGTTCTATTTGAGATGTGGAGGGGAGAGGGAGAGGGAGAATGACATTCCTCTGAGCATAGTGCCATCTTTTCAAACCCACTGCTGACCCTTTGAAGAGGCACAAAGGCTCAGAGAGAAAAGGGCTTGGAGCTAAAAGGGTAGAGTGATTGTGAATGGGTGTGGAAAATACTAATTGGTGTCTTTGTTGTCTCATAAATGTACCCTGGCGATTTCAAACGAGGGATGTCTGAATTGCTATACTTCTGATCAAGAGTTTAATACAACAGATTAGTTTTCTGTCAGATTTTCCCTATCTCTTTCATCACATTCACTTATTTTTTCAGCATGGCCACTTGACTATACACACAATGCAGCTGCTGGCTGATTGAAGTAACTCAATATGTTTTAGCACACTCCTGTAGTTACCTGAATTGGGGAACGTCCCCATTGCTTTGTTGCCTTTACCAAACTGAGAAGTTGTCTGACGTCACTATTAAATACATTGATCCCAATTTTGCGATTGCTTTTGTTAGATCTATAGCTAGGTAAAAGCCTACTTAAACCATAAGATGAAAGGTCACTGCACAGAAGCTATTCAAGTTGCATCCAGTTTGTAGTTAAAAATAGACAAATAAGGGGAATAAAAATGGATAATACCAAACTCTCATTTATCAAGATATTGGCCGAGAATTTCCACAGTTGCTCACTATCTGTGGACGCCAAGTCAATGGATATTTCTTAAGGCCGAGATAGATAGATTTTTGATTAGTACGGGTCCTGGGTTATGGGGAGAATGCAGGAGAATGGGGTTAGGAGGGAGAGATAGATCAGCCATGAATGAATGGTGGAGTAGACTTGATGGGCCGAATGGCCTAATTCTACTCCAATCCCTAATGAACTGGTTGAATACCCACTAAGCCCGCTCTTATTATGACTGGATGGCTTGACAGGAATATCTGGAAATAACCCGTCTCCAAGGTGATTGGAGCAACAGAGGCCTTCCCATTATCAATCCGTATGAAAGTCTTTCTGTCCTGGGCCTCCTCCATTGCCAGAGTGAGGTCCAGTGCAAATTGGAGGAACAGCATCTCATATTTTGCTTGGGTAGTTTGACTTCTCTAACTTAAGGTAGCCCTTGTTCTCTCTCTTCCCCCCCCCCCCCCCCCCCCCCCCCCCCCCCCCCCCCCCCCCCCCACCCCCCCCCCCCCCCCCACCTTCCCAGTTCTCCCACTAGTCCCACTGTCTCCACCTACATTCTTTCGTTGTCCTGCCTCCTCCCCTGATATCAGTCTGATGAAGGGTTTCGACCGGAAATATCGCTATTCCTTCTCTCCATAGATGCTACCTCACCCGCTGAGTTACTCCAGCATTTCTTGTCTACCTTCAAGCCGTGTGAAATGCTTTGAGAGCTTGTTAAGGCTGGATTAGGTACAAAAAGCTGGAGTAACTCAGCGGGACAGGCAAGGGAGGACCAGGACAAAATGTATCAGGTGATAGGTGAGGAAGTATTGGATAGGCAGAAGCCATCTTCACTACCCTATTCCATGGGGCCTCATGCATGGAATTGTGCAGGGATCCCTCAGGCTTTTGTTCACCGACACGTCTTTGTGCCCACCTTTTACTATATTCTACACCTATTTGACTTCCTAAATGTGCATCACTTCACACTTATCCGGATCAAATTCCATCTGCCAACACACCACCCAACTTTCCAATTGTATCCACATCCTGTGTGAGGCAATGGCAGGATCTATATCCTGCTGCAACCTTAGATAATCTTGATACTAGTACAGGTGCACAACCTTTTATCCGACGATCCAAATAACGAAAAGCTCCGAATAGCGACATTTTTTCGGTCCTTGAAGAAAGGTCCTTGAAAACGTTCACCGAGGGCGACCCGCAGAGGTGACAGCGGAACCTCCGGTCGGTCCTCGAAGAAAGGGGAACTAAATCCCCATTCATAAAAGAGGTGAGGGTATATTGCGCGGGAGGGTTAATAATTGACAATATGCTGCTGCCTGCCCGCTGGGTTAAAAAGTTCCCACGGTAGACACGATACACAGTGTATCATGAGTCTTGCGTGGGAACTTTTTAACTCAGCGTGCAGGCAGCAGCAGATTGTCGCTCCCTTCAATTTCACCCCACCTACACCCCTCTGCTTCCCGGCCATGTGTGTGACCCCTTCCCTCCCCTCTCCAGCTCCCCGCTCATTGCACCGGCGCGGGGGCTTTGCACTGTCTTCACGTCGGCGATTCTAGCAGCGCAGTGCAGTCACCGGAGACGTCAGGACCAACGGGACACCGACCCCCAGGCCCACTGCAAGCACGGGGAACCCAGAGACCCACAGCCAGCAGCAGCCCAGCCCCGTTCCAACTCCAGAGGAAAACTGCAAACTGGCCGGAGACGTCAGGACCACCAGAAGCCGCTCCCCGATGGGCCGCTACGGCGACAAGTGGCAGTTCGCCCACAGCCCGAGCTGCGCCCTCTCATCGGGACACCAACCCCCAGGCCCACTGCAAGCACGGAGATCCCAGATCAGCAACTCCAGCCCAGCCCCGTTCCAACTCCAGAGGAACACGCAGTGTATGGGCAGAAGCTGATAGTGTGGAAGGTACTTCTTGTTCTTGGGGTGGCGCAGCTCGGGCTGTGGGCGAACTGCCACTTGTCGCCATAGCGGCCCATCGGGGAGCGGATTCCTCTGCAGTTGGAGGGGGAGGGGGGTATTGTGCTGTTTGATCGCCCCCTACTATCCCAGGGACAGGGAGACAGGACGTTCACAGTGTATCGTGAGTCTTGCGTGGGAACTTTTAAACTCAGCGTGCAGGCAGCAGCAGATTGTCGCTCCCTTCAATTTCATCCCCACCTACACCCCTCTGCTTCCCGGCCATGTGTGTGACCCCTTCCCTCCCCTCTCCAGCTCCCCGCTCATTGCACCGGCGTGGGGGCTTTGTACTGTCTTCACGACGGCGATGGCTGCAGGTCAGTGCAGTCACCGGAGACGTCAGGACCAATTGGACGTCGACCACCAGGCCCACCGCAAGCACAGAGATCCCAGAGACCCACAGCCAGCAGCAGCCCAGCCCAGCCCCGCTCCAACTTCTTCTGCCGGGATCAAGGCGCAAACTCGCGACCTTGCGGATATGAGCCGAGCACTCTACAACTGAGCCAGCCATTAAAATCTACTCAAAAAAAATTCCATTCCGAAGACCGACAAATTCTGAATTACGAAAGGTGTCTGGTCCCAAGGCTTTCGGATAAAAGGTTGTGCACCTGTATAGGTATTAGTTTATTTCTGTCACCAATTACCTGTCTCCTTCACAGCCGTTCCTTTCCGTTAAACTTGCACCAATTCTAATTATGTCCAGGTTTATTGTTCGTGCTGGGAAGTCAGTAGAAGCTTGTCCTCCATGTTTGAATCCAAGAACCAGGGGCGCCATACGATTGGCAGCCTCTGCCAACAGTCTGTCTGTTTTTTTGTCTTTTTGTTATTTTTTGTCTGTTTAAAAGAATGTTTTTGGAAGTTTTGTCGTCTTTTTATGTGAGGGAGGTGGGGAGGGTAAGGGGGAAACCATTTCTCAGTCACTTCCTGGTCGAGGATGCGACTATTCTCCGAGTCGCGTCTTTGCCCCTCCCCCCCCCTCCGAGGCTTACCATCTGGATTGGCGTGGCCTTTCAGCAGCGGCCTGCACTAATTTACCATCACGGAGCAGGCGATGCCTTACCGGGGGATCGCCGTGTTGAGGCTCCAGAGTGTTGGCCTAGCTGCTTTAACATCATGGAGCTGTGGTCTGCGGAGCTCCTAGCCGCGGGCGGAGCTGACTTGAACATCGTGGAGTCGTGGGATCCCTTTGCCGAGGGCCGCCAGAGTTGAATCTCCTTCCAGCTCGGCCTGTGGACTTCAGGAGCCGCGGTCTCCAGTAAGAAGTGGCCGATTCCGAAACTCCAAGCCGCTGAGAATTTTCTTCCATTCCGATTTCGGAGTTCCGATCATCCTGGCGCGAGGGCCTGAACATCGGGCTGCTGTAGCGGCGACTGCGGAGGGCTCAAAAGGCCCCGGCCATGGGTGAACAAAGAGGAAGATGACTGAACTTTATTGCCTTCACTCACGGTGGGAAACGTTGATTCTGCTGTGTGGGGATGTTCATGTTAAACTCTATCGTGTATTGTGTTCTTTTTATTCGTATGGCTGTATGGTCATTCAAATTTCACTGTACCAATTGGTGCATGTGACAATAAATGTAAACTTGAACTTGAAGAAGTGCATAAGCCGGCCAGAAAATTCCTGGCAATCAGCTGCTCAGGAATTCCGTACTTCTGAACTTATGCGGGTGAACCTGTGAGCACACACAGAGCTACAAGACAGCAATTCATTCCTGTGGATTTAACTCTCAACAGCCAGATTCCCTGGACCTGCAGAAGTGAAAGCAGTCTTGGGGAGAATGTATGGAAGATTTGAATGTCTTCCCACATTCCCTCACTCCTCCCAAGTGGTCAGGTGAATGGATGGGTCAAACGCCATCTCTAACCAACACAAACTACAGGTTTGCTCTGGACCACTTCCGCCTGAATTGTAACCATTTCTGTGAATCCTACGCATACCTGGAAAATCAAAATTTTCTAATAATTTACCGAACTGTATGCAGAAAGGAATTTCACTGCACCTCGGTACATATGATAACAAAGAACCATTGAACCATTGACATGCACCCTGCCTCCTTTGCACCCACTCATATCAAGATTCAGTTTAAAGTACCAGTCTGGATTTTAGTCTAAATTCACTGGAATGGGCCCTGAACAAAGCACACTGACACTGAGCTAACAAGCCTCACCTACTTCATTCAATTGATCAGGTCATAATCCTTTGAGAACCACAGCACTGTAAAAATAGGAAGCTGCAGGGAAGGAGAGACTGGGGCATGTTTACATTTCTAAGTGGCTGTGTACTGAACAATCTGGTGTAATTTTGTAGTCCAGTGTCGGTTCCTTTCTTAGACAGGTAATGTGGAGAAAACTAAAGGCAGTTTATCTTTACAACAAAAATCCACACTTCAAAAGTAACCTAATGTGTGAAGGATTCAGGAACATTTCTATATACCAATGTGTTGTGTATTATTAAACAAACCACACCATCTTTTTACGACAATATAAAAGCCTTTCAGCATGATTTTAAAGCTATGGAGCACTGTTGTAGCAGAGTTGCTGCCGCAAACAGGCAGCCAGCATCATGAGAGAGTGGCACAACCCTGGTCACACACTCATTTCTCCTACCACCGGGAAGAAGATACACGAGCCTGAAAACTGGAACGTCCAGGTTCAGAAACAGCCTTTTGGCTGTGGAACACTACAACCTTCAAATAAGTTCTGAACTGCATAGACTATTATTGTTATTATTGCACTATTATTATTTGTTTGTTTTGTATGTGTACGTATGTCTGCATGTGGGCGTGTGTGTATATACAGTATATATGTATATATACAGATAATATGTTTAGGAAGGAACTGCAGATGCTGGTTTAAACTGAAGATAGACACAAAGGGCTGGAATAACTCAGCAGGCCAGGCAGCATCTCTGGAGAAAAGGAATGGGTGACGTTTCGGGTCGAGCCCCTTCTTCAGACTCTCGACCCAAAAGGTCACCCATTCCTTCCCTCCAGAGATGCTGCCTGTCCTGCTGAGTTACTCCAGCTTTTTGGGAATATCTTGGGTTTAAACCAGCATCTGCAGTTCCTTCTTGCACAAGTACTATGTTTACATATTCTGTTGTGCTGCAGCAAGTAAGAATGTCATTGTTCTATCTGGGACACATGACAAGAAAACACTCTTGACTCCTGACTCCTGTGGTGTTAGAAATACAGCAGTCTATTTCAATTCTGCAAGGACCCTTAAATAACGAGGAGGTAAATGAGCAGGTCATCTGGTTTAGATCAGAGGTTAAATGAAAAATAGTTACTGGGCAGGAAAATGTGAAAAACATTCCTGCTGTTCTTCAGAAGAGTTCCAAGAGAGGCGGCCAAGTTTTGAGCCAATGTTTCTTCCAAAAGGCTGCATCTCAGCAGCATGCCCTCACCACTGACTGGAAAGTCCACCCATAGGTGTTGGGTCATGGTGTAAATAGCTCGTTCTAAGCTTCCCCCAATCTAGTTGCAGTCAATAAAATACTGAGTCAAGCACTTACGTATCTAAACTTTATTTTGGAAAAACACAATAACAGTTCCCCACTACTATAACTAACCACCGTGGGTTCGATCCTTGTATCACCTTGGCCAAGCCCTTCTAGCCTCGTGCAAACAGAGACACTCCAAAGGGTCAAGCAGTCCCAAGCGTTCTCCCAGAAGATCGCCACAGGACCTCATGGGAGCGGCCTTTTATAGGTCCCTGAACCTTGAGGGGCCGAACCATATGGGGGTGGTCTCTATACAGTCCAATAACAGATATCGATTAACACAGTTCATGATAGACATTTCCCTAACCCAATAATACAGTGACTAATACAATGTATCTGACAAAGTTTCTAGATGCAAGTTAACAAAGATAAATTATGCAACATGTGCCTGGATATTTAAGAAACCCAGACAATGCTCAACACTTAACCCAATCAACATCTAGCAAAGTAAAGCTTTGCAACAATATTTACAATGTGTATGTCTGGCTTGCATTCACCCAATCCGTTTCATGCAATTTACACCTAATTGTAAGAATCTGCAGCTGTCCCATTCTTTCCCTGCAACTCTTATCTAGGCTCCAGACAAGCTGGCACCATTCTGCAGCTTGTCCCATTTCTGCAAAAGGCACATTTAAATTGACCAAATGGCCTAGCAGCACAGAAGCCTTTACTCAATTTTAGTGTCCTGGCAGCTTCAATTTGGCCAGAATTACCAGTGGATCCTCTCCTGTCACAGAATCATAGAAACATAGAATATAGGTGCAGGAGTAGGCCATATGGCCTTTCGAGCCAGCACCGCCATTCAATATGATCATGGCTGATCATCCAGAATCAGTACCCCGTTCTTGCTTTCTCCCCATATCCCTTGATTCCGTTAGTCCTAAGAGCTGTATCCAACTCGCTCTTGAAAACATCCAGTGAATTGGCCTCGACTGCCTTCTGTGGCAGAGCATTCCACAGATTCACAATTCTCTGGGTGAAATTTTTTTTCCTCATCTCAGTCCTAAATGGCCTCTCCCTTATTCTTAAACTGTGACCTCCTGTGACCTATCCAAAACCATCTTGAGCTCCAATAAAGCAGAAAACCTTCGACTTAGAAGTGCGGATGGGTATGTAGTTGTGCGCGACATCGCGCGGAGCTCCGAAATTTGGTAGTGAACAAAATCTTCGAGCGCCAACGGCCTGTCACGGAACTGACGGCCAAAGTGGGACAGGCCCAAGACCCTGGCACGACGCAACGTCTCACCTTCAACAGCAGCAGAAGCAGGCAAACGGTCGCCGAACTCGGCCTGGAGCTCACGGCCATTGCGGTCCGGATCCGCCCCCACTTCTACTCCCGGAGCGGGGCCTAGAAAATTGAAGATGGACACAAAATGCAGGAGTAACTCAGCGGGACCGGCAGCATCTCTGGAGAGAAGCAATGGGTGACGTTTCGGGTCAAGACCCTTCTTTTCAGACTGAAGAAGAGTCTCGACATGAAACGTCACCCATTGCTTCTCTCCAGAGATGCTGCCGGTCCCGCTGAGTTACTCCAGCTTTGTGTCCATCTTCAAATGACGTCACGCACTCCAGACGGCTGTGCGTATGCATGTAATCGCGCCCGACCTTCGTAGGACCATCGCGGCGCAACACAGCCACGAGGTCGCGTAATTTCCATGCCAAGGACACGTAAGTGGGACAGGCCCTTAAGGCAGTGACATGACCTCCCACAACATTGCTGCATGACTCTGCCACCATCTTACACATCAGCCCTGTTCCTTTTCTCAATACTATTGTCTGCAGGGATGATTTTTACAAAAAATATATTTGCACTGTTATTACTTCATAAATAATTTTTTTTTTTTCCCCCAAAATGATTGACAGGTAAACTTCTGAAAGCTGAATATATCCTGAGCAGCCTGATCAATAATTGTGGGGGAACAGGTTAGTGATAACTTTTATAACAATATCTCGTGTATGCTTTCGACAGACATACATAATTAATTGTTTTGCCATTTTAGTTTTAGGAATTTATAGACAAATTATAAATAATTCCAATAAATAATTGCAAACAGGCGTAAATAAACCAGGAAAACAAAGAAGCTACTTATTGCATTTATTTACCAATACAGCAATTAACAAGTCTGATGTTAGACCAAATTATCATCTCAGTTTTCAGAGAGCATATGTTTTTAGATTCTTTCCTCCAACTGGCGGCACGGTGGTGCAGCGGTAGAGCCGCTGCCTTACAGCACTTGCAGCAGCGGATACCCAGGTTCGATCCCGACTACATGTCAGAGTTTGTACGTTCTCCCCGTGACCTGCGTGGGTTTTCTCCGAGATTTTCGGTTTCCTCCCACACTCCAAAGGCGTACAGGTTTGTAGGTTAATTGGCTTGGTATAAGTGTAAATTGTCCCTACTGTGAGTAGGATAGCGTTAATGTGCGGGGATCGCTGGTCGGTGCGGACTCGGTGGGCGAAGGGCCTGTTCCCGCGCGGTATCTTTAAAACTAAAAATTTCCCAAAGTCTAAATTCCTTGCTTTTGTTTGATTTCCCAGATCAGAAATCTCACCTTAACAGCTCCTAATGGAAGATTGTGATCATTCTCTTGAGGTTTTTTTTTATTATGCATGGTCCTGAGGATGTTTATTTTCATGCAAACAATTAATTATATGTAATTACAATTTACATGTTGAGGTGGCTTTCCAAGCTGTCATTCTCCACATCTCACCAATGTCCACCACCACCACAGCCCTCTTCCCTTGCATTATCAAGCAGGGCTTCACTTGTGACTGTGTAACCACAAGCAAGCCCTCTGGCACTTCTTGGTCCACCGTATGTTTCTGGTGCACGGTCTTCATGCGCGTTTCCTACCACCAGTCAAACTCCATCCACTCATAGTCAACTGCAAAGTTAATCTCTCCCATATATGCAGGCTTATTTAGTTTAGTTCATGTTAGAGATACAGCGCAGAAACAGGCCAGAGTCCGCACCCACCAACGATCCCCGCACACTAACACTATCCGACACACACTAGGGACAATTTACAATCTTTACCAAAGCCAATTAACCTACAAACCCGTATGCCTTCAGAATGTGGGAGGAAACTGAAGCACCCGGGGAAATCCCATGTAGTCACGGGGAGAAGGTACAAACTACATACAGTCAGCACCAGTAGCCAGGATTTAATCCCGGGTCTCTGGCGCTGTAAGGCAACTACACTGCCACTGTGCCACCGTGCTGCCCTTTGTTAAGGACTGAGTTGCCAATGCATGACCAATGGATATTGTGCTTGGTTTTTCTATTGATTTCTCCACTGTTGACTGTGACATTCAGGCACCTGGGTCTACGAGAACAAGACCGATTGCACACTGGTACAGGCTGTCAGCATTCAGATAAGGGGACAAATACTACAAAAACTTGGTAAGAACTGACACAAGGTTTAGTATATTTGTCATGCTGCTGAATTGGATCACGTATCTTGGTTGGGGTTTGCGAGTGAAGAATGAGTTGGTGCATCCATTTTGCCCTTTTAATGAATGTTAAATGGTCTAGACTGTCTTGTCATACCGGCCTGACCCATACCTGAAGATGTGTGTTGGAAATTAATTGCAGACGCTGGTTTAAACCGGAGATTAACTCAAAAAGCTGGAGTAACTCAGCGGGTCAGACAGCATCTCCAGCTTTTCATGTCCATCCATTCCTGAAGATGGTTTTCTTTATACATCTTCCTTGTAAAATGCCTGACTGGCTTCACCCATTCTGGTCTGACGTAATAGTGTTTTCCTTCCAAATATGAGGAAACGCAAAAAGCCAATAGATGTACCAATGGCCTGGCCAAGCTGGCCATCCGCCAGTCACGGCGCCAGGCGGGAGAGGGCTTTGCCCGAGCCTGATGTTTGCCCCTTTACCAGGGTTACATCCCCGCCGGGGTGGTGTTAGAGAGGGACATAGTTGTACAGTAGTTATTTAGTATCTATGTAAGGATTGTAACATAGTTGTTTGGAAATTTAGCCTGAATAATTTGGTGACTTTGTAATATGGTGGTGAGCGTGTCACCACGATTTTGTTTTGTATCTTAATAGTAAATAAATTAATTATTTTTGATATGAAAACAAAGAAAAATAGATGTACCAATTTACATTGAACTGTAAAAATAATTCTCCATTCAGTGAAGGGAGTGGTGAATCTTGCTGGATTTGTTTCTGTCATTTTAGGATTGTGGTATGAAGCTGCGGAATTGATCTGGGCCTCCATTGTGGGGTTTTATGAGCTTCCTCGCCCAGATAAAAAGGTCTGTTTTGATTTATTTTTTCCTGTCTCATTTATTCCAACCCTCCTCTCTTCCCCTGACTGTGCAGCCCTTTATTTGAACAACCCATCAGGTTTGAACGGCAGCTACACTCACTGGTCTTGGAACACAACCATTCCCTTCAAACTTGCTGCAATTTCCACAGGGAAAGAGCAGCTTACCCCTTGGCTCTGTGGATGATAGCAGAGCCTTGGCAACTCACACATGCCTCGTCGGTCTTGGCAGTGTCTTTGCCTGGAGGCAGTCAGGCATGAAAGGCACTTTAGATGTTGAGGCAACTTCAAGTCGTCAAGTCTCGTTGAGTTTCATTGTTATACTGTACACATAGCGACATATACTGTATACATACTGTACACGTACTGTACACATAGCAACACATACTGTACATATACTTTACACATACTATACACATAGCGACACATACTGTACACATAGCGACATACTGTACACATGCTGTACACACCGACACATAATGTATACATACATGTACACATACTGTACACATAGCGATACATACTGTACACATACTGTACACATACTGTACACATAGCGACACATACTGTACACATACTGTACACATAGCAACACATACTGTACATATACTGTACACATACTGTACACATAGCAACACATACTGTACATATACTTTACACATACTATACACGTAGCGACACATACTATACACATAGCGACACATACTGTACATATACTGTACACATACTGTATGCATACTGTACACATAGCACACATACTGTACACATACTGTACACATACTGTACACATAGCAACACATACTGTACACATACTGTACACATAGCAACACATACTGTACACATACTGTACACATACATTGTACACATACTGTACACATACTGTAAACATACCGACACAATAAATCAGGTGAATAATGGGCTCCTTTACACTTCATACTCCAATAGTGAGGCACGGGTACCATGACCATCCACGATGGCGTAATGGTGACACAGCGGTAGAGCTGCTGTCTTACAGCGCCAGAGACCCAGGTCCGAACCTGACTGCGGGTGCTTGTCTGTACGGAGTTTGTACGTTCTCCCCGTAACCTGCGTGGGTTTTCTCCGAGGTCTTCGGTTTCCTCCCACACTCCAAAGACGTACAGGTTAATTGGCTTGGAATAAATGTAAATTTTCACACTTTTCAAATGGATGTCCAGCTAGGATTCATCGGCTGCAGGATGCTGCAATGTTAGGTTGACTTGAAGCTCAGCACTCAGTACCAGCCGCAGGCGGACAATACACTGGAATTTAGAAGGATGAGAGGATATCTTATTGAAACATATAAGATTATTCAGTGATTGGACACGCTAGAGGCAGGAAACATGTTCCCGATGTTGGGGGAGTCCAGAACCAGGGGCCACAGTTTAAGAATAGGGCTTAGGCCATTTAGAACGGAGCCAATTAAAAACTTTTTCACCCAGAGAGTTGTGAATCTGTGGATTTCTCTGCCTCAGAAGGCAGTGCAGGCCAATTCTCTGGATGCTTTCAAGAGAGTTGGACAGAGCTCTTAAAGATAGCGGAGTCAAGGGATATGGGGAGAAGGCAGGAACGGGGTACTGATTGTGGATGATCAGCCATGATCACAGTGAATGGTGGTGCTGCCTCGAAGGGCTGAATGGCCTCCTCTTACACTTATTGTCTATTGTCTATTGTCTAATCCTTGTGGAGGAAGCTAAGAATATCAGTGCACTATGGTTTGATTTGGTTTGGTTTAGAGATACAGCATAGAAACCGGCCGATTCACCTTTTATGCAACCATAGCATAGATTAGTGTATGGGAACCACCTGCAGTTTAAAGCAGCTAAAAAAAGACACAAAATGCTGGAGCAACTCACAAGTTCACAAGTTTACATTATAGGAGTAGAATTAGGCCATTCGGTCCATCAAGTCTACTCCGCCATTCAATCATGGCTGATCTCTGCTTCCTAATCCCATTTTCCTGCCTTCTCCCCATAACCCTTGACACCCAGTCTAATCAATTAACAGAGTTGATCAGGCAGCATCTCTGGAGAACATGAATAGATGATGTTTTGGGTCGAGCCCTTCTCAATGGTTCAATGGTTTCTTTATCGTCATGTCTACCAGGTTCAGTGAAATACATTTATTGCATACATCTCAGCAAGACTATCCTGGTACATAAATCCAAATGCCCTGGTCAGTACAAAACAGCCCACTCAGTCCATCTGCAAGAGGCGCCATTTGACATCCCAGACTGCTTCAGACAAGCAGCTACTCATTTTAGCCCCAGAAAAATAACCTGATACTTATCCTTCAGACCCAGTTTAGTAAAAGCAGCATCAATGTAATATCAACTCCATATCAGTCTGAAGCAGGGACCCAACCCAAAATGGACTCAGTCCATTTCCTCCATAGATGCTGCCTGACCTGCTGAGTTCCTCCAACGCTTTGTGTTTTGCTCAAGATTCCATCATGGGCCGTTTCATGGCCAATTGGCCAATTGCTCCCTAAAAACACAATCACGGCTTCTGTACTTCACAGGACCTGAGTTTGCATATTTAATAGACCTCACACTTGCAATAAGTGGATAATCAATGGTGACCCCACAAGAAATGGCAACTGAGTTCAGGAGCAACTCCTTAATGTTGCATTCATTTATCATCATGCTTGCTCGCATTTGTTGCTTAATTTGAAAATAACGAAAACATTGTTATAGAAACAAAATGCTGGAGTAACTCAGCGGGGACAGGCAACATCTCTGGAGAGAAGGAATGGGTGACGTTTCGGGTCAATACCCTTCTACAGATGAGAGTCAGGGGAAAAAGGAAACAAGAGATATAGACAGTGATGTAGCGAGATATAGAACAAATGAATGAAAGATATGCAATAAAGTAACAATGATAAAGGAAACAGGCCATTGTTACCTGCTTGCTAGATGAGAACGAGAAGCGGTGTGACTTGAGTTAGGGAGGGATGGTGAGTGAGGGAATGCAGTGGTTACTTAAAGTTAGAAACATCTATACTCATACCACTGGGTTGTAAGCTGCCTACACAAAATATGAGGTGCTTGTTATTATCTTCTTTGTGACAATTCCATAAAACTTCGATCCATATATTTGTAAATGTGCTATCATTGGTGAATGGAAAGCAACACCAGGTGAACTCTTCAGTACGGGAAATCAAATCGGTCATGGTGGCGCAGCGGTAGAGCTGCTGCCTTACAGCGAATGCAGCGCCGGAGACCCGGGTTCGATCCTGACTACGGGTGCTGTCTGTACGGAGTTTGTACGTTCTCCCCATGACCTGCGTGGGTTTTCTCCGAGATCTTCGGTTTCCTCCCACACTCCAAAGGTGTACAGGTTTGTAGGTTAATTGGCTTGGTAAATGTAAAAATTGCCCCTAGTCGGTGTAGGATAGTGCTAATGTGCGGGGATCGCTAGTCGGCATGGACCCGGTGGACCGAAGGGCCTGTTTCCAGGCTGTTTCTCTAAAAAGTTCTCAGCCCCAGAAATGGGAGCTGCTAACTTTCTAAACAGTACATCGTGCAGAAAATTTGTTGCCCAGATTGGAAGCTCTGCAAAGCCTGGCAGGCAAAGCTTGTAACTTGTACAAAATAGACGCAAGAGACGGCAGATGCTGGAATCTTGAACGAAAAACAAAATACTGGAGCAACTCAGCGGGTCAGGCAGCATCTGTGGAGAGAATGGATAGGCGATGTTTCAGGTTGGGATCCTAATTCAGACTGGTGGTATGGTGAAGGTAACTTCGAAAGAGAAAAAGGTTAAGGACGTCACGGTAGCACAGCGGTAGAGTTGCTGCCTTACAGCTCTAGCAGTGCCAGAGGCCCGGGTTCAATCCTGACTATGGGTGCTGTCTGTACGGAGTTTGTACGTTCTCCCCGTAACCGCAGAGATCTTCGGTTTCCTCCCACACTCAAAAGATGTACAGTTTTGTAGGTTAATTGGCTTGGTGTATGTGTAAATTGGCCAGAGTGTGTGTAGGATAGTGTTAATGTGCGGGGATTATGTGCCAGTGGGTCAGCATCGCCTCAGTGGGCCGAAGGATCTGTATCTCCAAATAAACTAAAGAGAGGCGGTGGTGGAACAAAGCCTGGCAAGTGATAGGTGTACACAGTTGAAGGGTTGGGTGCAGAGGGGAGAGGAGAAAGTGACAAAGGCTGGAGATGAAAAGCAGATGTAAGGGTGTCAGCTAAGGATATAAAAGGAACGGTGAAATGTAAAGGTGGGGGAAATGGGGGGGGGGGGGGGGGGGGGGGACATAGGTGGAAAGGGAAATGGGGGACGGAGATGGGAGAGGTGGGAGATGAGCGTATGGAGGAGGGGAAAGCAGCAGGATAATGGGAATGGTGGGAGAAGTGTGGGCACACCGGGGTGCGGGAGTTTGGGATGGGGGGGGGAGGAGGGAATAGGGGATTATTACTTGAAATCAGAGAATTCAAGAATTTAATGTTTTCAATATTCAGACCATTGGAACTTATAACTAGAAACCTCATGCATCGCCACAGAGTCATACAGCACGGAAACAGGTCTATCTGTACAGGTCGTTCATGCTGATCATGATGTCCATCCAAGCCAGTTCCATTTGCCTGCATTTGGCCCATATCCCTCTAAATCTTTTCTCTCAATACATCTGTCCAGGTGTATTCAAACATTGTAATTATATCTGCCTCTACAGCTTCCTCTATCAACTCATTCTGTATATTCACCACCCATTGCATGAAAAAGCTTCCTCTCAGATCCCTTTTAAATCTTCCCCCTCTCACCTTAAATCTATGACTCGGGTCCCTAGACTCCCTTTCCCTGGGGAAAATGACTGCGATTTTATAAACCTGTATAAAGTTATCCATCAATGCTCTTGGAAAAAAAGACCCAGCCCATCCAGCCTTTCTTTGTGACCCCGGGTGTTGAAATAAACTGGAGGCGAGAATAGGCCAGAACAAATCATTGCCGGCAACAGAAGATCTCAGGAAGGGTGGAGCCCACAATGGCCCATTGTTAGCTGGTGAAGGTGTGATTATAAGAGGGTTACAAGGATGCGAACAGTGGAACCGGTAGGAAGTCTAGGGTAGGGGAGGGAGAGAAGGGAGGGGAGGGAATGCAAGAGTTACAGTGCCCTCCATGATGTTTGGGACAAAGACCCATCATTTATTTATTTGCCCCTGTACTACACAATTTGAGTTTGTAACAGAAAAAATCACATGTGGATAAAGTGCACTTTGTCAGGTTTTAATCAAGGCCATTTTTATACATTTTGGTTTCACTGTGTAGAAATTACAGCTGTGTTTATACATAGTACCCCATTTCAGGGGGCACCATAATGTTTGAGGAACATGGCTTCGCAGGTGTTTATAATTGCTCAGGTGTGTTTCATTGCCTCCTTAATACAGGCATAAGAGAACTCTCAAAGGCCTGTCTCACGAGCATGCGACTGCATGCGGCAAGCGCGACCTAACGTGGTCGCTTGAGCCGTACGGCCTCGCGGGGCCGGTCCCACTTCGATCGCCGGAGCCGTATGGAGTTGTGCGGAGCTGGTCCCAACACAGCGCTGGGCTCCGAAAAACTGACACTGTTCAAAAATTCCTCGCGGCAACGGCCTGCCGGCCCGCAGCCGCATTGAGGCCGTACGCGAACATCCCGCGGACGTTGTTCGAACTTCACGTCAACTCGTACGGGATCACTCAACCTCCGCGTGGCCCCCGCTTCCAGTTTGGTCGCACTCACCGCATGCAGTCACGTGCTCGTGGGACAGGCCCTTCAGCTTCTAGTCTTTCCTCCAATCTTTCCCTCACCTTTGGAAACTTTTATTGCTGTTTATCAACATGAGGACCAAAGTTGTGTCAATGAAAGTCAAAGAATCCATTATGAGACTGAGAAACAAGAATAAAACTGTTAGAGACATCAGCCAAACCTTAGGCTTAACAAAATCAACCGTTTGGAACATCATTAAGAAGAAAGAGAGCACTGGTGAGCTTACTAATCGCAAAGAGACTGGCAGGCCAAGGAAGACCTCCACAACTGATGACAGAAGAATTATCTCTATAATAAAGAAAAATCCCCAAACACCTGTCTGACAGATGAGAAACACTCTTCAGGAGTCAGGTGTGGATTTGTCAATATCCACTGTCCGCAGAAGACGTCATGAACAGAAATACAGAGGCTACACTGCAAGATGCAAACCACTGGTTAGCTGCAAAAATAGGATGGCCAGGTTACAGTTTGCCAAGAAGTACTTAAAAAAGCAATCACAGTTCTGGGAAAAGGTCTTGTGGACAGATGAGATGAAGATTAACTTATATCTGATTGATGGCAAGAGCAAAGTATGGAGGAGAGAAGGAACTGCCCAAGATCCAAAGCATACCACCTCATCTGTGAAACACAGCAGTGGGGGTGTTATGGCCTGGGCATGTATGGCTGCTGAAGGTACTGGCTCACTTATCTTCATTGATGAAACAACTGCTGATGGTTGTCGCATAGTGAGTTCTGAGGTGTATAGACACACCCTATCTGCTCAAGTTCAAACAAATGCCTCAAAACACATTGGCTGGCGGTTCATTCCACAGCAAGACAATGATCCCAAACATATTGCTAAAGCAACAAAGAAGTTAAAAAATGGTCAATTCATGAGTGGCCAAGTCAATCACCCGATCTGAACCCAAATGAGCATGACTTTTAAATGCTGACAATATGTGACAATAAACTTTCGTGTGACAATAAATATAACTTGAACTTGAACTTGAAGAGAAAACTGAAGGGGTCTAGGCCCCAAAACAAATATAAGCTAAAGATGGCTGCAATACAGGCCTGGCAGAGCATCACCAGAGAACACACCCAGCAATTGGCGATGTCTATGAATCGCAGACTTCAAGCAGTCATTGCATGCAAACGATATGCAACAAAATATTAAACATGACTACTTTCATTTACATTACATTGCTGTGCCCCAAACATTACGATGTCCTGAAATGGGGGGGACTATGTATAAACGCAGCTGTAATTTCTACACGGTGAAACCAAAATGTATAAAAAAGGCCTTTATTAAAATCTGATAAAGTACACTTTAACCACATGTGATTTTTTTCTATTACAAATATCGAATTGTGGAATACAGAGGCAAAAAAACTTACCAAAATGCAAAGATGGCTGCGCAAAATGCAAGTGCCTTTCACAGGTTTAACTTACCAAAATGCAAAGATGGCTGCGCAAAATGCAAGTGCCATCGAGGCAGCAGGAGTGGAGATGCAGCGAGTTGTGGACAAACCAGCCCATAGAGACAGAAGCCAGTCAGATAGGGAGCAATGAAGTGGGAGGCCAATGAAACCAAGAGGTTGTGTAAAAAGTAACTGCAGATGCTGGTTAAAATCAAAGATAGACACAAAATGCTGGAGTAACTCAGCAGGATAGGCAGCATCTCTGGAGAGAAGGAATAGGTGATGTTTTGCATATCTTTATTTCATTTGTTCTCTATCTCTCTACTTCACCATCGATATCTCTCGTTTCCCTTTCCCCTGACTCTCAGACTGAAGAAGGGTCTTGACCCGAAACGTCACCCATTCCTTCTCACCAGAGAAGCTGCCTGTCCCGCTGAGTTACTCCAGCATTTTGTGTCTATCTTCAAACCAAGGGGTTGACGGAGGTTGGGATTAAACGTTTATTGGCTTTATCATGTATCTGTTCGCTGTGGACAGCTCGATTGATATCATGTATAATCTTTGCGCTGACTGGTTAGTATGCAACAAAAGTCTTTCACCGTACCTTGGTACACAGGACAATAAACTAAACTAAACCTACACATGAGGAAAACCTTGTAATTATACATAGTGTACAAGTTGTACCAGTAAATACTTTGATTAGTACAGGTGATTCGTGATATCTTGATTACTACGGGTGTCAGAGGTTATGGGGAGAAGGCATGAGAATGGGGTTAGGAGGGAGAGATAGATCAGCCATGATTGAATGGCGAATTACACTTGATGGGCTGAATGGCCAAATTCTACTACTATTCCATATGATCTTATGTCCTTATAAATATGTCAATCTCTCCTCTTTCTGGTTCCTAGAAAGATTTCTAGAAAACCAACTTCAACAGCATAACTGACCACATTTGGAGATAATACTAATTATGCAAAATAATGTAATTTATTTGTAATTAATTGTTTGTCATTGTAATTGTACTAATTAAATAATTTATAGGGAATTTCTACATCACTGGGCATTTTGGCGGACCTGCTAGTTTCAATGAGTGATGAGGAGTACAAACGCTTTAAGAAGGACCCGCAGATGGACTTGGTAAATATACTGAACTGTTATTACTTCTGCCAGTGTATGTGCAACATGTTTACGAGTTATGTAACGAGGCCAATGCTACATTTATTAGTCTAGGTCTGGTCTAATAATAATATATTATTATAAATAATGATTATTATTAATAACTAATACTGGATTAAGTATTATCCATATTAAATATTGTATACATTGTACACCACGCAGGTACGAAAGACGCTGCCTCACCGTGGCAGATTCCCGGCTTCTATTCTGATCTCTGTGTGAAGTTTGCACGTCCTCCTTGCAACTGTGGGGGTTTCCTCTCAGTATTAGGGTGGTATTTTGGCACGGTGGCGCAGTGGTAGAGTTGCTGCCTCACAGCACTTACAGCGCCAGAGACCAGGATGCTGTCTGTACGGAGTTTGTACATTCCCACGCTGACGTGAGACTCACTGACCTATTGTTCCTTAGATTCGCTCTACTTCCTTTCTTAAACAAAGGAACAACATTGGCCACTCTCCAGTCCACCGGGACCTTGCCTGTAGCTAGTGAAGAAACAAAGCTCCTCATTAAGGTCCCCACAATCACCTCTGTTGCCTTCCTCAATAGCCTGGGCTAGGCCCTGGGGACATCCATCCACCTTAATGCTTTTCAAGAGCATCATACAGTCGTAGAGTGATACAGTGTGGATACAGGCCCTTTGGCCCAACTCACCACAATGTCCCAGCTACACTTGTCCCACTTGCCTGCGCTTGGTCCATATCCCTCAAAACCTGTCCTATCCATGTACCTGTCTAACTGTTTCTTAAACAATGGGATAGTCCCAGCCTCAACTACTTCCTCTGGCAGCTTGTTCCATACACCCACCACCCTTTATGTGAAAATGTTACCCCTTGGATTCCTATTAAATCTTTTCCTCTTTGCCTACTCTGGGCAAAGGACTCAGTGCACCTACCCAATCTATTCCTTTCTTGATTTTGTATACTTCTATAAGATCTCCCCTCATCCTCCTGTGCTCCATGGAATAGAGACCCAGCCTACTCACCTCTCCATATAGCTCACACCCTCTAGTCCTGGCAACATCCTCGTAAAGCTTTTCTGAACCCTTTCAAGCTTGACAATATCTTTCCTATAACATGGTGCGTGACTAAGCTTGAAATCTTTGACTGAGAACAGCATATTGGAGCTAAAGTTGCTTCTGTGTGCAACATTCTAGATATGTACTCAGTGCCACAAATAGACTATTATTAACATTCACTCTGAAGTCTCTGGACGTGAGTTCTCTGGCAGCAGAAAGAATAATTGAAGATGATAGTTAGAAGCAGATTTTTGACACATGCTTGCCAATAAAAGGCAATGTTCTCGAGAAAGCCTGGGTCGTGTTACTGATGGCACTTTTGCCACAAGCCAACAGAGGTGCAGATGCTCTGAGCGTTGTGCAGAGCAAGGTTAAAGAGGTACTGCAAAGTAAGTTATGGTGAAAGGGTTAGCTATAGAAACTGGTGGTCACTACCAAAGCAGTTAGTGGTATAATGTAGTGCTCAATGTGACAGATCTCAAATTACCTGCTGACAAACAGAGATTGGTGAGGCATGGTGGCACAGTGGTAGAGTTGCTGCGTTGCAGCGCTTACAGCACCGGAGACCCGGGTTCGATCCCGACTACGGGTGCTGTCTGTACGGAGTTTGTACGTTCTCCGCGTGACCTGCCTGGGTTTTCTCTGAGAACTTCAGTTCAGACTCGGTGGGCCAAAAGGTCTGTTTCCACGCTGTATCTCTAAAAAAATGTAAAAAATAAATTAGTGACAGCAGCATTATCTCTATACCTCTAAACCATACAATCCATAATATATGGAAACTGTTTAGCGTGTGTCGCTGCAAAAATGGATGAAGTTTGAATGCCTGTGCAGGAAGGAAGTTCAGATGGTTTACACCAAAGATAGACACAAATTGCTGGAATTGCTGGATAGTTATATGGATGGGAAGGGAATGGAGGGTTATGGTCTGAGCGCAGGTATATGGGACTAGGGGAGATTATGTGTTCGGCACGGACTAGAAGGGTCGAGATGGCCTGTTTCCGTGCTGTAATTGTTATATGGTTATATGGTTATAACTCAGCGGGACAGGCAGCATCTCTGGAGAAAAGGCTGCCTGACCCGCTGAGCTACTCCAGAATTTTGTGACTATGTTAAATTTGAATACCTGTTGGACACAAAGTGGACAGCAACGCTTGAGACATCCTTAGTGACAGCAAATGTAATGACAACACTGTAGTGACAACACTGATCTGGAAGTCTTAGATCAAGAGATAGTTGTGAGAGGGTTCAATATCGCTGGATCATATAATGACCGGCATAAGGACTATCCATAGGCAAACGGATATGATAAGGGAGTGGACACCTCCATTACAATCACACAGGAGATATCTTCCTCTCAATCCTCGGGTTTTGTCTAGAATGCTATGAGCCATGGCCAAAGGCTGGGAATCCAAGGAGCCAACTTTCTGCTGTGGTCACCTTCAACATCAAATTGCAGAATCATTACAGTACTAAAGGAGGCCATTGGGCCCATCATGTTCTTTGTAAACCAAACTAGTCACCGTTTAAATCACTTGTATTGTACTAAATGTAGCGACTTAAAAAGTGAGCTTTAGTTTAGTTTATTGTCAGGTGTACCGAGGTACAGCTTTTTGTTCCGTGCTATCCAGTCAGTGGGAAGACGATACACGATTACAATCGAGCCGTCGACAGTGCGCAGATAAGAGAGTTTCTGGAGAAACTGGCTCCCCTAAGTGGAGTGTGTTTACCGCATACTGACTGGTCACTGGGAATGAAGTCCTGCAGGCTCACAAAAACGGCATGGAGATCATGCAAATCAGAAACTCTGATGACACCTCACTGAGTTTGCCCATTAACTCCTATATATCAGCAAGCCTGCTGTTCTAGATGTGGTCTCCTATACATCGGTGAGACCAAGTTCAGACTAGGCGATCACCTTGGCCTTTGTGATCTCCCAGTTGCTAAAAACTTGCTAACTCCTCTTCCCATTCCCACACTGACCTTTCTGTCCTGGGCCTCCTCTATTGTCAGAGTGAGGCCAAAAGCAAATTGGAGGATCAACGCCTCATATTTCACTTGAGGGCTTACAACCTAATGGTATAAATATTGATTGCTCAAATTTCAAGTGACCCTTGCATTCCCTTTCTCCCTGTCACTCCCTCACCCTGGCCATCCTGCTAGTTTCACTGTTTGTATCCGCTCATTATCACCTTCTCCACAGCCAACAGTGGACCATTGTGGGCTCCACTCTTTCCTCGATCACCGGTGCTGGCTTTAATTTGTCGTTTTCCATACCTTTCAATCATTTGTTCTTTGTCCCTTTTCATACCTCTAGTTTCCCTCTCCCTGAGTCCGAGGAAGGGCCTCGACCCGAAACGTCACCCATTCCTTCTCTCCAGAGATGCTGCCTGTCCCGCTGAGTTACTCCAGCATTTCGTATCCATCTTCCGTGCAAACCAGCAGCTGCAGTTCCTTGCTACACATCTACCCCATCACTTTACGTTCGTTAAGCGGCACGACTCTCGTCAGCAGCGGCCTCTGCAGCCCGTCTGCGTTTTTATTATTTTTTGTCTATGTTTCTATGTAGTTTTTGTTATTTTTTGTTGGGGGTGTGTGTGGGGGGGGTGGGGGTGGGGTGGGAGGGAGGGGGTAACTTTTAAATCTCTCCCTGCACGGGAGACCCGACCTTTTCTTGTCGGGTCTCCGTTGTCGTTGGGGCTGCAACGAGGAGCGGCCTCCAACAGGAAGACCGGGAACTCTGGTGCCGACGACTCACCTCACCGTCGCGGAGCTGGCCGAGTCCAGAGCGGGTGGAGCGGTGGTGGAGCGCTGCTGCTGCTGCGGCCCGGCCTACGGAGATTCGGGGGCTGCGGCTGCGGGTCTGGCGGACGGCAGCGCCGGGAGCCCGCGGGTCCCTGGAGGGAAACCGCTTTTCAGGGCT
Organism: Leucoraja erinaceus; assembly: GCF_028641065.1. Lineage (NCBI taxonomy): Eukaryota > Metazoa > Chordata > Chondrichthyes > Rajiformes > Rajidae > Leucoraja > Leucoraja erinaceus. The sequence continues at coordinate 149,636,048 of NC_073377.1, forward strand.
CTCGCAACGGCGACTTCTCCCGCCCGAGTTGCGGGGTCGTAGAGCTCCTGGAGCGGGGCCTGACATCACCGCCCCGCGCGGCTTGAAATGGCCGCGGGACTCTGCGAGCGCACGCCAGGGGCTCTAACACCAAGACCCGGTGTGCGACCTCGCACCACCCGGCGTGGCTTTAATGGCCGCGGGACAATCGCCATCGCCAGCTGGGGGCTTTGACTTTGACTCTGACATCGGGGGGGGGGGGGAGAGGGCAGGGGAGAGATAAGTTTTTTTTGGGCCTTCCATCACAGCGATGTGATGGATGTTTATGTAAATTATGTTGTGTCTTAGGTCTATTTGTTTGTAATGTATGGCTGCAGAAACGGCAATTCGTTTGGACCTCAATGGGTCCAAATGACAATTAAATTGAATCTTGACTCTTGAGATCTTGAATCTTGAATCTTGTTAACTATAGCAGGATGTGAAAACATGCATTTCATGTTGTATTCAGTGACCAAATTAATGCAGCCTGATGTTCTGATTGTCTCCCAGATTCTGGTTGAGGAGTGCAATGACCGACTCCTGGCAGCTGCTGAAGCAAGCAAGCTGGCTGCTGTGCTCAGTCAGTACAATCCACTCTATGTGCTGACAAACCTGGTGAGTACCCAACATGAATTACATTAACATTGACATGAAATATCTTAACAATACAATGACATAAAATGCTGGAGTAACTCAGCGGGACAGGCAGCATCTCTGGAGAGAAGGAATGGGTGACGTTTCGGGTTGAGACCCCTCCTCAGATTGAGAGTGAGGGAGAGAGAAACCAGAGATGAAAAGGGACAAAAAACAAATGGATGAAAGGTATGGAAAAAGACAAATCTAATCAAGCGCTGATGAGCAAGGAAAGGTGGAGCCCACAATGGTCCATTGTTGGCTGTGGAGAAGGTGATAATGAGTGGATACAAACAGTGAAACTAGCCGGATGGCCAGGATGGGGGAGGGACAGAAAGAGAGGGAATGCAAGTGTGACTTGAAATTTGAGAAATCAATATTCATACCATTAGATTGTAAGCTGCCCGTGAAATATGAAGTGTTGATCCTACAATTTGCTTTTGCCCTCACTCTGACAATAGAGGAGGCCCAGGACAGAAAGGTCAGTGTGGGAATGGGAAGGGGAATCATAGTCATAGTCATAGAGTAATACAGTGTGGAAACAGGCCCTTTGGCCCAACTCGCCCACACTGGCCAACTATGTCCCAGCTACCCTAGTCCCACTCGCCTGAGCTTGGTCCATAACACTCCAAACCTGTCCTATCCGTGTACCTGTCTAACTGTTTCCTAAACAATGGGATAGTCGCAGCCTCAACTACCTCCTCTGGCAGCTTGTTCCATACACCCACCACCCTCTTTGATTTAAACCAGTATCTGCAGTTCTTTGCTACACATGAAATGTGTTAAGTTACTTTAAAATCTATCCACATTGCATTCATGTGGCAAGTTTGCAAAATGATTCCTTTTGGAGAGCACAGCTCAGGTATAGGCCAGGATTTATTCAATATCCAGTCAGTCCAATACCTTGAAACTGTTACTTAATGATACGAGCAACGAGCTGAAATGTAGCATGAGTCAATCATGATTGAATGGTGGAGTCTTCTTCTTCTTCTTGCACAGCCTAAAGTTGAAGATCAAGGGTAGACATCCAGGCCAGGACAGCATCAGTTGCTGGGTGGATGGCTTGGATGCCCCCAGGGAAAAGCCTCAGTGGGCAGCCATTCACGATGTGTGGGATGGTCTGGTCTGGATGTCCGCAGTCACAAGCAGGGCTGTCTGTCGTCCCCCACTCATGCAGGTGATGGGCTGTTCTTACATGGAGGATGTGGATTCTGTTCAGGGTTAGCCATTGCTTGCGATGGACATCAAATCCCGGTGGTTTCACTGTGGGATATGTGATGCCCTCTCCGTTGTTGGTGTTGGCATCTTTCCAGGCTCCACGCCACTCAGTCTTGGAGTCAACGTCTTCCAGGGATTTAACGGAAGACCAGAAGGGTTTGCGGGACTTCAGGCGCATGTTGGGCAGATTGTTCAAGTCAGCATGGATGGGAAGGTCAGGGTTAGCCTCGATGGTGCACCAATCTTTCAACATCCTCTCCCTTCTGCATATGCTGGGAGGGGCGATATGAGGGGGGGCAGGGAGCCACTGCAAAGGTGTTGACTTAAGCGTCTCTGTGATGACCGCATTGCAGAGTTAAGGACAGTGTCAACTCATTTGATGTTGCAGCTATTAGCCCAAGCTGTTGAGCAAAGCTCAGCTGTTGAGTAGACTAAGGGCTAAGCTTGCAGTACGGAAGGTGTATGCATTGGATCCCCAGCTGTTGCCTGCAAGTTTCCTGATGATGTTGACCCTTGCTTTCAGTTTATCAGCCACCCTCTTCAGGTGTTCACCATAGGTGAGGGTGTGATACAGGGTGACTCTGAGGTACTTGGGGAATTCTTCATTCTTCACTAGCTTACCACAAAAGGACACTCGGAGCCTTGCATTAGCGAGCCGACTGCTGAGGTGACAGTTGTCTTAGATGGGTTACGGCAAAGTCGCCAGAAGGTGAGGTACCCCTCCATCCCCTTCAAGATTGCAACCTTCACATGGTCCACTCTGTTTCGACTAATGCAATCAACCCGACGTGCACAAACAAATAGCGGAGTAGACTTGGTGGGCTGAATGGCCTAATTCTGATCCTAGACCTTATGAACTTGTATGCACAGATACAGTGGGGTACGGATTCAATGCAAATCTTGCTTGCAGCAGCAACACAGGCACATGAACTAAGACTACACACAAAAACATAAACTAGACGGTACAAAAATGGACATTTGTGCAAAAATACACAATTAGAAAATAAGTCTTTGGTGGGACACGAGGGGGTCCCTGGTGTTCCGTTGCCTGAGTAGGATTAGCCTTGTGCAGAATGTTTCAAGATCCTGATTGCTGCAGGCAATTAGCTGTTCCTGAACAACAAGAAGAGGGCAATGCCCCGGATGGTGATATCTTTGATAGATGCCATCTTTGATAGGGCGGCACGGTGGTGCAGCATTAGAGTTGCTGCCTTACAGCACTTGCAGCGCCAGAGACCCGGGTTCGATCCCGACTACTGGAGCTGTCTGTACGGAGTTTGTACCTTCTCCCCTTGACCGCATGGATTTTCTCCAAGATCTTGGTTTCATCCCACACTCCAAAGACAAACAGGTTTGTAGGTTAATTGGCTTAGTATAAGTGTAAATTGCCCCGAGTGTGTGTAGGGTAATGTTAATGTGTGGGGATCGCTGGTCGGTGCGGACACGGTGGGCCGAAGGGCCTGTTTCCGTGCTGCATCTCTAAACTAAACTAAACTAAATGCCAGCTTCTTGAGACAGTGCCTCATGTAGATGCGTTCAGTGTTGGTCGTGTGGACCCCATTATCAGTCCACTCACTTGTGTATGCGTGCATCTGAGGTCACAGCAAGTCACAGCTCTCCGTGAGGGCATATCGAACAGCATGGTCTGAACAGGCGTTTCTCCTCAGAGACAGCACAGTGGCGCAGCAGTAGAGTTGCTGCCTTACAGGGTCCTGGGCTCGACCCTGACTACCCATGCTGTTCTCTGTGATCGCATTGGTTTTCTCTGGATGCTCTGGTTTCCTCCCACATCCCAAAGACCTGCGGAATGTGCATCAATTGGCTTCTGGAAATTGTCCCTAGTGTGCAGGATAGAACTGGTGTATGGGTGATTGCTGGTCGGCATGGACTCGGTAGGCTGAGGGTCTGTTTTTCATGCTGTATCTCTAAACCAAACCAAGAAGTTTAGCTATGGCCATGAGTTCTGTGACACTCCCCTCCAAAGTGATTGGTTTTGATGCCTCTGGTAGCTCTGTTTTGCTTCCACCTCATCCAGCAATAGAAGTACTATTGCTATTTGCAACATTAACATAAGACTCAATTTTGCCATCTCCAGTATATTTGGTTTTATTTCAAATTTACAGCATTTACAATGTTTTAAAAAAAAGTCTATTAATAACCTACCGATAAGGATATAAAGGGCCTGTCCCACTTAGGTGTCCTTGGCACGAAAATTACGCAACCTCGTGGTCGCGTTGAGGCTCACGGGCATCATATGGCCGCGCGGGGCCGGTCCCACTGAGAAACACGGAAGGGTATGTAATTGCGCGCGACCCTTAAGTGTCATTAACACCAGAACAGCTTGACGTTAATAGCATTAACTAAATCTCTTTTTTTCTTCCTCTCCAGAACATTTATGGAACATGCCTCCTTTCTTATAATTTCAAGGGGAGAGGTGTAAAGGATGAAAGCCAGCTCCACCTTAAACAGGCAAAAGAGGCTTTTGAAATAGGGCTCCTTACAAAGAGAGATGGAGACGTTATAACAAGCAAGCATGAACTGCATGGGTTTGTTAAAGCAGCATTCTCACTTACAACTGTGCTCAGGTGGCTCACTGGTAACAGCGAAATCCTTACCAGGATGAGACGACTGTGCAAAGAAGCAATGGGGAAATTGTTCCTGTACAGTACGCGGAACCAGGAAAGTCTGGCGCAGGAGATCATGGAGCTGATCTGCCAAGTCAAAGTTTCTTTGCAAATAACCAATCTCTGCAATTCCGATAGCAAGTCCTATGTCCCAGACCACTATAAACATTACTGGGATAAGCCAATAGTGACGGGAAGGATGGCCTTTGATAAAATTCTAGAAAGGCACGAGCAGTATCACAAAACTATATGCATGGTATTTGAAAGCAGTTGTAGAAGACATCAGAATAGCAGCAGGCTCCCAAAATACAGCTGTATAACTGCGTTCAAGACTGAAACAATGGAACTCGATACTGCTGATGCCAAGGCAAGCATCCCTCATCTTTGTGATCGTGATATCACTCGGCATTCTCTACCCAAAGAAGCAAAAGCGACACAAAGCAATGAAGAGTTACAGAATAGGAACCCTGAATTAACAAGCTCAGGCAAATCAGAGAACCAATATCCAGGCCTTTGGAAAGACGGCAAGGTGCCCCATGCCAGCTCGGAGAACGCCCAGCCACATGCTGTAACAGGCATTGATAACAAACTGGGTGCTGTAACTTCGGAGGGGAAGGACGACAGCATTAATGGATGCGGAGACCACCTGAATGACAGCCACGGCTCGAGCTCCTCCTTCAAATCCTGGCTGAAAACATCCGGATCCGGACTTTCCAGCAGCTGGGAGGAAGTGAGAGCTTGCAGTGGCAGTGGTTCCCCCAGGAGCGGAGGTAGACACCTTCTGCTCTCTCTGGACACAGAATGCTCCACGTTTTTAACCGATGAAGTGGAAGAGAATCAGCAGAACGATTGCAGCGCCAAGAATGAAGATTGTAATTTAAGTAACAAAACTGCACAGTCAGAACGTCAGGTATCTCCGACGTGCAGACAGTTTGGGGATTCAAACATTAATTGCACTTCAGGCAATACGGAGAAGAAAATTCCTCCATCTTTATCTTCAGGAGAACACAGGTCTTTCGAGATGGCCGGCTCTGATAGAGAAACTGTCGACGACAATGCAGAGGACCACAAACGTGACAGGCTTGAAAATGACCATGATCAGACTTGTAGGGCTCCTTGCAAAACCTCGACTCATTCAGATTCAGCAAACATTGAGAGTAACTCCTTTGAGATGATTGACTCTGATGCAGAAACGGCGGATGACATTCAGGATGCTGCGAATGAGTTTCATCTGGGCACAAATAAAAATAGCCTTGCAAAATACTCGTCTTCCCAGGCACATTTGAATACCGCAAAGACCGTCGTAATTGATGGTGAGAATTCAGGGGGCTTTGCAAAGAGAAGCCAGCCTCTATCAAAGCAAAATAAATCCATGGAAATGTTATCAGTTGATCCTGCAGCAGAGACTGCTGATGAAACAGAAGAAAATGATTATTTCCTAACCCCACAAGGAGTTTCTGAAATTCTACAAGCCGATGGAAGCAAGAAGCAGGAGACACAGGAAACGCATGGTGCAACCCAAATGCAGAATTCCTCTGCTCAATCATCTCTAGCCATTGACGAACCCGCCAAAGGACGCATCAGGGAGGCACCAACTGCAGGTGAAACTACTGATGGCATCCTGAGCAAACAGCTTCTGAACAGTAGCCTCAACTCCAGCTCATCCTTCAACTCATGGTGCAAGTCGCTTTATTCAGGCAGCGGTTCCAACCCTAATGACATAAGCTCATCGATGAGTTCCAGCAGCAGTTCATTTGTGTTCCTTTCCAAACAGCGGCAGACCTATCACAGACGGGTTATAACTGATGAAGATTATAAACTGTTGTTTGCAGGGGTAACCCATGAGTGGCTCACAGAGAGAATCAGGGACACTGGAGTATTTTACCCTCACAGGCTCAAAGACATTTACAGTAAGTCATTTCTTCAATTTTTGTTTAAAAGTTAAGTTAAGTTAAGTATCCTTTTTCCTTTATTGTCATTCAGACTTTTCAGTCTGAACGAAATTCCGTGCCTTCAAGTCATAACATAGAATAAAATAACAATACACACACTTAACACAGTTTAACATCCACCACAGTGAGTCCACCAGGTCCTCCTCACTGTGATGGAAGGCCAAAGTCTTAAAGTCCTTATCTCTTCCCTCCTTGTTCTCCCTCTGCATTGAGGAGATCCAGGCTTCCGATGTTGCGACCCCGCCGGGTGATGGTAAGTCCCGCGACTAAATCCGAGTTCCGCGAACAGGCCGGTTCAAACTCCGCAACCCGGGGCGTACGAAGCTGCCGCCCTCCAGTCCAGTGGACGAAGCTGTCGTTGTGTGAGCTCCGGAAAACAGGTCACCAACCTGGGACCTGCGAGCTCCCGACGATGTCGTCCACTGGGCCCGCGGCTGCCACCGATGCTCCGAAGTCGGGTTGCCGCAGCTGAAAAACTGGCTCTGCCTCCGGAGCTTCGAGGTCGGTCCCAGTTGGAGGCCGCCAGCTCTGCTATTAGAACTCAGCGCAGACGGAGATGGAGACGGGGGATACGACAAGAAAAGGTTGCATCCCCCCCGGAGGAAGAGACCAAAAACATGTTTCTCCAACCCCTCCCCCACACATACACAACCAAAATAAACTAAAATAAACTGAAACAGGACAAAACAACAACAAAAAAGAAGAAAAGACAAACGGATTGCTGGCGAGCCGCAGCTTCAGGGCAACGCCGCCACTTCCGGAAATGTTATTATTAGCATTATTTGGTAAATTAAGGCAATTATCATTTAATTATCAGTCCATTCAACTGCTGCAAATCTCAGCCTTCATTTCAGAAAGTGTATTTTCATGGATTGGACCCCTTTAAATAGGAACGATCTTCAATTACATGTTTAAGAAGGAACTGCAGATGCTGGAAAATCGAAGGTAGACAAAAATGCTGGAGAAACTCAGTGAGTGAGGCAGCATCTATGGAGTGAAGGAAATAGGCAACATTTCTGGCCGAAACCCTTCTTCAGACTGATGTTCTGAAAAAAGGGTTTTGGTCCGAAACGTTGCCTATTTCCTTCGCTCCATAGATGCTGCCACACCCACTGAGTTTATCCAGCATTTTTGTCTATCTTCAATTACATTCTGCCTTTTACACCCTCAGCACCTCACAGAGCATTTTGTGACCTATCCAATGAAGTGTGGTCACTCTTGCAAGAAATATATTGATTGATGAATATTGACCTTTTAATTTCACACTTTGCTGAGTATGGGAAAGGGCAGGGTAGTTAAAATGTTTGGCAACCGGGAGATCACGTTGGCGAGGTGGACTGAGTGATATTGACATTTCTGTCCTGGGCCTCCTCCATTGTCAGAGTGAGGCCACACACAAATCAGAGGAACAGCATCTCATGGCTGGCTTAAAACCCAGCAGAATGTATATCTCAAGTATCTCTTCTCTCTCCGTCCCTACCCCATCCTAGTCGTCGTACAAGTTTGACTGTCGTCCAGTTGAGTTTCATTGTCTATATAACGTAGTATCACCAACCCCACAGCCAACAATGAACCATTGTGGGCTCCACCTTTCCTTGAACATCGTTGCTTTTTTGCATATCTTTCATTCATTTGTTCTATATCTCTCCATATCACCGTTTATATCTCTCATTCCCCTTTCCCCCGAGTCTCAGTCTGAAGAAGGGTTTCGACCCGAAACGGCACACATTCCTTCTCTGAATTACTCCAGCTTTTTGTGCCTATCTTCAGTTTAAACCAGCATCTACAATTCCTTCCCACACATAGAAATTAAATAGCTCAATCCAGTTTAAGTGGAATAACACTTTTCCTTGGTGCACTGCACCTGTGCAGAAAGTAAATTTGTATACAGGTGTGGCAGCTGAAGATAAGGCAACGCAAATGACCTGGGGAATTCGGAGAGCATCCGCGATTGGAAAGGAGTGGGGGACGAGGGTTATTAGCAGGTTGAGGGGTGATGACTGGGGTTTGGAGGGAACATGTAATTGCCAATTGGCAGAGGATGCAAGTTGGAAAGACTGGCCTTTGACATTCCGGGGGCTGCATTCAGTAGTCGATGTCGGAATCCACGGTGAGGTCTTGTCTGGGAATAGGTGGGGTCAGGGAGGTTCAGCCAGGACATCGGTGACTGGACAGATCTCAGGCAACCACTGGAGGGAGTCACTGCTAGGGAACGGGGAGAGCCTGAAGGAAAATTCTAGGATAGCCTAGGATTCCCACTCGGTTCTGTGCTTTCCTGGAACCTACTGAGGAAGATCCTTTTTAAGGTGCGCAAAAGCAGACCCATTGTCCAGCGGACAGTGTGGGCTCCCCCAAAGAGAACGGAAATTGCATTAGAGGCATTCAGATGTGAACTCGTACCACTGCACAGGGTCTTCCCTGCTGTACAAGGCAGATGTGCGGAGGAGCTCACAACAGAAACTTTAGGAAGGAACTGCAGATGCTGGTCAAAAGAAGGGTCTTGTCCCAAAACGTCACCCATTCTTTCCATCCAAAGATGCTGCCTGGCCCACTGATTCATTACTCCAGCATTTTCAGTCTCACAACAGAAAGTGTTGGCTTTGAACAACTCCGTGAGCCCTTGGTTTCCATTAATATTTTGTTGTCCATAAAGATTGAATCACGGCAACATAGTGCGACCCAAACTTCAGTTCAGTTTAGTTTATTGTCACATGTCCCAAGGTACATTGAAAAGCTTTGGTTGCGTGCTATCCAGTCTGCAGAAAGACAATAAATGATTACAGTCGAGCCATTGACAAGTGTTCAGATACATGATAAAGGAATAATGTTTAGTGCAAGGTAAAGCCAGCAAAGGATAGTCCGAGGGTCACCAATGAGATAGATAGTAGTTCAGGACCGCTTCCTGGTTGTGGTAGGATGGTTCAATTGCCAAATAACAGCTGGGAAGAAACTGGAAGGAACTGAATCTGGAGGTGTGCGTTTTCACACTTCTATACCTTTTGCCTGATGGGAGAGGAGAGAAGAGGGAGTGTCCAGGTTGCGAGTCGTCCTTGCTTATGCTGCTGGCCTTGCCGAGGCAGCGTAATTAGTTTGGAAACTGATTTCCAAATAATTATGTTTCAGCACTGCTCCACATGCCAAAAAAAAGTTGCATTAGTTCCTCCTCCACAATTTTCTTGTCTTCCTGTTTAATCCATTCGGATACTAAGTTAACAAGATTAATTCCCAGGGTGGAGGGACTGTTATACATTGATACAATGGATCTGCTGGGCTTGTGTACTGGAATTTAGAAGGATGAGAGGAGATCTTATTGAAACATATAAGATTGTTAAGGGTTTGGACAAGCTAGAGGCAGGAAACATGTTCCCGATGTTGAGTCCAGAACCAGGCCACAGTTTAAGAATAAGGGGTGGGCCATTTAGAATGGAGATGAGGAAAAACCTTTTTACCCAGAGAGTTATGAATCCGTGGAATTCTCTGCCTCAGAAGGCAGTGGAGGCCAATTCTCTGGATGCTTTCAAGAGTTAGATAAACCTGTCTTCTGGTCATTTCAAGAGTTAGATAGAGCTCTTAAGGATAGCAGAGTCAGGGAATATGGTGAGAAGGCAGGAACAGGAACATGGATGATCAGCCATGATCACAGTGAATGGCGTTGCTGTCTCGAAGGGCTGAATGGCATACTATTGCACCTATTGTCTATTGAAAGTCCAATTGCTCCATTGAGTAAGTAAGACAAGAAGGTGTTTGGTGCTCACGTCTATGTCTGTTGAAATGAAAAACGTAGTTTATGTCTATTTGTACAGGTGGTCTATTATTTAAGTATAACAAAAAAACTGACACTTGGACTGCCCAGGAAACGTTGGTGTATGTTGGAAAGCCTTTGGTTGTGGATAAACCCGGTGCCCAGCGGACTGCTTTGGAGATACGCTTTCTGCATCAGGAAGAAATACTGGGCCGGTACTGATTTCCATCTCTTCTGAAATCATATTGTCGTCTTATTTTTTTTTCTCTGGCAGTGTTGTCTTACATGAATCCTGCTGGGGTTATGGGTGTTGGTGCAAAGACTCCTATCATTTGGATCAATTATCAAAGCCGCCATTATATGTAAAGGAAGAATTAGTTTAGTTTAGTTTAAAGATACAGCGCGGAATCAGGCTGTTCGGCCCACTGAGTCCGCACCAACCAGCGATCCCTGCACATTAACGCTATCCTACACACTAGGGATAATTTACATTTATACCAAGCCAATTAACCTACAAACATGTATGCCTTTGGAGTGTGGGAGGAAAATGAAAGTTTCGGGGAAAACCCACACAGGTCACGGGGCGAATGTACAATACAGACAAGCACCCGTAGTCAGGATTGAACCTGGGTGTCTGGTGCTGTGAGGCAGCAACTCTACCGCTGCACCACAATGCCATCCAACAATCTGCCCATAAATGTCATCTAAAGAAAAGTTGTCCATCCGTCCTTGTGGCTGCTCGGTCTTCTCCCTGCAATCTAGGTGTTTCTTTCATTCATTTGTAGAATGTAGTTGCACTGTCAAAACCAACCTTTACTGCCTACCCCTAATTTCCCTTAAGGTGATGGTGAGCCCCTTCTAATAGAGTCATAGAGTGATACAGCATGGAAACAGGCTCTTCGGCCCAACTTACCCACACCGGCCAACAGGTGGGCACACGGTACAGGTACCACCTTCCTGTGTTTGTCCCATTTCCCTCCGATCCTGTCCTATCCATGTGCCTGTCTAACTGTTTCTTAAATGCCACAACTACGGCCTCTGGCAGCTTGTTCCATACCTCCACCACCCTTTGTGTGAAAAAGTTACCCCTCAGATTCCTATAAAAAATGTTTCCCCTTCATCTTAAACCGTATCAATCAATCAACCTTCATTGTCATCTGCAAGCAACAGACTTTTACATCTAAAAGATCTATTTCTCAGGGATTTTAGCGGAGCAATCGACTCATGGAAATTTAAAACATTTCATTCTAGTCTGTCACTAAAAACATTATCCAGTTTCCGTTGATGGAAAAGTATAAACCTGGAAACAGCAGGTAATTGATCAACGTTAAAATACTAATTATCCCATTTTAAAAATGTCCTACACACTAGCTGATTTACAGAGGCCATTGCCAGTTATTAAAGTGTTGGTGCCAGGCCGCAGAATCACCCAGAGGACCCATGTGAGTACATGAGTGAATGTGTTTATTCCACCTCACAGCCACCCGGTCAGGATGAAGCTGGGTTGGCGCAGTGTTGTAGTCCGGGCTTTCATTGTGCGTTTGACATCTCTTGCCTGTGGAAAAGGAGACTTCCAGAATAATGTATGTGGAGGGGTCTGGTTTGGGGGTAGCAATTTTCTGACTGGGGAGGGAATAGAACATTCTACTGAAGAAGGTTTTGGTACCCAATTTAGATATGTTTCTGATATGTGTAATTAGGTATGTTACAAAACCTACCTGAATCGTCATTGGGAATCTGCCCACAGCCAGGTCCGCGATTTTGGCGCTGTTTGGCAGTACCACGTATTATGCAGTACGTGAGTACTAGCTGTCCATCGTACCCCTGTTCAAAGTAGTGAGGATGTTGAAAAATCGTGAGGCCTGTTTTAGGTTTCCTCAGGAAGTTTTATAGTCGCTGGTCCTTGATATACCTATAATGGGCAAGAGATTCTTTACATCATTCCGCAATCTCTTCCTCTCAGGGATTTTATAAAGCAAACAATTAAACTCATGGCTCAATTTTGACAAGAATGCCATATCTATAACTGTATATAAATTTGGTCATATCTTAATTTAGTTCATTTTGGGCTTTTTATAATCCCCTGGAAACAGAGCCCATTGATCTCCGATTCACACTATGTTATCCCATTTTTGCCTCCATTCCCTACACACTAGGAGCAATTTACAGAGGGCATTTATTTACAGCAATTCCGCAATTCCTTCCATTTGGCCTATAGGAATTAATTGGAACACCCAGATATAAACCCATGTGGCTACATTGTGAATTATTTGTGACTCCACACAGACAGCACACTTAGGTCAGGATGAAACATGGTTAATCTTTCCTTAAGAAATGGGCTTTCTACCATCCAAGATCATTGTGCCGTCCTAATGTCCATTGAAAATCAATAGGGAAAACAAAGATGCTTAAATATCCGAGTATGAAAATGAGCAGGCTCTTTTTGGGGAGACAATGGATGAATTTGGGGTCAGAATAGAACATTGTTATGCTTTATCTGATGGGATTTTGTTCCCATTTTTAAAATCTCAAAATTTTGTAACTGATATAGTGTAATGATTCTTTCATGGCAAAGGAAATCTCAAAATGCTGGAGTAACGCAAGAGGTCAGGCAGCGGGTCGGGACACTTCTTCCTGACTTGAAACGTCACCTCTCCACATTCTCCAGGGATGCAGCCCGACTTGCTGAGTCACTCCAGCGTTTTGTGTCTTTCCAGGTAAACCAGCATCTGCAGGTGTACTTGCTTCGACAGTTAAACCTCAAATATGCATAGATTGATTCCCAACAAGTTCACAAAGAGAAGAGCAAAAATCAGTGTCTTAACTCGCTCTTCCTTGCTGTTCCAGATATGTTGGGAAACAATACAAAAATACTAAAGAGCTCTCCTACCATTTCCATGATGTTGAACGGCAAATGACAGCACAACACTACGTGACGGAGTTCAACAAAAGGCTCTACGAGCAGCAAGTTCCTACACAAATATATTATATTCCATCCTCAGTTCTCTTGGTAAGTTCGAGTCAAAGGCATAAATTGGAAGCTCCTCAAAAATGAGATGTTGGAGGCGTGAAGTGTAGAAGCTGGGATGGCTTAATCTTAGTGATTTCTTCACCGGAGGAACATATATATCATAATGAACGTACTGAGGGTGCCTTGAACATGATTCAAGCTGGCTGGGTTTTGCCTTCTGTGATGATGGTGATCTCAGCAGAAAACCAAGGTGGATTGTCTGAATATGGTTGTGAATGGGACGGCACAGTGGCACAGCTGGTAGAGATGCTGGCTCACATCGCCAGAGACCCGGGTTCCACCCTGACCTCGGGTGCTGTCTGTGTGGACTTTGCAATGTTCTCCCTGTGACAGTGTAGGGTTTTTTTCCGGTGCTCCGGATTGCTCCCACATCCTAAAGACGTGCGGGTTTGTAGGTTATTTGGACTGTAAATTGCCCCTAGTATGTAGGAAGTGGATGAGAGAGTGGGATTACATAGAACTGTGTGAACGGGTAATCGATGGTCAATGGTCGGCATGGCCTCAGTGGGCCGAAGGGCCAGCTTCCATGCTGTGTCACTAAACTAAACAATTGCTTTCAAGAGCAAGGAGTGTTTTAATGTCATATGTCCCAGATAGAACAATGAAATTCTTACTTGCTGCAGCACATTCAGCACTTGTCACGACCCCTGCTATCGTTGAGTATGGGGATATCCCATCGCCTCCACCCACATCATCGCACCAACATACATGACTATTGGGATATACCATAATATAGTAGGTTCAATTACACCCATTTGTGTGAGATTGTCCAGCTCTGAAACAGACTGACGATATTTGCTCCAGCTGACCTCTTCCAGTACACCAACAACACTGGCACCTCTTCCAGTGTTACATAGTGCACAACAACAACACTGGCGGATATTGTCCCATCAAAATGGGTCTACTCACAAAATGGTGGAAAATGATGCCATATGAGCACCTTACCAGCAATAACCAACATGCTAATGCTCAGGTTAAGTTGCAACAGGACTGCTTGACTCCACACTTCATGCCAGCCTAGTTCAAATAAGTACAAAAGGAATGAGTAAAATCAACTATCCTAAATGACAATGTTGCCTTTAACCGCATGCGGCACGGTGGCGCGGCAGTAGAGTTGTTGCCTTACGGCGTTTGCAGTGCCAGAGTCCCGGGTTCGATCCCGACTACGGGTGCTCTCTGTACGGAGTTTGAACATTCTCCCCGTGACCGCATGGGTTTTCACCAAGATCTTCTCAAGGTTTCCTCTCACACTCTAAAGACGTAAATGTATGTAGGTAAATTGGTTTGGTAAATGTAAAAATTGACCCATAAGTATTGTTATGGATAATGTTAATATGCAGGGATCGCTGGTCAGCGCAGACCCGGTGGGCCGAAAGGCCTGTTACCGTTCTGTATATCTAAATTAAATGAAACTCAACATGAAGTATGGCAACGAGAAGCCCTCATGGATTGAATCCAAAGAAATCAAAGGGAAGAATTTGTACTGACTTGTATCTGTTGGAATGGACTAGTCCTACTTTTGTGGACAACACGGAAAGTGTGTCAAGGATTATGGGGAGAAGGCAGGAGAATGGGATTATAGGCAGAGATCAGCCATGATTGAATGGCGGAGTAGACTCGATGGGCCGAATGGCTTAATTCTACTCCTATAACATGAACGTGATAGCTGAGCAATGTTCCACATTATCAGGGTGATGCCTGTATTGTTCGTGCACTGCACTGGAATGGCTTGGCCAGAGGCATGGCTAGTTCTAAAGTGAATAAAATGCTCAAACTTTTATTGTGGTCATTGCAAGTAAATTCTTCCAACCCTAATTGCAGATGTTCCTCGGAACAATGTCCAGGATTTAGACAATTGAGGAGATGGTTTTAACTCAAGATTTTGTTCGATTTGCAGGATACCTTGCAAATGACGGTATATCTATTTGCTCTTGTCCCTCTTATGTGACATGTGTCAGAGGGTTGCGAAGTGGAGTCAGCCCAGCCTTGTCAAGTAAGAACAGCCAACTTCAGCTGCTCCACCAACAACCAACCACCATTATGTCAGAAGTCTGGATACTCACTGATGTTTGCACAATGTTCAATGCACTTTTTGAAACTCCTCAGAAAGCAAAACTGTTCATGCCCGCAAACAACAAATGCCAGACCACATTTGGTCATGGACTGATAAGTAGCAAGTAATATTATCATTAGGGAATAACTCCCTTCCCTTGACATTCAAACACTTATCTTCACCAAGTCACTGTATCTTAAGATACATCTGTATCTTAGAAGTTACAGTAAACCAGAGACATAACTGGATCAACCACACCTATTCTATGGATACACAAACAGGTTCGAGGTTGGATGCCCAATGGAATATGGCTCAAGTCAGGAGCATGATGGAATACCCTCTACTTACCTGGGTAAGAGCAGCTCCAATAACACTGAAGAATTTCAGTACCTCCCAGGTCAAAGCAGCCCATTTGCTTGACACCACATCCACAATCCCCCCCTCCCCCACTCCCCTCCTCCATCCAACCCAACACAGTGGCTGCAATGTTTACCATTGATCTTACTGGCCAGGCCTACTCCAACACCAATTTGCAGACCTCACCTGCCATGGAGCGGGATAAGGGCAACAAGCATGTCGGTATGCCACCACTTGTTAGATCTTCTCTAACTATGATTGAGTTAGGAGCATCTTTTCAATGGATCTAAATCCTGGAGCTTCACATCCAAACACTAGTTTGTGGGACTGCAAACACTAGATTGATTAAAAACAAACAAAGTGCTGGAGGAACTCAGTGGGTCAGGCAGCATCTGTGGAAAGAATGTATAGATGACGTTTCAAGTTGAGGTCCTTCTTCTGACTGAAGATGGGTTCTGACCTGCAAGGTCGATTGTTCATGACCAACATGGATGCTACCTGACCCGATGAGTTCCTCCAGTACTTTGTTTTTTTGCTCAGGATTGCAGCATCTGCAGTTTCTTGTGTTGCCATCAGTTGATTGACTTCAGTAGATTAAAAAGATGGCTCACGCTCTTCTCAAGTACACTTTGAAATGGGCATTTAATGCAGGGCCGGATTTAGATGAAGAGAGGCCCTAAGCTATTTAACTTGTGAGCCCCCCCCCCCCCCCTCCCCCCCCACAATCCCCCACCCCCACGACTAGGGGACCATGACTACCCTACAGTGACAGTGTGACACTTTTAGATCCTACCGTATGTTGTCATGAAACAGTTGGTTTTAAAATAAATATTGGATTCACTGCGGAGCGGGTGATACTTTACCTGGATCGTCGTTTGAAGCTCTGGAGTGTTGGGCTTGCTGCTTCAACGTCATGGAGCTGTGGTTCGCGGAGCTCCCAGCCTTGGAACATTAAATTTTAATTTTATCCAAAAGCTAACAAAAAATGAAAGGATGAAGTTCATGGATATGGTGGCTCACATTTGAAATGTGTTATGAATAGTGATATGGCAGACAATTTCCATTTATACCAAGCCAATAACCTTCTTCTTCTTGCGTATGGCATGTACATCTTAAAGTTGTAGGACAACTTGTTATATTTGATCTTATTTGATTGTGCACGCCGGGTTGATTGCATTCGTCGAATCACGTGAAGGTTGCAATCTTCCACCCCAACCAATTAATCTACAAAGCAGTACGTCTTTGTAGTGTGGGAGGAAATCGAAGATCTCAGAGATAACCCACGCAGGTCACGGGGAGAAAGTTCAAACTCTGTACAGACAATCACCCTTAGTCTGGATCGAACCCGGGTCTCTAGCGCTGTAAGGCATCAACTCTACCGCTGCACCACCGTGCCGCCCAGAAAATGACGCTCAAAGGAAAGTTGTCCCTGCAATCTAGGTGTGTTTTTTTCATTCATTTGCAGAATGTGGTTGCATTGTCAAAGCCAGTCTTGGATAGATTGTAAGTACTTGTAAGATTGAATCAGTTCTGCCTTGTTCATGATGGACGTTCACTGGTGCATTCATGAAGAGTTAAACTGCTAAGGTAAATTAAACTTATGTTCATTTTCTTTCACATTCATCAGGTTAAATCTGTGAAAGAAAGTGTCCTTCGTGAGGCGTTCATATCAACATAGCCTAACATTCACTTCAGGCTTTCTTTTTCCTCAGCTTTTGGAAGACAACCAAATTGTGGGGTGTGTAAGCGTAGAGCCCTACATGCTTGGGAAGTTCATAAAACTAACCAACAACAAAAGGGATGTTCGCAAAGAATATGAAGCAACAATATATGGACTTGCATTTGGACATTTTACCTATGAGTTTTCAAACCAAGAAGAAATAGTGGTCGATTTACAGGGTAAGTAATTTAAATGCCACCCAATAGATGATAGCAGCCTTCGTAATCCACGTGCAAGTAATTCTAATGGTTATAGAATCGCACCGACCACATGTGTGTACCATTATCCAAATCAAGATTCACAGGGTCAAGCAGAAGCGTTTTAGTTGCTCGATGATGAATGAATGAATACATTTATTGGCCAAGTATGTGCACATACAAGGGATTTGCCTTGGTGCTCCGCTTGAAAGTAACAACACGACATACAGTAAACAATAAAGAATAAAACATAAAACATTAAGAATAAAACATTATAGTTTAAACATGCAAATGAAATAAAATACCAGAGAAAAATGTTTTTTGGTAATTGAGTAGAGCTACTGCTCGTGGGAAAAAAAGCTGTTTTTATGTCTGGCCATGGCGGCTTTGACAGTCCGGACTCGCCTTCCAGAGGGAATTTCTTCAAAGCGTTTTTGGCCAGGGTGAGAGAGGTCAGAGATGATCTTGCCCACTCGCTTCCTGGCCCTTGCAGTGTACAGTTCGTCAATGGGTGGAAGGTTGCAGCCAATAACCTTCTCAGCTGATCGAACGATTCACTGCAGCATCTGGATGTCGTGCTCGGTGGCTGAACCGCACCAGACCATGATGGAGAAGGTGAGGACAGACTCTACGATGGCCGTGTAGAATTGGACCATCATTGCCTGTGGCAGATTGTGTTTCCCCAGCTGCCGCAGGAAGTACATCCTCTGTTGGGCCTTTTTGACTGTGGAGTCAACTCCCTATCATCAGGGAAAGTCATTGTGTTGACAAAAGTGACCAGTTGTTTCCAGCTTTAGAGTTTGTGCTATCAGAACTTCACGAGAAGAAATTCAGTTTTCTCTTCATTTTCTCTTGGAAGGGGCCATGTTGAAAATGATTTTTCCTTGCTGCATCACTCAGTTCTAGTGTGTCTCCCATGTGTCATTCCCATGAGGCAGAATGAAATGGACAGGTTCCAAACTTGCTGATGATAAACGCAAGAGGGCATGTTGTGATGAGGACACAGGGATTATGCAGCGGAATATCAATAGATTGAGTGAAAACCTGGCAAACATGGTTTAACCTGGGGAAGCAAAGGTGAAGCACTTCAGTAAAAGGAATGAAAAGGCTGCAAACGGCTGAACTTCCGAGGGATCTTGGTAATTCACTGCACAAGTCACAATAGGTTAACATAGGCTGCATGTCTAATAAGTAGTTAAGAAGGCAAATGGGGCTTTCCCCTTTATAGCAAAAGGGGAGTTTAAGAATAAGGAAACATTCTTATAGTTGTACAGGGTATTAAAGAAGCCACATTGAGAATATTGTGTACAATTTGGTTCCCTGACCAAAAAATGAATATAGTTGTGTGTAGGAAGGAACTGCAGATGCTGTTTTACACCAAAGATAGAAATAAAATGCTGGAGTAACTCAGCACATCATCTCCACAGAAAAGGAATAGGTGACTTTTCGGATGGATACCCTTCTTCAGACTTCAGGCATTGGAGGCAGTCAATGGAGATTCACAAGGTTAATGCCTTGGATTAGAGGGTTGACCTATTAAGAGAGGGCAGACAAATTGCGTTGGTGTTACTTGTAGTTTAAAAGTATGGGGGTGATCTCATTCCGATAGATAAGATCCTAAAGGAGCTTGACAGCATAAATATTCTCACTAGTGGGAGAGTTACAAACATAGGGACATAGCTGTGGAACATAATCTCTGGAATTCTCTTCCCCGGATGGTGGTGGAAACCAGATTACGGGAGATATTTAAGGTAGTAATAGATAAATATTTCAGTGGCATGGCAGAACAGCAGTAAAATTGCAGACTTGCAGCACCAGAAACTCAGGTTCGATCCTGACCATGGGAGCTGTCTGTATGGAGTTTGTATGTATTCCCTGTGACCTTGTGGGTTTTTCTCCAGGTGTTTTGGTTTCCTTCCATGCTCCCAAGACGTACAGGTTTGTAGGTTAATCGGCTTTTTTACATTGTAAATTGTCCTTAGTGTGTGAGGTAGTGCTAGTGTGCAGGGTGATTGCTGGTCGGCGCGGACTTGGTAGGCTGAGGGGCCTGTTTCCACGCTGTATCTCAAAAGTCTAAAGAAAGATCGGGGAATTCAGGGTTATGAGGAACTGGTATAGGAGAGGTATGAGGCTAGCATGGAATAGCATTCATCATCTTGAAAGGTGAGACAGGCTTGAGGAGCCGGGAAGCCAACTGCTGGTCCTACTCTCATGTGTTCTTGCGGCATGTCCACCTCCATTATCTGCCTTGGGCCTGATGAGGCTCAGAGACTGAGAGCATGTGAATGCCATGGTTTTGGTGAAACCAGGAACTGCAGAGGCCCTTTTACAAAAAACCCCCACAAAAGCTGGAGTAAAGAGTCTGAAGAAGAGTCCCGAACCAAACGGCACCTATCCATGTCCTCCAGAGATGCTGCCTGACCTGCTGTGTTACTCCAGCACTTCATGGCCTCCCCCCCCCCATGTTTTAGAGGTTCTCTTTTCACCTCTATCTGATAACCACTCCACCTGTGAAGCTGTGGTGCTTGTTTTGAGACCGTTAATTGTCTTTTGTTTATTTTTGGGACCTGCTTATTGCTGGCAAGGTCTGTATTCATTGCCCATCCCCAACTACCCCCAAGAGGTTGTTGGAGGGGCTGCCTCCTTGAATCCCTGCCGTCCTTCTGGTGAAATGAAGGAGGCAGGGGTAGGAATTGGAACATTTACTTCTTGCTATTTCGCACCTCAAAATTCTCATGGAATGATTTTAGAATAGGAAAAAAAAGGCCATATTGCTTGAACAGGATTTAGAAAAGGCTTATTAAAAAATCTCCTTAGAATCTAGAATTTCTCCTGTGGCCCCAGCCCCACATAGAATGGTTGTGGTCTCGTAGGCTAATGACTGTTCTGGTGTAGAGCGATTGCTAGGAAATTCATCATCACCTGAGGTCCATGGCATCAGGTGTAACTGACTCGACCTTGCATGACGTAAGGCCTTACCCATCAGGGCTGCATCAGCACAATGTATGCAGAGGAAATTGGGTAAGACCAGGCCGGGGGGCAGGTGTAACTGTGAGTGAGAGAGGCCCAATGGTATAAATGAGTCTCTGTTGTTGCTGTTCATCAGTAGAGGTGTGGACTTTGTTTCTCAGCAATCACTGGTGATGGGATGGGAAGTTTGGGAGAGCATCAGGAGGTTGATGGAAGTTGGCGGTCAGAGTGTTGGGCCCCATACAAGAAATGGTTGCCAAGGGAGATCTCGTTAGATTCCACAGCAGGTCTGGGGACCATCATGCATTGCACGGCAACAACAGACAAACCCAGAATAACATTTCCATCTCTGTTAATCAGTAATTTTCCTAGTTTTAATTTTCACAGAACATAGAACAGTACAGCACAGGAATAGTTCCTTGGCCCATGAAGTTTATGCTGAACATGATGCCAAGTTAAACTGATCTCATCTGCCTGTCTATAATCCATATCCCTGTTTCCTGCACTTCAATGTGCCCATCGAAAAGCCTCTTAAACGCCACTATCGTATCTGCTTCCACCACCACCCCAGGCAACGCGTTCCAGGCCTCCACCACCCACTGTCACAGAACAACCTGCCCGTACATCCCATTAAACATCCCCCTCTCACCTTAGAGCCATGCCCTCGAGTGTTGACATTTACACTCTGCAAAAAAAAGGTTCTGACTGTCGACACTATCTTTTCCTCTCATCATTTTATATACTCCTATCAAGTCTCCCCCATCAACCTGTGACGTTCCAGAGAAAACAATCCAAGTCGATCCTACCTGAAGCTGAAACTCTCATGCAGGCAGCATTCTGGTTACGCTCCTCTGCACCCTCTCCAAAGCCTTGACATCTTTCCGGTACTGGGGGACCAGAACTGCATGCAATATTCCAAATGCATCCTAATCAAAGTCGCACAGAGCTGCATCATGACTTCCTGAGTCGTATATTCAATGCCCATAGCAATGAAGGTGAGCGAGCATACCATATGCCTTCTTTATCACCCTATCTTTTTATGCGTCCATCTTCAGTGAGCTATGAATTTGGATTGCAAGGTCCCTCTGCTCATCAATGCTGTTAAGGGTCTTGTCATTAACTGTATACTCCCTTAATATTCAATCTCCTAAAGTGCAATATCTCAACACTTGCTCAGGTTGAACTCCATCTGTCATTTCTCTGAGCATTTCTACAGCTGATCTACATCCCACTGTATCTTCTGACACTATTCTTCACTCTCTGCAACTCTGCAACTCACAATGACTTGGACAAATGGATTCCTCACTGTCTGCTGATTTTGGTGTCATCAGCAAACAAACTCAGCAGCCCATCTACATTTACATTGAGGTCATTTATATATGTATTACAAGCATCAGAGTTCCCAGCACAGATCGCTGTGGAACTCCACTGTCACAGACCCCCAGACAGAATATTTACCTTCCACCCGCAACCCTCTGTCTTCTATGACTAAGCCAGTTCTGAATCCATTTGTCCAAGTCATTGTGAATCTTCACATCTTAACGTTCTGGATCTGCCTACCATGAGGGACTTTATCAAAACCCTTACTAAAATCCATACCAGCTCTCGAAGGCCCTCCTCCCTCTCAGCTGTGTGGGTCCCTCCTCATTCTCAGTGGCCCTCCTTGCCCTCGGCAGTGCGGGTTCCTCCGCGCTCTTGGTCGATTCCGCAGCTGCGCAGCGCAGCGCATCACGGGAGCCTTCCGGGTCCCCATAAGGTTGTTTAGTTTAGAGATACAATGCGGAAACAGGCCTTTCGGTCCACCGATGTCGCACATTAACACTATCCTACACACACTAGGGATAATTTACACTTATACCAAGCATACAAACCAAAGCCAATTAACCTACAAACCTGTACGTCTTTGGAGTGTGGGAGGAAACCGAAGATCTCAGAGAAAATCCACGAGGTCACGGGGAGAGCGTACAAACTCTGTACAGACAGCACCCGTAGTGGGGAATCGAACCCGGATCTCTGGCGCTGCAAGCGCAGTAAGGCAGCAATTCTACTGCTGCACCACCTTCCCACTCTATTGCACAGTTAAAGGTAACACATGACATTCGACATAAGTTAAAATTCTAAGAATGGCATTCCCCAGGAAACTATAGGAATCAAAACAGTTTGACGCTTCACCTAAATTAATAAGATCCAGGTTGAATTGCCAATTTCCGTATTTGTATGGTTCAAGAGAACTTTCAAGAAAAAGTCAACAATTTAACTGAGTTTTTCACCAAATTCTTCCACAGGCTGGATCACTGGAGATGGCAAAGGCCTTATTTATCTCACAGATCCTCAGATTCACTCAGTGAAAAAACACCAATGGGGATTAAACTTCGCAGACAAAGGCATCGAATACTTTCTCAACTGCCAGCACAAGGAATGCAATGAGATTTGCCACATCCTCAATCTGAAGAACCCTGTCAGGGAGAATGTGGAGGAAACACCTTCAGCATAGTTTTGTCATCTTGAGATGAATGTTGGAATTTGTCAGAATCTTGTCTCATCTTCCTTAATGGTGCAGAAGATGATATTTGCATTGCTCCCAACAACCCACAGGCCACTATTCCTGCAAATGCATCAGGATTACTCTTAATTGCAGTTGGTGGTGCATTCCCTGACTCCGGAGTAGGGTTGCCAACTGTCTTGTAT
Organism: Leucoraja erinaceus; assembly: GCF_028641065.1. NCBI lineage: Eukaryota > Metazoa > Chordata > Chondrichthyes > Rajiformes > Rajidae > Leucoraja > Leucoraja erinaceus. The sequence goes on from NC_073377.1 coordinate 149,659,251, forward strand.
TAGCCGGGACATCCCGTATATTGCGCTAAATTGGTTTGTCCCATACAGGACCACCCTTGTCCCGTATTTGACTGCTACTACTCGGGTCGAGGGGACTGTCAGGTCGGAGCGCCACGTCCGGCCCCGCCTCACCCGTCCCGACATAGTGCAGCCCTTGGAGTGCAGCAGCAGCGCCTCGCCCGTGGCCCCGTCGGTCGGCAGCCCGGCCAGCTGTCCGACCTTCGGACCTTCGCTTACTGCCGACACCGATGGCCAATCATCGGCTCATGAGTTGGATGGGGTGCCGGACTCTGCATGCGACGTCACGTGCCCCCGGCGGCCGAGCCAAAACTCCTCAGCTGGCCCGCCGGCCGGCTGGGCTTTATGTGCAGTCCAGCACCCGGGCCAACTCATCATTCACCCAGGCACGGCCGAGTCAGTCAGTGAGGTTGGCAACCCTACTCTGGATGCAGGGTACACCTGGTAAATATCTGTGAAGGCAGTGCCACATTACACAGAATAACAGCAGCAAGACGTTCAACTTTACAAGCAAGACTTTGAAAAGTTAGTTGTAGATTGGTTTATGCATGACAACCAATCATATATAGGTTAGCATCACTAACCCCGCCTTACTGTATCATTTATATTAACACCCACTTCCTATGCTACGCAGTTTGGGTAGCAGTCCGGATGCAGTGACAACTAACATGCTACTGTGCTGTTCAGTCTGTTTGTGGATTAAAGATGATCTTATATTACATGCTGTGTGTATGTCATATTTACATTAGTGAATATAGAGCACTGAATATTTTTCTGAATACTTTGTTGAATTTAGGCAAGGGTGATATTTTTATTTGAGGAGTTTCACTTCTCTCTTTTTGAATACTGAATATGAATACTTTACTTTATGTCACATGTGACAAGTTACAGTGAAATTCTTTGCTAAGATATGCAAATAGTCGTCACATAAAGAGCCTTTATTGATCCTTTTTCTCGTTTCCCCTTCCTCTATCTCCCTCTTCCTCATCTTTTCTTTCTCATCGCTCTTTCTATCTCTCACTTCATTTTTTGCTTCCATCTCTTGCTTCTTTCACTCATCCTATAGTTTCTCTTGTCATGATCTCTCTGACCCTTTCCTTCCTCTCTCTCTCTCTCTCTTTTTCTCTCTCTCTCACTCTCTATCTCTCTTTTTTTCGAATATCCCGAAGTCGATCAATCTCTGTATCAAATGCAATCAGTCACAGAGACTCAATGTATTAAATCCCCACCCAGTGTTGAAACTTCAACTCTTCAATCCTATGTGACTTACAGTACCCCTTATTTTGAATCTGGTTCTAAACTCTTCAAATGTTTTTACTTGCTCCATCCATTGAACATTAGTGCTGTATTAGTGTTTAACTATGTAAGTAAAACACTCACATATCAAAGGTACAGTAAAATGCTGGAGAAACTCAGCGGGTGCAGCAGCATCTATGGAGCGAAGGAAATAGGCAACGTTTCGGGCAGAAACCCTTCTTCAGACCTTCGTGTACATTCGATTTTCCAGCATCTGCAGTTCCTTCTTAAACACTCACATATCAAAGATTAATTGCAATTATTTCCTTCCACTCAGCAGACCTATGTATAATACGTAAAAAATAAATGTACAGTTATTAATTGATTATAGTTTTTAGTGCATATTTCTGTATCAAGCTGTATTTTTTTGAACCATGAGCTTGCATTGATGTTATCATTTGAAGATTTGTTTTGTAAATCACTGCTGAATTTCCTTAGGGTTACAGCAATTCTTCATGATTTGAAAATGCAAATAAAAGATCAGCTCAAAATGAGTTTCTATTATTTGGACAATTTTCCACATTGTGTTTTTCGATGCTACTGGTGCTTTTACATTGGAACAGCTCAAGGTATGGCTGTTCTGCAAAACAAATATTTGGCACTTCACTTGGGATATTTGCACGGAGCTTTTGGTGTGTCTACTGTCATCAGCTGTTTCCTGACATACTCAGGGCTGCCAACATTGGGTGAGAATTGAGAATGATAAATTGCGAGGGACCATAGCGACCAAGGGGGAGAGGGTGTCCACCCTCCACGGTAGGGAGATTTCGCATTTTTCAGCTTGAAATTGTGCAAGCTGGTGCATAGTGTAGCGAGTCTTTTAACTTACACTTGAATGCAACATTTATGCTTTAAATTGGATTAGGTATGAATAAGGTTAGGCTAAATTCCTAATTACATTCCACAATAGAGCCAGGCTCTGATCAACAGGTGTAGCGAGTCTTTTAACTTACACTTGAATGCAACATTTATGCTTTAAATTGGATTAGGTATGAATAAGGTTAGGCTAAATTACATTCCTAATTACATTCCACAGTAGAGCCAGGCTCTGATCAACAGGTGCAGCACATGAATGACTATATTCATGTATGGAAATCTGATTATAATAGTAAGATTAAACGAGAACTTACCAGTTTGAAGTTTGATCATTATTTTATGAGGAGTTACGATGAAGGATTACGTGAAGACCCCGCCAGCACGCATGCGCGACATACTTCAAAGCAGCGGTGTGGAATCACAGAAACAACACAAAAATTGAAATAAACATAGTAAAGATAAGGAGAACTAAGATACCAGTTGACCTTTATAATTGAGGGTGGGAGCGGAGGGCACATAATCCCTCATCGTAACTCCTCATAAAATAAAGATCAAACTTCAAACTGGTAAGTTCTCATTTAATCTTACTATTTTACTTCGGAGTCACGTGAGTGACTACGTGAAGATTTTAAAGCTCTGTGATTTCCATGTAACAGTCTATGCTTCACTCACTGCCAAAGTCATCCAAGGGAGGAAGTATGTTATCGTAATCAAACATGAATCTGTTTATAAAACAATAATGATATTTATTTGAAACAATAACAAAGAAAATAACGCTCCCCCGGGCTTAAATTATATATTTGCAGAGTCTAAAATTCTCTCTGCAAATGAAACAGGTTTTACTATTGGCTTGTTGTAGAATGTTTGGAAAGTTCTTTCCATGGACCACCCCGCTGTTGCCAGGATGTGGTCCAATGGCACGTCCATTCTGTTAGCCGCCGATGTAGATGCTGCCCTGGTGGAGTGAGATGTGTAAATATCAGTATAGACTCCAGCAGCTCCCAATACCTGTTTGAGCCATCTAGAGATGGTTTGACACGACACCCGACCATGTGGCTTTTTGTAGCTGACCCATAGTGCCTTTTCTCTCCCTCGGGGATCTTTGGTTGTGTTGATATATAGCAGCAGGTGAGTCATGACACATAAACGGGGGTCAGGTGGGTACGCCCGTAATTCCATAATGAGTCCTGAAGTTCCTGGTTTGCTCTGTTTTACCAGCTCCTGAATAGTGAATGTTCCTGTTGCCCCATCCAGTTAAATTTTAGGTATCTACGATGATCCTTATGAATGGGTACTGAATCGATGCTCGCCATAAAGTATCCTTTGGAAATCAATTGTTTGGCAGTTACAAATGTTTCCATTTTAAAGTGTATATACCTAACAAAAGTATTCAACGTGGTTAAGTCAATGATGATGCGACATCCACCATCTTTTTTGGTTTTAGTAAATATATTTGATACGAATTCCAAAGGTTCACGATTAGATTTCTTTATCATTCCCTTTGTGTGTAACCTCACCAGTTCGGCTTGTCCCTCATGTTTTTCTTTTAGTGAGAGGGTAAATCCCCTTTGGGGTGCATGCTGAACTGGTGGCATACTTTCTTGAATAAGTTCAATTTTATATCCTTGAATACTTTTTAGTATATAACTGTCAAGTGTAATAGTCCTCCATGCTTCCAAAAACAGGTATAGCCACCCCCCTGTTGGCAAAGCCCCCCCACCTTTTATGTGCTGGTAGGAACCAGACCCACCTATCTCCATTGTTATTGGTAGAATGTTCACTTCTTGGGCTTCTGGTTCCTTGTCTGTCGGGGTGGTGCTGTGTGGGGGTGGCGCATTTTCCATGGGGTCCGTTCTGGGCCCTGTCCTAAAAAAGACTTCCGGGGATGGTATGCGGGCCCCGAGCTTTCACCAGTACCATGAAGTAGACGCCTACTTGTGGATGCGTAGGGGTACTGCCGTCTGGGTTGCGTGGTTTTGCTCATTCCGGGGCCTGCCCTCATGAGACCAAATGCCTTGGACTCTTCATCCAGATCTTTGACTTGCTTTGGTAAGTCTTTGCAAAAAGCTGGATCTGTGGCTGTGAGGTCGGCGTTTTACACAGTCCTGCGAATTTTGGGTTCAAGGCAGGTCTTATGGCCTCCTTCCGGAGGTTGTTGATCTCATACTGTGTGTTGCACAGTAGAGCCAGGGTGTCCTGTTGATTGGTTGTCATGTCAACCCCATCCACGGAACGAGCATAAGATGTTATTGCCGACGTTAGGAGCTTCAGTATTTTTTGTAATTTGAGTTCTTGGGTTCGGATACCCTGCCCAATGTACAGTCCCCAGATTTGACTGTTAATGGCTGGTACAATGAGTGAAATGCAATTTTCGGGAGGCGTGTATAAATGACTACCTGTTCTTGGAGTGGTTTAAAGGACAGGTAGTCAATACTGGCCGCCAGTTTGGGCTGTAACGGCCGTCCCGCTCGCTGTGTTGCCGCGTAGCGGCTCACCACTCCCAGTACCTCTTCCTGATCCTGTACCTCCAGCACACTCCCGTGTTCTTCAGCCAGTGATCCCTGTTCTCGACCAGCCCAGTCCTGGTTACCAACGCTCCCCTCTGCTGAGGGTGATGCGATGGCCAGTGCTTGATAATGCACTGGAGCGGGAGTGCTTGTGCTCCCTTGGCGAGCTTGCCCCATCTCCCGGAGCAAGTCTCCCTGGAGCATTTGCTCCATGAGCCTTTCCATGCGGCCCAAACGGTCACCTCTGCCACTCTCGGGCGGTGAGTCTTCCGCACCGGACTCGTCCGAGTAAACCGGCCGGTCCGACTTCCGTTTAGCCTTGCCTCCAGCCCGCTGCGGTTGTTCGAGCTGTGGTGCTAGCGGCGCTGGGCTTGGCTGTACGGGAATATTGTCGGTGACTGAGGACCGCAGCGTGTGCGATCCAGGTGCCGCCGATCGTCCCCCACTGCTGGGACCCTCCTGGTCCATCGCAGTCGGACGGGGTACGACCTTCTTTGGTTGTCTTCCCTTGTTCATATTTCTGTAAAGGAAAGCAGAACAAGGATTCCAAAATACGACCTCAGAGTAAGTTTACTTACCTGGAGGTCCCATTTTTAAACTTGTTGTGGGAGAGCTCGTGCTCCCGTCCATCGCTGTTGCACTGCGTGAGACGCTATGTCGCGCATGCGTGCTGGCGGGGTCTTCACGTAGTCACTCACGTGACTCCGAAGTAAAATTCATATTGTTATGCATACATATAGAGAAAAAACAGAGAAACAAGTCAAGAGTCGGACTTCCATCACTGTTCTGCAAAAATAAATCAATCAAACTTACCCTTTGACTATAGAAACAAGATGAAAATAATACTACACATTCAATCGTATATGGTTTAATGAAATTAAGATATATATGTAAAACATATATATGGAAACAGGCCCTTCAGCCCACCAAGTTCAAACTGACCAGCAATCTACCATATACCAGTTCCATCCTACACGTCAGGGACAATTTACAGAAGCTAATTAACCTACAAACCTGCACTTCTTTCGGATGTGGGAGAAACCGGAATATCCAGAGAAAACCCATGTGGTATTAAGGCAGCAACTCCACCGCAGCGCCACCGTGCCACCCCATTAAATTCTTTTTTTTGTGTAATATATTTATTATGGTGTCACGTCAATAAAGATGAACACATGATTCTGATTTCTGCCCTTAGTTGGATAACACACATCCCCAGTCATTGTGTTTTATGGCTGGTTTTCAACCTCTTCAGTCTGAAGGTCTCGACCCAAAACATCACCCATTCTTTCTCTCCAGAGATGCTGCCTGTCCTGCTGAGATTTTCTAGTTTTTTGTGTCTATCTTCAGTTTAAACCAGCATCCGCAGTTCCTTCCTACACTCTTTGTTAAGCGAAACAGGTCCTATTCTCATAATCTTATTCACCTCAACTAAGTTTTTTCTTCACCTCCGTTGCTACAGAGAATACAATCCCAGTTATCAAATCTTTCTTCAAAGTAAAATAAAAATCTTCATAAATCGGCCCTGGATCCTCTCCAGAGCAATTGCACCCTTTCTACAATGTGTCATAGTCTTACATCATGGAAACAGGCCCTTTATCCCAACTTATTGGTGTAGATCAAGATGCCCCATCTAAACTAGTCCCATTTATCTGCATTTGGCCCATATCCCTTTAAACCCTGTGTGTGCCAGTATGTGTGAGAGTGTGTGTCAGTGAAGAGGTGTAAACATCCGGAGTGAGCGGAGACTTGGCGATGCCCAGGGAGCTTTTTCGTCTCCCCCCCCCGCCCCCTCCCAGGAATGCGGGCGAATGCTCTGTGTCCAGCTGGGTTCCGGGGGAGGTGAGGGTCAGTGACCCGGGGGTTGGGCATCGGAGCGGAGCCTTAGCCCGAGATTCATCCCCGCGGCCCCGGATGTGTCTCCGACGTCCCCACTCACCCGGTCTGCACTTGACACAGACAGAGCCGCTGCAGGTGAAGGTGTCAGGTGTGAGCGGTGCCTGGGGGGTAGGGGGGCGGGGGTCGGTGCTGGGACTACTACTGTGTCTCACCTATCACACCATCTGCACGGGAGAAACAAAACTACTTTTCTTTCCCCCCCAAATCATCCTGCGGGGCTGGTAGTTTGACACCCCTGCTTTTAAACCAATGCCGTCTAGTTCTTGACACATATCCCGGAAAAAAAAACTATGCATTCACCTTATATATTTCCCTCGTGGTTTTTACTCACTTCTAAAAACTTTTTTGCTTTATTTTAAACTTCCCGCACCTGCAGATTTTTGAGCGTGAGAAATTTGTGATCAGCGTGAGAGCATGAGAATTTTGTGAAATGCGTGACTCTCACACTCAATGCATGAGTTGGCAGCCCTGCATACTGTAGGTTGACTCCAGGCTCTTGTGAGTACCTTATGCAGAGGCTGAGATATTTCCACTGAATATTTTTGATTCAGGATGCCCATGAATGCCTCAACCATTTGTAATCCAATGACTCGGGTCCGCATTAGGATAGTGCATCTCGGAGTGATTATGGAGCATGCTAGTGTCTTCCACGAATCACAACTGGGATATGGAAGCTCCTCAGACTGCCTGGCTACGCAGCAGTTAGAACAGCAGGAGTGATCTCAACCCCTTTCGCCCAGCAGAAGCCTCCAAGCTCGAAGGGCCGAATGGCCTAGTCCTGCACCTATTGTCTATTGTATACTGGTCACAAAAACCATCAACAGTCTATCTATTCTATTATAACCTGTGACGTCAATGGGAGCTGAACGGGGCTTCAGTGAGAAGCTAAGCTAGACCATAAAAGGTCATAAGCCAGTCCAGACCATAAAAGGCCCAAACAAGCATTGGGATAGTGCAGGTTAGTTATATTTTTGATGACATGGTTTAAGTGAGGCCTGGGAGGTATTCCAGTAATATATAAACTTCTTTGAAATCAGAGCACATTGGCCAAAAATATTAACATGTGGCATATTCGCTGGGAAAATGCAGACCACAGCAGCTGGCAAGCCAAAACATTTGCCTTTCAAAATTAAATCTATTGTGCTTTGGCATTAGTCCAGTTTAGTATATCTGCCTGTGTATATGAGTGAATAATTTGTCAGTCACGTGAATCCTTTTCTCTCCCATTTGGCCTACAGTTGCAACATGTTTTGGATTACAGGGCAAATGCAGCACCCTGCAAACTATTGCAAGTGTAAATACTCATCAGACATATCTAAACCCCATAGCAAATTCCCAAGTTATTGTAAGACACACCCTACAACACCACATCAATCCTTAATGGATTTTCAACAGTGCGATATGGGGGTGGCACACAGCTGTATAATGAGAAAGTGTTCGGCAAACGAGCAGGATTACCCACAGGAGTAATCCTCCTTTTCAGAGACTGTTGGAAGCTCCATGAAAACTCGGCCGCTGCCAGGTGAGCTGGGAGCGGGCTCGGATTACACTCGCAATCTCATTGCACACACTGTCCATCAACCATAGGCATTTGGCATATTGACCATTGTGAAGGGAAAAGCCATTTCAGCTGCTACCAAACTGAGGGGGTCATTCGTTGCTGCATACTTTTCACTGGTCACTGCTACAATTGTATTTCTGTCCTCTCGTCAAGCAGTGGCAACTGTGGCCACTCTGGGTTTATTTGAGATTTGCAGAAATAGGTTTGTAACTGTGAATATCAGTACAAAACAACTCGAATATATATGGGGGGGGGGAGGGGGGAGGGCATCTCCTTTATTATGGATAATTTAGTATAAGAAAACTGAATGGTATTAATGATCCCATCAAGAAGCAGAGTGTGTAATAAGATTTTCCATTTGTCTTTTTAACGGTTGTTGGGCTGTTTAGAACCCCCCGTCCCCACCACACTGCAGCCGTTTTAGCCGCATGAGCTAATGATACCTGTCACGCACACGGGCATTAAGAAAGGCTTGGGGAGAAAGAACAAAAAGTGTAATTCATCGGATAACATACAATGTTTGGCCACTGTGCACATGAATGAAGGCGACAAGAAAGCCAGTGGCCAAATGCAGACTATAATGGCCATTCTGTGCAGCCCTCTTCTCCACAGCCTAAAGAAAGTCACACAGCAGCCCCCACCTCAAACAATTCCCACCGACACTATCGTGTTCTCTACAAATTGGGGTTTAGTGGCATGCACATTCACACCGTGCAGTTTCCCTACTTGCTCCAACCGGTGAAGCTGGGGTTAGTGTTAATTGCTATAGCTCTTGGGGGGGAATCCTACTGCACACTGTTCATTAAAGATCACCAAAGCATTTCACAGTGACACAGGTCAGTCACACTCACAGCCCGAAGGTATCGCCCGTCGACACTGGGAGTGCGTGGAAAGGCGGCCCACTTATCATTGCATGGTTTAACAACAAAAACGGGTAACTTTAGGCGCAGCTCGTTTCTCTGGAGTCTTCCTAAAAGCGTGAAATGGTTTACAGAGTAAACTACAGCTGAACTGCAAATCAGCTGTGTCTTACAATCATCAAAGCAGCAGCGGGCACTTTTTTTGTGCAGGAAGGAACTGCAGATGCTGGTTTAAACCAAAGATAGACACAAAATGCTGGAGTAACTCAGCGGGTATGGGCAGCATGTCTGGAGAGAAGTTTCGGGTGACGTTTCGGGGCGAGACCCTTCTTCAGACGGGTACTTTTTGTTCAATTAAATGCACCAGAGATTATCTCTGTCCTCAACATTTCAACGCAATCTCTACTTTTATTTAAGAGACACGAGGAATTGCAGATTTTCAAAAAAAGTACACAAAGTGCTGGAGTAACTGAGGTGGTCAGGCAGCATTTTTTGAAGAACATGAAGGGGTCGAAACCCAACTCAACCTTTCCACTCCCCTTACCCACTCTAACTTCCCCTCCCTCCCCCCCTCCACTCTCTAAACAAGAAGGATCTCGACCCGAAACGTCGCCCATGCTTCTCTCCAGAGATGCCGCCTGACCCGCTGAGTTACTCCAGCATTTTTGTGTATATCTTCGGTTTAAACCAAAGATCCGCTCTATGATCTTTGGTTTACACCAGCATCTGCAGTTCCTTCCTACACAAAAAAAAGTACCGGCGGCTGCTTTGATGATTGTCAGACACAGCTGATTTGCAACTCAGCTGGAGTTTGTGTTGTTTATTTTATACCTTTTTATCGGTGTTATTTTTTTCTTTCCCATTTGTTACGCGTGTAGGAAGGAACTGCAGATGCTGCTTTACACTGAAGATGCTGAAGTACTTCAGCGGGACAGGCAGCATCTCTGGAGAGAAGGAATTGATGACGTTTCGGGTCGAGACCATTCTTCAGACGGAGAGGGAGACAGAAATATGGAAGGGTAAGGTGTAAAATCGAGGCATCAAAGAGGACGAGGCTCAAGTAAAATGTAGAATGGATCAATGTTAGCTTGGGGAAGGTGACTACAAAAGATACAGATATAAAATTTAATCCGGAAGATTTGTTACACCTGACAGCTCGGAGACTCTTTTCCTTGTGTGCTATGCGCCTATTTATATGCATACTCAATATTTGTTTCGACTACCAACGTGAAGTATCAAGCAGGGCGCTGGAGCAATCATCTCCAAGTTTGTAGATGACACAAAGCTAGGTGGCAGTGTGAGCTGCGAGGAGGGTGCTATGAGGCTGCAGGGTGAGTTGGATAGGTTGGGTGAGTGGGCAGATGCATGGCAGATACAGTATAATGTGGATAAATGCGAGGCTATCCACTTTGGTAGCAAGAACAAGGAGGCAGATTATTATCTGAATGGTGTCAGATTAGGAAAAGGGGAGGTGCAACGAGACCCGGGTGTGCTTGTACATGTCACCGAAAGTAAGCATGTAGGTTCAGCAAGCAGTAAAGAAAGCTACTTCATTGCTACTTCATTGGCCTTCATTGCGAGAGGATTTGAGTTTAGGAGCAAGGAGGTCCTACTGCAGTTGTACAGGGCCCTAGTGAGAGCACACCTGGAGTATTGTGTGCAATTTTGGTCTCCTAATTTGAGGAAGGACTTTATTGCTATTGAGGGAGTGCAGAATAGGTTCACCAGGTTAATTTCCAGGATGGCAGGACTGACATATGCTGAAAGAATGGGTCACCTGGGCTTGTATTCACTGGAATTTAGAAGGATGAGATGGGATCTTATAGAAACTGCTAAAATTCTTAAAGGCTAGACAGGCTAGATGCAGGAAAAATGTTGCCGATGTTGGGGGAGTCCAGAACCAGGGGTCACAGTTTAAGAATAAGGGTTAGGCCATTTAGGACTGAGATGAGGAAAAACTTTTTCACCCAGAGAGTTGCGAATCTGTGGAATTCTCTGCCACAGAAGGCAGTGGAGGCCAAATTCACTGGATGTTTTCAAGAGAGATTTAGATTTAGCTCTTAGGGCTAAAGGAATCAAGGAATATGGGGGCAAAAGCAGGAACGGGGTACTGATTTAAGATGATCAGTCATGATCATATTGAATGGCGGTGCTGGCTCGAAGGGCCCAATGGCATACTCCTGCAGCTCTTTTCTATGTTTCTATGTTTCTATAAAGCAGAACTCAGTGTTCTGAGGAAGGGCCCCGAACCAAAACGTCACCTATCCATGTTCTCCAAGGATGCTGCTAGACCCGCTGAGTTATTCCAACATTCTGTGTCTTTTTCAGTCATTAATAGTTGGAGTCTCTAATTGGATATTACTCGCTGTGTTTTATCTCCGGTATCAACTGGTTCTGTGTTCATTCTAATCGTTTACAGACTCTTTCCACGTATTAGTTAAGTGTATTCTGTTACATTCATTCTTTCTTGGCCTGCAGCTCTTTCGTTTTAAGGGTTTACCTAATCCGTGAAGTTATTTTAATAGATAAATGCCAAGGAGCAGTGGCTAATGCCAAGTGGAGTTTCTCTAGATACAGAGATGTAGTCACAGCCGCCTACATTCCAGCGCATGCGGACACCGACATGGCACTATCGACCCTACACGATGTGTTATGTCGACACCAAGAAACCTGACGTGACTAGGGTGGTGGCTGGAGATTTTAATAAGTGAAATCTCAAAAAGGTCATGCCTTACTTCTGCCAACACATCACGTGTGTCACCAGGGGGGAAATAACTTTGGACCACTGGTACACATCGTTCAGGAAAGGCTACAAGGCAGTTTCTCTCCCTCCTTTTGGGAAATCTGACCACGCTGCCATTTTCCTGCTGCCGGAGTATAAACAACGGATAGTACGGGAAGCGGCAGTGACGAGGGATGTAAAGTGGTGGTCTGACCATTCAGAGGCCATGCTGCAAGATGCACTGAGCGATGTCGACTGGAATATTTTCCAATCAAGTTCCAGAGACGTCAGTGAGTTCGCCGAAGTGGTCACGGACTTCATTGCAACAATAGCCAATAACATCGTCCCCACGATAAGGGTTAGCATCTTTCCTAATCAAAAACCCTGGGTGGACAGGTCCATTCGCGTTGCCTTGAATGCTCACACCACTGCTTACAACTCTGGCCTGGCATCCAGCAATATGGATGACTACAAGGCAGAGTCCTACCGACTGCAAAAGGCGGTGAAGGACGCAAAAAGGAGGTACAGGGACAGGATGGAGTCGCAGATGGAGCAGCAGGACCCCAGATGCCTTTGGCAGGGACTACGGACTATAACTAACTACCGGAGCAGCTCCCCCTCAACCGGAAGTGCTGGCACCTCCCTAGCTGATGACCTGAACTCCTTCTATGCACGATTTGAGACGAACAACATCATCCCTAGCTCGCCTAACAACAACACCGCCAGCGTGCTGGCTAGCGAGCTGGAGGGAGGTCCACCACTGGGGATGTGTACACATTCTCAGTGTCCGAGCACGACGTGAGGAGGGCTCTGACCTGTGTGAACATGAGGAAAGCTGTAGGCCCAGATGGTATATGACATAGAGAATGTATAACAGAGAGGATGAGATGGAGTTTCTTCCCACAGGCCATCAGGACTGTAAACTCTTATCTCACCAGGGACTAATTTACATTTACTGATGTGTGTGTCTTTTGTAAAAAATTATTTTCTAACATGTAAATACTGATTCTGTTCTATTCTGTTCTGTAGTTTTTGCACAATCCGAAGGCATTGGCACTTTCATTTCACTGCACATCTTGTATGTGTATGTGACGAATAAAGTTGACTTGACTTGAGTTAGTGCTTAAACGGAATGATGTGAAGATGCAGTCAAAGCCGTTGATGTAAAACGGGGGAAAAAAAGTGTAAAAACGATCAAAGTTTTTCAGAGGCAAATACAAAGTGTCGGCGGGGCAGGCAGCGTCTATGGAGGGCTCTACGGATGTTGGCTGACCCACTGAATTATTCCAGCACTTTGTATTTTGCTCAAGATTCCAGCACCCGCAGTTCCTTGTGTTCTCCTTTTCAGAGGCAAATCAAGTTCTTAACAAGAGTCATAGTGATATAGTGTGGAAACAGGCCTTTCAGCCCAACTTATCCACACCGGCCAACATGTCCCAGCTACACTAGTCCCACCTGCTTGCGCTTGGTCCATATCCCTCCAAACTTGGCCTATCCATGTACCTGTCTAACTGTTTCTTCATCGTTGGGATAGTCCCAGCCTCAACTACCTCCGCTAGCAGCTTGTTCCGTATACCCACCCCCCTTTATGTGAAATAGTTACCCCTCAGATTCTTATTAAATCTTTTCCCCTTCACCTTGAACCTATATCCTCTGGTTCTCGGGGCCCTTGTGATCTTGCAAGGAAGCTTAAAAACTATTGGACGGGAACCGGCCCAAACACAAAACTAACCTTGTCCCCAGACCAAACGAGTGAGTTCCCACATTTATCAAGCAAAACCAGGTGCTGGAGTATCTCAACTGGCGAGGCAACAAATGTGGAGGGAAATGGCAGGTAATGTTCAACCTCAGATTCCTATTATCTCTGTTCCCCTTCACCTTAAACCTATGCCCTCTAGGCCTCGATTCACCTACACTGGGCAAGAGACTGCGCATCTACTCGATCTATTCCTCCCATGATTTTATACACCTCTATTTCACCCCTCATCCTCCTGCGCTCCAAGGAATAGAGTCCCAGCCTGCTCACCCTCTCCCAAAATCTCAGACCCACTACTCCTGGCAACATCCTCATAATTCCTCTCTGCACCCTTTCCAGCTTGACAACATCTTTCCTATAAAATGGTGTCCAGAACTGAACCGAATACTCTAAATGTGGTCTCAACAATGCCTTATACAACTGCAACATGATCTCCCAATTTCTATACAATACTCTGACTGATCAAGGCCGATGTGCCAAAGGCCTTTTTGACCAACTGATCTACCTGCGACCCCACCTTCAGGGAACCATGCACCTAGACTGATCGCCAAAACTGGCTGACTTTACGGCCGAGAAGGTCAAGGGCAGCATTGACACCCATAAGTTCCCTTCCACATCATCCATTCTGACTTGGAAATTTACCACATTCTTTAATAGCTGTTGGGTCAGCAACAATGGCACTCACTAACCTAGCTATTCTGACAACTTAACCCAGCCCTCAGTGACTAAGGAATCATCAGTATCTTCTCCAGAATCTACTGGCTCCTGTTGGGCCTGAGTTCCAGAGCCCCGGCCACAGGGGGCAAATTCGACTGGCCGATCGGAAGTCCAGCCGCTAAAGTCAGCTATGGGAATGGATCAGCCAGCTCCGGCTGGGCCAGAGTACCTGGGCCTTGACTGCAGAGGTAAAATTCAACCCACCCACTGGCTCTGGAGTCGGGGAGGGGATTTCAAGTGCGTTCTCGTAATTTTGTCTGGATTAAAGGAGGTGCCGGACTACCAGTTGGTGAACCTGTATTATTCATGTAACATTGGCACTTTACATTTGAGTTCAAATCACTAGGCCTCTAAAACTATAACATTTCACAGATAAAATAGAGAGACAATTGCTCCAAGAGCCTCTTTCAACCATCAAGAGAGTTAAAGGTCGACAATAACACATCATTCTTATTTATTAAGGAGACAGTTCACATGTAGGAAGATTTATGTCAGGTGGGCAAGTGGGCCACAATTTTACCAAAGGCATTGTGCTGGACGTTACTGACTCTGTTCCTTTGCCTGAACCCACCATCCACACTGCCTGCTCAGCCTCACTAACCTGACCCAACTGTCCAGGGCTAACCTGCGCTCTGCCTTCTAAACGACGAGTTCTCTGGCTAAGTGGGGCAGATCACAGACAGCATCCATGTGCAGATGCCGTATCCTGAGGCTCCCTCACCAGACTACCCAGACCATCTGTTGACAGCCCATTTAACTGTACAAAAATAATACAATTAGTTAAAAACACAGCTTAATTTCCCAGAAAATAATTGAAATCTGTGAAATAAAGAAACAACTTATTATTTTTAATGCATTAGGTCAATAGACAATAGACAATAGACAATAGGTGCAGGAGTAGGCCATTCGGCCCTTCGAGCCAGTACCGCCATTCAATATGATCATGGCTGATCATCCCCAATCAGTACCCCGTTCCTGCCTCCTCCCCATATCCCCTGATTCAATGAGATACCCTCTCATCCTTCTAAACTCCAGATTGTACAAGCCCAGCTGCTCCATTCTCTCAGCATATGACAGTCCTGCCATCCCAGGAATTAACCTTGTAAAACTACGCTGCACTCCCTCAATAGCAAGATCATAAGGTCATATGATAGAAACACAATTAGGCCATTCGGCCCTTCAAGTCTACTCTGCCATTCAATCATGGCTGATCTATCTCTCCGCCCTAACCCTATTCTCCTGCCTTCTCCCCATAACCCTTGACACCTGTACTAATCAATAATTCATCTATCTCTGCCTTCTATATCCATTGGCTTGGCCTCCACAGTCTTCTGTGGCAAAGAATTCCACAGATTCACCAATCTCTGACTAAAGAAATTCCTCCTCATCTCCTTCCTAAAGGAACATCCTTTAATTCTGAGGCTACAACCTCTGGTCCAAGACTCTCCCACTAGTGGAAACACCCTCTCCACATCCACTCTATCCAAGCCTTTCATTATTCGATAAGTTTCAATGAGGTCCCCCCTGATCCTTTTAAGCTCCAGCGAGTACAGGCCCAGTGCCGTCAAATGCTCATCATATGTTATATATTAGAACATATATCATATTTGGCACTTACTTAAATGCATAGGTTTCAGTTACTTATTTCAGCCATTGCTGATGGAAAATAGATGACCATTTGGCCCAGCATGTTTCTGCTTCACCTGCATCTGACTTGTAGCTCATCCTAGATTTCTGCACTTCAACCTACAAGTAGAAACTCAGAGATGAGCTGACCCGTGAGGCAGATAGAGCCAAGGATCCACACACTATTGATAAGGAACAATATTAAAAGAGATCAAGACTTGGTCAATGTTCAGAGCAGTATTGTTATGTTTCATCACCTTAAAACAAATGTTATATCTAAACACTCAGACAGACTATATTTTGAATAGGCTGCTCAATTATAGCCCCTGGCATTGGGAGTAATTTCAATGGCTTGGAAAAGCTACTATTTCCTAGCGCTATGCATTTGTCCATTTAGTTTATTTTATTGTCACGTGTACCGAGGTACAGTGACAAGCTTTTGTTGCATGCTAACAAGTCAACAGAAAGACATGATTAAAACCAATCAATTTACAGTGTATAGATACATGATAAAGGAATAATGTTTAGTGCAAGGTAAAACCAGCAATGTCCAGACAACAAAGAGGTAGATAGTAGTTCAGGACTGCTCTCTGGTTGTGGTAGGATGATTCAGCTGCTTGATAACAGCTAGGAAGAAACTATCCCTGAATCTGGTGGTGTGCGTTTTCACACTTCTATACCTTTTGCCTGATGGGAGTGGGGAGAAGAGGGAGTGGCTGGGGTGCGACTGGTCCTTGATTATGCTGCTAGTCTTGCTGAGGTAGTGTGAGGTATAAATAGAGCTGGTTTGTGTGATGGTCAGGGCTGCGTCCACAATTCGCAGCAATTTCTTTCAGTCTTGGATGGAATTGTTCCCAAACCAAACTGTGATGCATCTTGATAAAATGCTTTCTACGATGAACAATATAGACTTAAACTTGACTGGAGTATAAAAAAGTCACTTCAGTGTGTTCATTGACAGTACATGTATAACCTTTAAAAGTAGCTGTTGTACCTATGCTAGTTTGTAAGATGAAGAGCATTTTTTCCAGTTGGTCAAAACTGGTGATCAAATTTTAAATCTTTAAGCCTGTGCATCCACAATAGAAATAAGATCCAAGTTTCCATGTGATACCTAGAAATCATTTAAAAATAGCCTTTCATATCAAAATAACATTGATTGTAATTTATGTTCTGAGCAATAGCAGACTGATAAGAGTAGAATTTAACTCAAAACAAATGAAAATGTTCCTTTGTTTACAATGGCAACATTTTATTTTGTTTTATTTCCAGCCATTTCAATTTTTCACATTCTAAATCTGGTTAGCAACAATAATCTTACAGCACTTTCATATCTTTTACATTACCATGTTATTTCTATGGCATAAATTATGGAGTTATTTTTTATTAGATTAACACATCCATGTTCCATTAAAAACATCTTGCCAGACAAAAACATTTGAAAAGATGCAAAGGAAATATGCTTATGCACAACTTAATCTAAACCAAGCACCATTTGCAATAAGGTGCCATGTGGATTTCAGTAGGCTTTGATTGGACTTTGTAGCAGGACTTTCCATTATTCTGTCAGAAAAGAGCCTTCTTTTACTATTAATGATTAACTAAGCCAGAATGCAAGGAGCATTTTAACCTGAAGCATTTGTATTTATTTCCCCATCATTAACCTCAGAACCCAAACCCTTAATTTCATTATGAGCTTTCAAACTTCAATCAATAGGAGTAGCCTACCTGATTCAAGCTGATCATTTAAGCTGCATTGAAGGGGACAAAGATTCTCTTTTTCGCCATGTGCTTCTTTCTTCAAACTATCAAAGATCTTGCTGGTTCTTCTAAATTTATTGGAGTGTCATAAATACTTTGGTTGAAAGGCCCGAGGTTTCAGAACCCGCGGGGGACTAAACCCAATATTAGAATGGTAGTTGTGGAGGTAACATTCACTTTAAGGGTGTTTTGTTAAATCTAAAAGTAGCCTGTGTGTGCATGTTTCATGGTTGAGGAGGTCAGTGTAAGTGCATTGATTAGGACCACCAATTGGAATTGTTCTCTTCCATCCAATGCAAGAGAAAAGAAAGCTCTGTGCTGTTATTGTGACCACTTTACTAGATGGAGGGGCAAATCCTCACAAAAAAGAGAGAGAGGGAGAGAGAGCGAGGGAGAGAGAGAGAATAAGATGCTGATAGATTTGTCACAAGGGAGATAAAGATAAATGCAATGACTTGGATTTAAGTAGCATCCTTGAAAGATTACAAATGCGCCAGGGTACTCCAGAGACTTAGTCAGACAAAGTTAGATGCAAAAAAATGTATCAATGATGTTTGAAGCAATGACTGAAAGATTGGTAAAGAGGGCAAGTTCTCAGGAAGCCTTTAAAGGGAGTTGGAGAGCCAAGGAGAAGAGGAGATTCTGGAGCATTGAGCTTGGCAACTGAAGCCATGGCCATCGATAAGAAATCAAAGGGAGGTACAACTACACATAAAGTCAGAGGGGAATGGAAGCAACATCGTAGAGCTGGAGGAGACTAGTGGTCAGAAAAAATTAAATAAAGCAATGAGGATTTTTATACTGGATACAGAAGGATTGGCAAAGAATGGATAGTAACAAGATGCCAGGAACCTGAAGTGCAGCAGTTCTATCAGTTTTGGGGATCACTTTAAACAGACAAAAAAATATTCATGTGTCCTTAACGTGCTAAAGATTAATGAGGAGAGCTTTTCCCCTTGGAGGCAGTGCATCTCTGCAGCAGTGTAGCGAAAAGAATAGGAGCAGAAGTGTGCCGTGGAGTGGAGTAGTTGGTTTGCTGCTGATTGACTATTTCAGTGGCATTTGGCTCCAGGTAGGGATAGAGGCTTTGGCAAAGTCTGGTTTTGTGGATCGTTTTATAGGCTGTGTAATGAAATATAGGGTTGGGATAATGGATCACGGCACCACTTCTAATTTTAGTTAGCTTCATTTTTAGTCACTCATAGAAATGCAGCACAGAACCAGGCCCTTCAGCCCGTCGAATATATGCCAACCGTTTTCAGTGCCGTGGCAGGGACAGAACCACTGATGGTGAAACTCAAACGTGGAAGAGGTAGAGGGGGAAAGAAAGGATCAAGTTCAGGAGACACGAACCTATTGCAAAGATGTGGAATTGACAGTATTTTAGATTTAAGGATGGGAGTGTGGTTTTGCCAGAGATTTGACAAATGCCTAAAGACAAGAAATTATTTACACATCAAACATCAAACTAATCTGAAAAGTCAGCTTCAGTAGGGAGTGGACTCAATGTGGGAATGTGTTGAGTCTGAAGAAGGGTCTCGACCCAAAAAGTCACCCATTACTTCTCTCCAGAGATGTTGCCTGTCCTGCTGAGTTACTCCAGTTTTTTTTGTCTATCTTCATTGTGAGAAGATGCGATTTGCATGGACAAGGTGAGCTTCAAATAATGACTAAAGTTGAATTAAAGTTGAATCTGACTAAATTACTGTAGTAGATGGTTTTGGCTAATGCCAAAACTTGTGGACACTAAGCATTGTGGCAGATATTTGTGGTCTCTATAACAGCCGTGACATAACTATCGTTATTTATAGAACTTAATTGTGCTTTTCTGGACAAAAGAAAGGAACTTTTGCTGTGGAATTTGGTGTCACAATTTGGAATTTGTAATGAAGGACTTAATCACATAACTTTAACAGGCCCACTGCAGCACAGTTGAAAAAGCAACAAAGGTCCTACAATATGTACTCATTTTTGTACCACAAAAATATTCCCGAAGATAGACACAAAACGCTGGAGTAACTCAGCGGCACAGCCAGCATCTCTGGAGAGAAGGAATGGATGACGTTTCAGGTCAAAACCCTTCTTCAGACTTCAGTCTTGACCTGAAACATCACCCATTCCTTCTCTCCAGAGATGCTGCGTGTCCTGCTGGGTTACTCCAGCGTTTTGTGTCTATCTTCGGATTAAACCAGCATCTGCAGTTCCTTCCTAGACAAAAATATTCCCATTGTTTACTGGTTTCCCTGCACTCTAATCCTATAGTGATTCCCATTACCTCTCCTGTCCTAATCAATCCCTCCTTGTCAAGCCAGGACATTCATTTTGTTTCTGCCTGTGAGCATTGGTTGTGCTCATAGGTCACAGCTCGCCATTATCATGGAGATGAGATCTGGCCAGTGCATCAGCCATCCAAAATGAAAACCAGCTCGTTATATCCTCCTCTGCACACAAGCCTTTGATCAGCATCCATTTTTTTCTCCTCTGTTGTAATCAGAATTTTCATAGATAGTTTAATTACCACCAAAAACAATCAGGCAAGCTCGGAGAGAAAAATCAATTTCCCATCCCACCAATGCCTCGAAAGAATATTTGGCACAGAAAAACAGAGATTAAGAAACCAAAAGACTCATTTATAAAGCATCATTTGCCCAGTGGCTATGCACTCCACAGTGTTTTTGCAATATTTTAGAATTGTGGACCCAGTTGTACAAGTAGTAGTCAATTTGCACGTGGAAAATTACTACAACAACAATTAAATAATGATTCAGAAGTTTGGAGTTTTGTCTGGGGGATAAATATTGACCAAGCTCCAATATAACCCCCTTTCTCCTGTTCAAAGTTGGGTCAGGGGATATATTGCATAATCTGACAGCGCACTTGGCCCCAGCTTAATAAATCCTGTGACCAATATCTATATTACTAAAAATCTGATCTTGACCACTTCCTGGTGTTCTGTATATTGATTTTATAATCAATGCCACTTCTGGCTGTGATTTTTGGCCATCTCACTCAGAGTCCCCCTACGCTGCGCAGGATAAGAAGAATTTTCCCATCGATGAAAAATAAAAGAGTTATTAGTGTTTAAAAAAGGTTGAGATTCTCTCTCCTGAAGGCCACGCCCCTTCTGGAGGGACTATAAAACCCGGAAGTGTTGAGTGCCTCAGTCAGTCTCTGCAAGATGGGGGAAGCGAGAGGGTCACGTCTCTCAGTCTGAGCTATGAATAACATTGAACACATCTCTACTAAACTGCGAGTGGTTTTACTGACTTGGCAGGTCCCCTAATGTGGTTAGAAAATATAGTTTGGAAATGCTAAAGCTGTGTTGCCTTTGGTTTCGAAATGTTAAAACTGTGTTGCCTTTGGTTTGGAAATGCTAAAGCTGTGTTGCCTTTGGTTTGGGAATGCTAAAGCTGTGTTGCCTTTGGTTTGGAAATGTTAAAGATGTGTTGCCTTTGGTTTGGAAATGCTAAAGCTGTGGTTTTGAAATGCTAAAGCCGTGTTGCCTAATTGAAGTTGCCTTGCCTAATTAAAGTTTCCTTGCCCAATTAAAGTTGCCTTGCCTTCCATATATAATTAAAGGTCTAATCTTGACCACATCCTGTTTGCGCTATATATTGATTTTAGAAAAAACGGTGCCGCGTACGGCTGTGATTTATGGCCAACTTACTCAGAGACCCCCTCTGCTCATCGGGTACCGAGGATGTTTCCCATCAATGAAAAATAAAAGAGTTATTAGTGTTTAAAAAATGTTGAGATTCTCTCTCCTGTCAATCATGTCATGAAAGCCACACCCCTTCTCGGGGGAGGGGGGAGGGACTATAAAACCCAGAAGTGTGGGTGTGGCTCACTGCAAGATGGAGGAAGGAGAGGTCATGACTCGCTGTCTTTAGTGGCCTTGTACCCTGCTTGAAATGGTATGAAACTGCACTTGAATTTGGTGGGCCTGCACCCTGCTTGAAATAGAATTTCAAGGAATAGCCGTGAGTCAACTGCCAGCCCATCAGCCGTGAGTGAATGAGCTGCCAGTTCAACAGGCTTGAGTGACTGAGCCGCAAGCCCAAGAATCCATTTGGCCCACAATGTCCATACTAGCCCTCTGGAAACCAGTCCCTTCAGCCCACAACACCCATACTAGCATTCCAGAACCCCCCCCCCCCCCCCCCACTGGCCACCAGTATTGGAATTGGTGGAGAGGTGGAATATTGTGTTGAGGGACCAGCCCTCCAGTGTGATGCTGGGACCCAACGGGTCCTACTTAGTCTAGTTTTCTCTATAAATGAGGCATTCCTCGCTGCTGCATTAGAGTACCAGTCTAAGTTTCTTTTTAAAGACGAGTCTGATTCATGAAAAGACCCACAACTGATAGAGGCAAGAAAGGAGGCTATCACAATCTATATATCAAGCCATACTGGCCAAGAGAGGAAAATAATCAAACTCATCCCACCCATAATAATCATTGTAAATTAAGGGCACATAAACTATGTGTTCAACGTTTCCTTCTAAAAGTAGTCAAATTATTCTATACACCTTCTATACACCCCTACTCGACATTCATCAATTGACTACATGATGGATTAAATAATTACCTTGCCAACTGCCCAGGCAAAAAGTTGATGCATTAATTTCCACCATCATAGTATTCCTGGTTTCCTTTGAATCCTGCTACACCCTCAATGGACATTTATTAAGGTATCTTCAAACATCATCACACATCTCTGAGATCCCCTCCCGTTTGTGACACGGTTACCAAGACCAAACTTCAATACAGATTGAGTGTGTAGGAAAGAACTGCAGATGCTGGTTAAAACCGAAGATAGACACAAAAAGCTGGAGTAACTCAGCGGGACAGGCAGCATTTTTGGAGAGAAGGAATGGGTGACGTTTCGGTTCGAGACCCTGCTTCAGATTGAGTTGGACACTCAATATATGGCAAGGCAGCACATTTCATGATTAAATACTCAGTTTGACCAAAGAAGGATCAGCTGCTTGAAGTAAAGTCCCTATTGATTAAATTCAGTGGTAGATGTGCTTTAGCTCCCAGTCCAGATGCCCAGCTAATTAACATCCAGATTCCATAAGATTAAAAGAAAGCGCTTAATAATCTTTTGAAGAGGTCATCCTGAGGGGATCATGTCCAGAAATCAGCTGCTGGCCAAATGGCTTTAATTGTCTCTCACGGGCTCCTCAGATTCAAGGGCAAAATTAGAAACTTTGTGTGTTTAGTATCTCCTGGAAAACACAAATTCTTTTGTGTTCAATTTTTGACAGAAAGATTGCGTAATTAGATTACTGCAACCAGTGACTAGAAATGACTGTTGTCAACACAGTTGCAATGCACATCTTGTGGTCATTTATCTAGTTTTCAGTAAAAAGAGCTGTAAAGTATCAAAATCAGACAGTAGCTATTATTGGCAATAGAATTTCTGGGGTTATGTTTTGCATCATATTTTTATGTTCTTTAAAAACGATGCCCAAATTAAGACTGGCACAATGCTGCACTCCACAGAATGCTCTACAACTGACCAGTTACTCTAGTGTCAAACAGTTTCACAGCACAACTCAGGAGTGAAGTGGTAAGATCAAATGCTACCCAAATCATGAGAGTTCACCTGAAAGTGGAATTGCACAAGATGCAATGTTGTTTTGTAGTAATACTTGTTGGAATAGTAATTAATTGTACCCATATTAACAGGGGTTAGGCCGCTGTGTGACAGAGACACTTGGTGACCTACAAAACCAAAACATAAACACATGCAAAGTGTTCCACCATGCCCTGAAATAATCTAGATGGGAGGACCAGAGAGAGACAGATACTGGGAAATCTGGTGTTTTCATGCATCATTTGCAAAAGCTAATATTCAGGAAAGCTAACAGAATATTATTGATCAATGCACACTGAATTGAATATACAAGTACGTCTGAAGTATGGTTTCCATAATGCAATGATTTTCACTATTCTGACACAAAATAATCTCATGTCCAAGTTACTTTTTCAGAAACTTTTCAGAACGTAAACAGCCAGGACCTGTTCATTTATAGGGGAGTTGCACGTAAGGTCACTGGGTCATAGGGTTTGACACACAGAGCCGCGCAATCCATCTGGAGGACATCCGTAACTTCCGTTATATGTTAATCATGCAAGAACCGCGTACTTTCCTACCTGTTAAAAACCGCCAAAATGTTGAAATTTTGCGCTGAAAAAAATTGTGGGAGTCGGGGTAAGTGTGAGAGACATGTACCCAACTTCAGAATTCCAAAAGTGAAGCGAAATGAAGGTAAAGAGAAGCAAGAGCTGAAGGGACAACAGCAACTAAAGTGCTTGGTAAACATTGGCCGTGCAGATATCGGAATTGAAAATATTGTGAATTATCGCGTTTGCTCACTGCATTTCATCAACAGTAAGGCATTATTCGTGTTTTTTTCTTGATTCCTTTGGTATCTAAAAAGTCTCAGAAGTGATAAATCTGGCTGTAAATTTTTCTTCAGATGCGTTTTCATTTTGTATGTAAAAACCCACTTGAGAACCATGGGCGATTTAAAAAATTTACAGCCAGATTTATCACTTCTGAAACTTTTTAGATGCCAAAGGAATCAAGAAAAAACACAAATAATGCCTTAGTTGATGAAATGCAGTGAGCAAACGGCCAATGTTCGCCAAGCACTCTGGCTGTTGTTGTCCCTTCAGCTCTCGCTTCTATCTACCGTCATTTCTCCTCACTTTTGGAATTCTGAAGTAGGCTAAATGTCTCTCACGCTTATCCCGATTTCCATAATTATTTACAGCGCAAAAATTGACAATTTCAGCGGGTTTTAACGGGCCCGCTACGCTGGAAACAATGGTAAGTGCCTACCTGCAGTACATCGCGTGTACTCTACTTGGAGTAGCGTAGCAACAGCACGGGTCATGGGTCGTGACCCGACTGCCGTGAAACCTCCCTATACCTGGCATTTCTTGTTAGTTTATCCTGAACAAAGAACAGGTGCTGGCAAGTTTCATGCTTGTGCCACCGGGGCAGCACGGTGACGCAGCGGTAGAGTTGCTGCCTTACAGCGCTTACAGTGCCAGAGACACGGGTTTGATCCCGAATATGGGTGCTGTCTGTATGGAGTTCGTATGTTCTCCCCATGACCTCGTGGGTTTTCTTCGAGATCTTCGGTTTCTTCCCACTCTCCAAAGATGTACACGTTTGTAGGTGTCTGTCAGATCAAAAGGGGAGCTGGATTTAGCCTTCTTTATGGCAAGCAGAGTTTTACCTTAAATCTAATGGGATCCTTTTTAACCATAATCAGGACAGGTCATCAATTGTGTGACTCAGTCATTTGTTATCAGACTGATCCCGGTAACATCCTGCATACGTGTAAATTTCGCCCGATAGTGTGGAGTGGCAGAGAGAGTGTGTTCTAGTAATAATAATAATAATAAATTGAATTTATATAATGCTTTTCAGGGACTCAAAGTCGCTTTACAAGGCAAGGCAAAAAAGTGTCAGCATTGAACAGGCCCATAAGCTAAACTTGCCCATGCCAATCAAGATGCCCTGTCTACACACTCACGTTTGGCAGATATCCCTCTAAAGCATTGATATCCATGTATCTGTCCTAAAGTCTTTTCAATTATGTTATAGTAAAGGGCCTGTCCCACTTGGGCGACCTAATCCACGAGTTCTGGCAAGTTTGCCCTCGACTCATACTCACAGACACGAGGTCCCAGGCGGTCTTCGTAACCCTCCTTCATGCTCAAGAGTGGTCTCCGCGTACTCGAGGCCTCAGCTAGGTCGCGGCGTGTTTTTCAATATGTTAAAAAATGCCCGCGAGTAAAAAAAGATCGCCATGGAAAAAATCGATACTTTTTTACTCGTAGGTTTAGTCGTAGTAGGTCGGCATGTTAGTCGTTGGTAATCGAGGATAATCAAAGGTAGTCGTAGATAGTCTTTATCATAGTCGAAGGGAGGTCGAAGGGAGGTCAAAGGAGGTCGTCTTCACTCCAATATTTGGTGTCCAATTTTCCCGAAGTTAGTCGTAGCTAGTCATAGCTAGTCAAAGTTAGTCTTCAACATAGTCGAAGGAGGTCTTCTACATAGTCGAAGGAGGTCTTCAACACGTCATTTTTTTAAACTCTTCTAAACTCGCCAATTAGGTTGCCCAAGTGAACGCTCCACCACAAAGTCAAGTATTTTCCACATGATTTTTGAAAAATATCTGGTTGGAGTTTCTGCACAACCAGAGATGATTCAAAGGTAGACACAAAATTCAGGAGTATCTCAGTGGGTGAGGCCGTGACTCTGGAGAGAAGGAATAGGCAACGTTTCGGGTCGAGACTCTTCTGCAGACTGATGTCAGGGGTGGGGGCGGGACAAAGATAGAATGTACGTGGAGACAGTAAGACTATTGGGAGAACTGGGAAGGGGAAGGGGATGGAGAGAGAAAGTAAGGGCTATCTGAAGTTAGAGAAGTCAATGTTCATACTGCTGGGGTGTAAACTACCCAAGCGAAATATGAGGTGCTGTTCCTACAATTTGCGCTGGGCCCCGCTCTGACAATGGAGGAGGCCCAGGACAGAAAGGTCAGATTGGCAATGGGAGGCGGAGTTGAAATGCTGAGCCACCGGGAGATCAGGTAGGTTGACGGACTGAGCGGAGGTGTCCAGCGAAACGATCGCCGAGCCGGCGCTTGGTCTCGCCGATGTAGAGAAGTTGACACCTGGAACAGCGGATAAAGTAGATGGGGTTGGAGGAGGTGCAAGTGAACCGCTGCCTCACCTGGAAAGACTGTTTGGGCCCTTGGATGGAGTCGAGGGGGGAGGAAAAGGAACAGGCGCTGCATCTCCTGCAGTTGCAGAATAATTAAATTTCATCCCATTATAAATATCAGTAAGCAGGGGAAGGCATAATTTCATCAAAATAAATAGTGTGCAGAAGTTAGAGCAGCCCAGTGGCGCAGCAGTAGAGTTGCTGCCTGATAGGGCCTGAGACCTGGGTTTGATCCTAACTACGGGTGCTGTCTGTACCAAGTTTGTACATTCTCACTGTGACCGCGTGGAGTTTCTCTGGGTGCTCTGGTTTCGTCCCACATTCCAAAGACATGAAGGTTTGTGGGATAATTGGCTTTTGTAAACTGTCCCTAGTGTGTAGGATAGAACTAGTGTGTGGGTGATTGTGTTCGGTGTGGACTTGGTGGGCCCACAGGCCTGTGTCCGTCTTGAATCTCTAAAAATTACTTTTTTTTTGTGCCGAGAACATCACAGGTTTACTTAAAATGGAATATATTCATATGATTATTCTCTACCTCCAACTCTGAAAGGGCACAGTTTTATAATCAGATGGCATTATTTAGTCTAAGCAGTACCTGACTATCCAATGTGTCAGTCCTCTGGGAAAGGAAAAGACAGTTGACGTATTGGGTCAGGACCACTCTTCAGACAGATACCATCAAATGATGCTCAATAAATCAGTTTAGTTTTAGTTTGCGAGATACAGCTTGGTCCACGCTGACCATCGATCACCCTCCACATCGGACGGCACGGTCCCACAACGATTTAGTTATTGCCTTACAGCGTCAGAGACCCAGGTTCGATCCCAGCCACAGGTGCTATCTGTACCGAGTTTGTACGTTCTCCCTGTGACCTGCGCGGGAGTTCTCTGAGATATTCCTCCCACACTCCAAAAACATACAGGTTTGTCGGCTAATTGGCTTAGTATGAATGCAAGATTGTCCCTAGTGAGTGTAGGATAGTGTTAACGTGCAGGGTTCGCTGGTCAGTGTGGACTCGGTGGGCCGAAGGGCCTGTTTCTGCACTGTATCTCTAAAGTAAACTAAACTAAGATGCTATCTGACCTGCTGAGTTCCTTCAGGACTTTGTGTTTTGCTCAAGATTCCAGCATCTGCAGTTTCTTGTGTCTAACAGTGGTCGGTTAGCAGAATAAATGCTTGTTACCTAGCATTGTCAAGAGGGGCTGGATGAGTGTCATGACTGACTGATAATGAAATGTTCCTCTCTTGACCACCTCCCAGTGAGATTGGTTCTTCAACACGGCACAACGGTAGAGTTATTGCTTTACAGCGCCATGGACCCAGTTGGATCCTGACCATGGGCGCTGTCTGTGCAGAGTTTGTACGTTCTCCCTTTGACCATGTGGGTTTTCTCCAGGTGCTCCGGTTTCCTCCCAAATTCTAAAGACACTCAGGTTTGTAGGTTATTTGACTTCTGTAAAATGCCCCATTGTGTAGGTTGCAAAACTTGGATAACTTGGATAACTTGGAAAAAAGGACTGGACAAGCTAGATGCTGGAAAAATGTTCCCAATGTTGGGCGAGTCCAGAACCAGGGGCCACAGTCTTAGAGGCCATTTAAGACTGAGGTGAGAAAAAACTTTTTCACCCAGAGAGTTGTGAATTTGTGGAATTCCCTGCCACAGAGGGCAGTGGAGGCCAAATCACTGGATGGATTTAAGAGAGAGTTAGATAGAGCTCTAGGGGCTAGTGGAATCAAGGGATATGGGGAGAAGACAGGCACGGGTTATTGATTGGGGACGATCAGCCATGATCACAATGAATGGCGGTGCTGGCTCAAAGGGCCGAATGGCACCTATTTTCTATGTTTCTATGTAACATAGAATTAGTGTTGGTCGGCGTAGCTGAAGGGCCTGTTTTAATGCTGTATCCCTAAACTAAACTAAACCAAACCAAGTTGTGAATTAGCATCTCACAACCTTTACATCGGTAGGTAGACACTCATACTCAGCAATCCAGTTCTATCAAGACTTTTCCGTAGTAATGCTTCACTGAGTGCCGGAAGAAACGTGGGTTGTGTGAGAGTGTGGCCACACCCAGGTTGGTCTCAGTCTGGAACTCCAGACGAGGTTTGTGGGTGTAACTGAATTTCTCTTGAAATGTAATGTGCCCACACAATGCATCTACTGTATTTGGAGCACAAGGAATTGCAGATGCTGGAACCTTAAGCAACGCACTAAGTGCCGGAGCGACTCAGCGGGTCAAGCAACTTCTGTGAAGGGAATGGACAGACGATGTTTCGGGTTGGGACACATCTAATGTCGGGTCGGGACACATCCTAAATATCAGGGAAATTATGTCCCATCCGTAAACATTGTCTGCCATTCCCGCCACAGATGCTGCCTGACTCGCCGAGTTCCTCCACCACTTTGTTTTTTGCTAAAGCATCTATTTAATTGTTTGCACAAAATACCACCCAACAAATGTTAGTTATTTGGTGCATTCAATTAAATAAACACAGAAGTTGATCCTAATTTCTCTTTAGTTTTTATTTTAATGTTCAAATTCCTGCTTCCTCAGATGTCTTTTAGCCTTATTCTGTTTCTGTGAATATGAGGCTACATCCCACTCCCTGGCACAACCATGAAACAAAGAAAGTTTCTTCATCAACCAACTGTGAAAAGAAGGAAATAATGTTATCAGCAAGACTGAGGAGGAGCGGTCACTTGGCTTTCTCTGTACACTACAGGGCCAAGTTCAGCCCCAGATCAGCCTGATAAACTCGCTTGAGAGTTCGCAGTCTCACTGACGTTTCCCGAGCTGTGCCTGTTTCAGCCACAACTGGAAGGAAAGTGGAAGTCAGATTAAACAATCCATTCCATTGTGTTGTACATCATTGGCTCTGTACGCAGCAAGATGTCAGAGAATGGCACGATTAACCTACACTTGTCAACTTCTGTGAAGTCAGAGTTATAGAGTCATACACCAGAGAAAAGGAGAAAATGGAGGTTGCGGGGAGAGTGAAGTATATAAAATCATGGAAGCCATGATAGGGTAGACGGTCAAGTGAAGGCGGCATAGAAGGTCAAGTGACCCCCTCCTCAGTCTTGCTGATGGCATGTTTTCCTCAATTTCCCTGATATTTAGGAATCTATATTACTAAATCTCTGATCTTGACCGCTTTTGGCCAACTGTGCTGCGATTTCCGAGAGGACGCCGCCACCTACGGCCTTCATTTTTGGCCACCTCGCTCAGAGCCCCCCCCCCTCCGCCGTATGAGTGCGGAGGATTTTTTCCATCGATGAAAAATGAGAGAGAGATTAATGTTTTTACAAAATTCCCCATTCTCTCTGCTGACCCCGCTGGCGGCAGGGGGAGGTACTATAAAACCAGGAAGTGTTGTGCCTCACTCAGTCTCTGCCAGACCAAGAAGCGAGAGGGTCACAGCTCTCTGAGCTGCGAATAACACTGAACGCACGTCTACTCCACGGTGAGTCCCCTCGATGCGGCTGTAAAGTGGCTGCAGCCCTTTTTTTTAAATTTGTGTTCACAAAATGAATTTTGTTTGTCGGGTGTCTGCAGCCCAATTGTTTACCTCACCTTTTTGACAGGTTTGTGTTCGCAAGATGAATTTTGGCCAACGGGGGGGGGGGGGGCAACATTTAAAGGCGATGTGTGGGGCTATTGTTTTCCCCACACAGAGGGTGGAGAGTACCCGGACGTGCTGCTGAGATCGGTGGTAGATGCAGATACAATAGTGGCATTTAAGAGGCTTTTGTGTAAGCACATCGTTATGCACGGAATGGAGGGATATAGATTACGTGCAGGAAGATATGAGCTGGTCTGAGCATAATGTTCGGCACAGGCATTGTGGACTGATGGGCCTGTTCCAGTGCATTATTGTTCTATTCTATGCCTTAGCTGATGAAGGTATGCATTCCATTTCGTCTTCAGCATCCTATCTACCTGCACTACCACTTTTGGGGAACAATGGACTTGAACCTAAAATCCCTCTCTTCACCTGTGCATATACCTACCCCTGTTTGACCTTCCAAACGGCATTATTTCACACATGTCAGAATTAAACTCCATTCACCATTGTTTATTTTAGTTTAGTTTAGAGATACAGCACGGAAACAGGCCCTTCGATCCACCGAGTCGCCGCCGACCAAACGATCCCCGCACATCAACATTATCCTACACACACTAGGGACAATTTTTACATTTACCAAGCCAATTTACCAACATACCTGTACATCTTTGGAGTGTGGGAGGAAACCAAAGATCTCAGAGAAAACCCATGCAGGTCACGGGGAGAACGTACAAACTCCATACAGACAGCACCCGTAGTCAGGATCGGACCCAGGTCTCCGGCGCTGCAAGCGCTTCTTCTTCTTGCGTATGACGTGCACAACCTAAAGTTGTAAGACAACTTGTTCTGTTTGATCTTCTGTTTGTGCACGCCAGGTTGATTACATTTGTCAAAACAGGGTGCACCACGTGAAGGTTGCAATCTCCCACCCCACTGCAAGCGCTGTAAGGCAGCAACTCTACCGCTGCGCCACCGTGCGTGCCGCCTGTTCTGCCAAATTTCTGAGCTGGTCTACTGAGATCAGCAGAATCCCATAAATACTGAGAGGTTAAAGCTGGGAAAGGGCACGGACAATATCCTGCAACACAAAGCCTAATGCTCCTGAAGTAACTGCATCGCCAATGCATGCTGGTGCATAGAGTTTCAACATTAACATCACCTTCACAATGTAGACAATTACCCAAGTATGCCCTATCTAAATCCAGACAAATCTATTGCAATTAATTATCGTTTTAATCAGGCACATCCACAATCATCAGCAAATAGATGAAGCCGTTATCAAAGGTAGAACTTCAGTTCCTTTGCAGAAATATTACCAATGATCCATCATGGACTAACCACATTGAAGCAACAGCCAAGACGCAGGCATGCCATCCCCTCCACTGCCTCCAGGAGATTAAGGACATTAGACATCTCTCCAATGGCTCTTACGAACTTCTATACATACACCATAGAAAGCTTGTGGTCGGGGTGCACCACTGCTTGATTTGGAAACAGTTCTACCCTAGACGGCAAAAGAAATACACAGCTGTGACTGTAGCTCAGTCCATTGCACACACCATTGACTCCATTCACACTCCACACTGCATCGGGGTAGCAGCCAACATAATCCTACAGTAGGTCTTTCCCATGTCCGTCATTTCTTCTACCCCGCTCCCGTCGGGCAGAAATTACAGAAACTTGAAAGCATGCACCACCAGACTCAGGAACAGTTTTTTGATGGTGCTTCCATAAGCTTGGCTACTGTCCAATTCCCCTGTACTTCATTGCAGACACTGGACTGAACTATTGCGCTTTAATGTTGAGAATTATATTCTGCACTCTGTATCTTTTTCTTCAGTCTACGTATTGTACTCGAGTTTGGCTTGGTTGTATTTATGTCAAGTATTATTTGATCTGACTGGATGGCAAAGCTTTCCTCCGTACATCAGTGCACATAACAATAATTAATACAAAAAAGAACCTACCATGCGATACTTATTCACCATGCACCTCCTGAAAGATGCCCAGTTTAGGTTTTTTTTTAGGATCAGTTCAAATCCATACTGGATCAAAACATGGGCAAGCAAGAAAAACTCCAGAGTTGAAGTGAGAGAGTCTGCGCTTGACATCTAAGCTGTACTCGGCTGCATGCATGAGGAATCCTGATGAACCCAAAGCAAATGGATGGCAAGTGGAAAATGTACTAAATGGGCTGTGATTCTAATAGGAAGATAGTTGTGTTTGGAAGTCAATCATCTCAGCTACAGGTCATTATTGCACTAATTCCTCAGGGCATCGTTCTAGACCTAAATATCTTCAACTGATTCCTCAATAACTTTCCATCTATCATGCAAATGTTCACAAGGTTTAATTCCATTTGTAACTCCCCACCAAATGATGCAGTCCACACCTGCAAGGAGCAAGGTCAGACAACATTCAGGTGTGGACTGGAAAATGACATAGCATTCACCCTGTGTTGGCCAATGGCCATCTCCAACCACAGAGACTCTATCCACTTACCCTTGACATTCCATTGTGCTACTATCAATGAGTCCTTCATCATCAACATCCCAAGGGTTATCAGTGACTAGAAATGCAACTGGAATAGAGGTACATAAATAGCAGTTACAAGAGTTGATTATAGGCCAGGTATCCTACAGTGGGATATTCACCTTGCGATATTTATTAACCACTCCACCTGTAGTAGCTCCACCAGAAACATGTCAGGAGTATGAGAGAATAGGCTCGGCGTGTCTGGATGAGTGTTGATTCCAACAGTTCTCAATGACCTCAATAGTTGCTTGGCTGGCATTCTGTCTACCACCTTAAACATGCGTTCATTTCTCCACTAGAACATGGCAAGTAAAGCATTTATTATGTACAAAATGCACTGCAGTTTCTCACCTAGTCCAAAAGCATCCTTCAAATCCACAACCTCCTCTTCCATGAAGGACGGACGCAACTGGTGCATGGAACCATCTGCCGATTCTCCATGTTACACACTGCCTGGATTGGAAATGTAATATCTTCATCACTAGATCCAAATTCAGTATCCCTTCCCCTGCAATACAAGTGGACTGTAGCAGTTCAATGTGGCTCACCATTACATTCTGAAGGGCAATAAAGGCTCGCCGGAAAAAAAGAATTATTAGATAAAAAAATTACTTGATTATCGAAAAATTTTGAACAAATAATTCTACAATTCAATCAAAGTAGTAATTGATAATTAAGTTCAATTTTGCGTTGATTGGCACATGCACCAATTAAGATACAGTGGTATTTGAGTTACCATACAGCCATGCTAAGTAAAAAGCAACAATACACAGCCACATAAAATCAAATTTAACATAAACATCCACCACAGTGGAATCAACATTCCTCACTGTGATGGAAGACAATAAGTTCAGTCATTTTCCTCCTTTGTTCACCCGTGGTTGGGGCTGAACCCTCCGCAATTGCCGCTGCCGACAGACCAATGTCGGGATGATCGGAACTCCGGCAACACGTGTATCGGAACAATCTGCAGCATGGAGCTCCCGAGTCGGCCTCTTCTTACTGGAGACCGCGGGCTTCACGGTGTTAAAGTCTCAGGCCCCGTGGTCGGAGCACTTTGTCTGGCGATCCATGGCAAAGGATCGCAGGCTCCGAGATGGTAAGTCCGGCCTGTGCCCGTGGGTTGAAGCTCCGGGCTGGTCTTCAGGAAAGGCCGCACCACTCCAAGTTGTTAGGCTGCAAATGCGACACGCATCTCCATCGAGGTAAGTGACTGAAATAAGTTTCCCCCAATTCCCCACCACCCCCCACATAAAACAGACTAAGAAACACTAAAACTAAAACATACTTTTAAGACATACTTTAAATAATTAAAAGGGGACAGACAGGCTATTGGCTAGGCAGCCACTACGGTGGTGCCACCCGATGGATCAAAAGAATTAAATTTCTTCCTAAAAACTAGGAGACAGTCAAAGTATTTTAATGAAAAACTAGCATTTTATTTGCAATGTTTTACATTGTCCTTTCTTCGATATTTTGTTCTCTTCTTCCCAGAGTATAGAAGTTGGGAAGTCATGTTGTAGTTATACAAGATGTTAATGAGGCTGCATTTACAGTATTGTGTTCAGTTCTGGGCACCATGTTACAGGAAAGATGTTGTCAACTTCGAAAGGGTACAGAGAAGGTTTACGAGGATTTTGCCAGGACTTGATGGTCTGAGGTTGAGCAGGGAGAGGTTGAGCAGGCCTGGACTCTATTCCATGGAGTGCAGGAAGATGAAGGGTGATCTTACAGAAGTGTATAAAATCATGACAAGAATAGATCAGGTAGATACACAGAGTTTGCCCAGAGTAGGGGAATCAAGAACCAAAGGGCATGATTTAAGGTGGTGAGAAATATTTAATAAGAATCTGAGGGGTAACTTTCCACACAAAGCGTGGTGAATGTATGGAACGAGCTGCCAGAGAAAGGCAGGGACTATTGCAATGTTTAAGAAACAATTATATAGATACAAAAATAGGACTGGTTTGGAGTGATATGGTCCAAAGGCAGGCAGATGGGACTAGTGTAGATGGGACAAGTTGGTCAGTGTGGACAAGTTGGGATGAAGGACCTGTTTCCACGCTGTATAATGCTAAATAGTGCTATTTTCTTCAGTGTTCAAATGAAAGAAAGACTTGCATTCATTCTGTACTCTCCATAGCCTCGGGACATCTCAAAGCATTTTACAGCTCATGAAGCAATTTTAAATATGATCATTGTTGTAGAAAATGCAACCTTTTCCCAACCTTCACATCACATACAGGGTTCCACTAACAGCAATCTGATAATCAACAGCTGGTGATGTTCATATCAAGCATCTTTTCTGGCAATCATGAATTTAATAAAAAACAAGGGTGAGCGTTGCTTATTCCTTGCTCCAATTTGAATACACATACCCATAAGCAATAAAATATTCTCAATGGGGCACCAAAGTTACTGCAGCAGGTTTGTTTTGGGCTCCTCATGTTAAAGAAATGCATTTTCTAAATAAAGTCATATAGTGTGGAAACAGGCCCTTCTGCCCAACTTGCCCACAACATGTCCCAGCTACACCAGTCCCATCTGCCCGCGTTTGGCCCATATCCCTCCAAACCTGTCCTATCAATGTACCTGTGTAACTGTCTCTTAAATGTTGGGATAGTCCCTGCATCAACTACCTCCTCTGGCAGCTTGTTCCATACATTCAGCACCCTTTGTGTGAAAAAAGGTTACCCCTTAGATCAATTCCCCTTCACAGTAAGCTTATGCCCTCTGGTCCTCGATTCACCTATGGGCAAGAGATTGACCTATGTTGGGCAAGAGATTCACAAAATCTGGGCAAGAATCTTTCACTTTATTTAAAAAAAACTCTATTGATAGAAACAATTAAAGTAACTAATCAACTATTACCATACACACATATGGAGAATATTGGGATATAGATTTGAACTTATTTTATTTATGTATTACTTTCTGTAACAGGTGTTTATTAGTGTTTGGCTTGCTAATTGAATCCAGCAAACCATTTCCCTTAAGCATACATGTTTGGCAGATGGATTTTATTCGTTTTATATTTATTTATATGATTCATTATCTGTATTATAAGAGAACGAGTGGTGAAGAAGTATGATGTACTAAAGCTGCATTCAATCCGACATGTTAATGGTTTCAGATGCATTATCGACATATCTTTTTATATTTTTGCGGGGACTAGAAGTCATATAATAAACATCTAAAAATAAAATGCATACGTTAAACAGCGAAGGAGTTTTGTTTTTAAGGGGGGGCTCCTCCCGTTTACATGATGCATCTGATCTCTGCGATCGTTCTACAACCAGTGGGGTCATGTTGAATACATGCATAACACTAAGGACAAAGACATGTTTACAGTTGCACATTGTTCACAAATGGTCCGGCGCGATTGCAATCTATTGATTTATATTTCATAACTGCACCGTTCCCCTGTCTCCTAATGAAGACACCAGGCAGGCTACAGAACGTGACCTGCTGTTTGGGGCAAGCCGGGCAGACGAGTGGAGAGACGCCGGCTTCAGAGCGAGATTGCGGTGGGTGAAATCTTCCATTGGCGATCCCTGTCCATCTGCAAAGCGAGCCCCTGTTCAGACTTGGCCACCAACACCACACTCAGCTGTCACAAGCAATTGGCCAACCCCACTTAATACAGGGCAGCTGACATCCACAAGCCAGGGGCTTTGCATCACGTACTTATCGTCTCTGGACGTTGAAATCACCAAGTGGAAAACAAAACTATTCACATTACAAGTTCAAAACTTTTAACCCAAATCATTGCCCGCATAACAGTTCATTCATCCAAATATGTTGAGAATTAATTTAGTTTTTTTTTTAAAGTGAAAAGGATCCGGTCAAGAAATCTTTCAATGGTGCTAGGAACAGAATATGTTCCCATCACTTTAATTGGTTTTGATTTGTAAACAGCTTCCCCCCGTTTTAGTCTTTCTCTCTTCGAAAGCACAGATGCCGCCTTTCAAACAAGCAAAAAGCAGCTATTAGCAGCAATTCAGCGAGTAATGTTAATGAAGGTGCACGCAGAAGTCAATCGGGCAGATAAAAAAAAGAACCTAATATAGCCATGGTAACTTGCCGCAGACAATCATCCCCTCGTTTCTTAAATTTAATCATTTAACCAGAGGGTTAGATAGAACAGAGGGCATGATCGTGTTAACACGGCGTTAGCACGGGCATATGTTAGAGTGCCACCAGAACAAATGTAAAACGGGGAATTAAAAAGTCCCATGCTTTGCGACTGTAAGTAGAAGGCTTTGGAGTAAAAAAAAGAAAAGAAGAAGAAAAAACCCATTGGAAATCTATTGGATAATTTTATAACAAATCAACTCGTGACAATAGATGCAGCCAGAGAGCTATATTATATCATTTTCCCTTTGCATAAGATATGAAGAAATCTTGTCCTCCCAACGAACATTGTGAACTGTACACTTGACTGTACAGGACTAAAAATATTCTGCTATTTCATTGAACCACATTCCTATACCTTTTAATTGTGTGAACTATTTTTTTCTGATTTTAAAAAAGTGCTGGGATATCTCAGCGGGCCAGGCAGCATCAGTGGAGGGAATGGACAGGTGACTCTTTATGTCTGGACCACTCTTCATTTCTGAAGAAGGGTCTCGCCCTGAAACGTCGCCTATTCCTTCGCTCCATAGATGCTACCTCACCCGCTGAGTTTCTCCAGCTTTGTCTGCCTTCAATTCTGGTGAATTCTGGTTTTCATAATCGCAAAACTGCATCATTTTAAGATCTTGTGATTCCTGTTCAAAATTCCTAAAATCAATTCATCCTCTTTGTTCAATGTGGAATTAGAAAAGTTTGCTTGGAGCAGCACCAAATATACCTGCAATGTGATGTTATATCTGCACTCCTCTTCCTTTCTCCATTTGCACCACCTGTTCCACTCAAGTATCTAGAAACAAAGAACTGCAGATGCTGGTTTCTACCAAAGATAGACACAAAGTGCTGGAGTAACTCAGTGGGACAGGCAACGTGTCTTGAAAAAATAGACAATAGACAATAGACAATAGATAATAGACAATAGGTGCAGGAGTAGGCTATTCGGTCCTTCCAGCCAGCACCGCCATTCAATGTGATCATGGCTGATCATCCCCAATCAGTACCCCCTTTCTGCTTTCTCCCCATATCCCCTGACTCCGCTATCTTTAAGAGTCCTATCTAGCTCTTTCTTGAAAGTATCCAGAGAACAAGCCCCCACCCCTCTCTGAGGCAGAGAATTCCACAGACTCACAACTCTCCGTGAGAAAAGGTGTTTCCTCATCTCCATTCTAAATGGCTTACCCCTTATTCTTAAACTGTGGCCCCTGGTTCTGAACTCCCCCAACATCGGGAACATGTTTGGGTGGTGTTTCTGGTTGGGACACTTCTACAGACTGAAAGTAAATTGGGGCTGGGGGTGATGTACTAGAGGCAAGAAATGACAAGGACAAATCAGGGCTGACAACAGATGACCTCCGGCATGGAAGTTCCCTGGTAGGCCAATTGTTGGCTGTGATCACAAGAGGGATACATTGGTGCAAACTGTGAAATTGTTTAAATGATTAGGGCGGAGGAAGGGGGCTGGCGGGGTCACTTAAAATTAGACACTTTAGCATTCATACAGCAAGCAAAATAGGTGCTGTTTCTCCAAATTTGCGTGGAGGGAAATCCAACCCACACAACCCACAAAATGCAGGGAAATCCAACCCACATAAATCCTCAGATTACTGATTAAAGGCTGTGTATTGGCATGGTGTATCAACTCCTGATTTCCCAAAGCCTTTCCATCACCTATAAGGTGTAAGTCAAGGGGACTATTGTGGAACTTAGCTTTAGGTACAAGATTTGTGCTCCAGACTTAGCCTTGCCGTTGCCAAGGTGTTCAGTGTAGTGGCAACATTGACATTTACCTGACCATGTGGAAAATTGCCATGGTACATCCTGTTCATAAATAGCAAGGTAAATCCCAATCTAGTTAATAACCACTAAATTACTTTACTCTCATTCATCAAAAAGTTATTATGAGTATAATCACATATTAGAAAATTGTTATTAGAAAATAGCTTCTCCCCGCCCCCCCGCCCCCACCTCACCATCAGTCTGAAGAAGGGTCTCGAAACGTCACCTATTCCTTTGCTCCATAGATGCTGCCTCAACCGCTTAGTTTCTCCAGCATTTTTGTCTACCTTCTATTAGAAAATAGTGTTTCACACAAGATAATCTGTGCACTGATGCATGGACCATTCAGCCCCAGATCTCATCATAGCCTTGGTCCAAACAGGACAGAGGAGCTGATTTCCATTTGCATCAAGGCTGCATTTGATAGAGTGTGGTCTCAATGAGCTCTGGTACAATTGAAGTCAGTGGCCACTGAGTAGAAAACCTTCCAGGGCAGGGCAATACAATATGAGAACGTTTCAAGAATTTGGGTCAATGATGGAGGAAGAATAATCAAACAATATTAAATTAAGAGAATCATTAATTTTTATAACAACAATAAAACTACAGCAAAACTACAATTATTTGAATTTGAATTTATTTATTTATTTGTCATTCAGACCTATCGGTCTGAACGAAATTTTGTTTCCCTGCAGTCATACATATAATAAAAATGACAAAAACACACAATCAACACAAATTTAACATCCACCACAGTGAGTTCACCAAACACCTCCTCACTGTGATGGAAGGCAAAATTAAACAGAGGTCAACAGCAAATAAACACCAAATCTCACATCCTTCAATTGTAGCAGCTCTTTGAAAAGCTTGTCGGTAACTCCTTATGACAGCTTGCCCTAAAGATTTAAAAAAATATCTTGAAGCCTTTCGATGCAGGCAACATTCTGAAATCAGGACTCATAGTCTGGTGAATTTGTTTGCAGCATGCACTTATATAATCAATAAACTATCTATGACTGTCATGGAATAAAATTCCCTGGCATTGCTAAGCTGCTCTCTCCATGGCATAATGTAATCTGACTTGCCAAAAACAAATGGAAGGTAGACACAAAATGTTGGAGTAACTCAGCGGGACAGGCAGCATCTCTGAAGAGAAGGAATAGGTGACATTTCAAGTTGAGACCCTTCTACTTGCCAAAACAAATGTTACATTCAGTTTTTATTGGATATCCTTCATAATTCCAGATCAACAAAAAATCTCACCCAAGGACTTGACCCATCCTCCACTGGCTCTGTCCTATCCATCTCAGTGGCAGAAGTCAGATCTGCTTTCACGAGGGTAACCTCTCAGAAAGCAGCCAGTGTACATGGAGTCCCTGGATGGGTTCGAAAATCAATTAACTGGCCACAGTCTTCACCAACATCTTCAAACTCTCACGTCAACTGTCTACTGTGTCCATCTGCTTGAAGGAAACCTCCATCATTCCGGTCCTGAAGAAAGTATTGGCCCAATAATTGAGTTATTGTCTCAATAACTCATGGCCCAGTAGACCATGATGAAGTCCTTTCAGAGAATGGTAATTGTCCACTTCTCTGCCATTCTTCTGGACAATCTAAAATGCTTGCAAATTGAGCATAAGAAATGTAGGACCATGGAGAACGCTATCTCCCTTGCTCTACATTCAGCTCTAGATCACCTTGACCATAAGAGCACCTATGTCAGGATGCTATTCATTGACTACAGCTCATGTTCAACAACATAATACCAAATAAGATAATCTCGAAACAGCTGGACTTTGACCTTGGGGTTTCCATATGCAACGGTCTTTTGGACTTCCTCACCAGCAGA
The DNA here is from genome assembly GCF_028641065.1 of Leucoraja erinaceus. Taxonomy (NCBI): domain Eukaryota; kingdom Metazoa; phylum Chordata; class Chondrichthyes; order Rajiformes; family Rajidae; genus Leucoraja; species Leucoraja erinaceus. The sequence continues at coordinate 149,699,399 of NC_073377.1, forward strand.
CGTTAGTTAGTTAGTTAGAATTGGCCATGACATTGCCCCCATACTGACCCTCAACACTGGTGTGTTAATTTCCATACTCTACACTCCCTATATACCCATGACTATGTGGCTAAGCATAGCACCAACTCGATATTTAAGTTGTTGGCCTTATCAACAGCAATAATGCCATGGAGTACAGGAAAGCGATTAGTTTCATTTAATTTCGGGTTATACCATGGACACATGCCCTTCAACCCACCGAGCCCACGCAAGCCAAAGATTACCCGTATAGATCTTTCCTACACACTGCGGACAATTTACAGCAGCCAATTAACCCACAAACCTGCACATCATTGTGATGCCGAAGGAAACCAGTGCACCCAGAGAAAACCCACGTGGTCATATGGAGAACATACTAACTCGAGACATCAAAAGAGATGAAGTTTAAGGAAAATGTAGAATAGACCATTGTTAGCTAGGAGGTGACAACAAAGCAAACTGAGATAAAATGCAATCTCCATCTCTTTTGACGTCTTGTTTTCACTCCTTATCCTTCCTTCTCTCTGTGTTTCCATCTTCCCTGACTCTCAGCCTGAAGAAGGGTCTCGACCCGAAACATCACCCATTCCTTCTATGGAGAGATGCTGCCTGTCCCGCTTAGTTACTCTGGCATTTTGTGTCTATCTTCGATGTAAACCAGCGTCTGCAGTTCCTTCCTACACATTTGAATCCAATGGGTTAGCTCAACTTGGATACCATGCGATCGAATCATCCAGACCAGCCTATCATGCAAGTTTTTGTCAAAGGTCTTGCTAAAATCCTTACAGCCAACATCCACTACCCTTCCCTCATCAATCCTCTTGGTAACCTCTTGAATAAGAACTATTAGATCTGTGCAACATGATTTTTTTACCCACAAAGCCATGCTGACCATAAATCAGTCCATGCACATCCACTAGCTGGTACGGTGGATCATGTCCTTATGAATTAATATTCCCACCACCCATACTCACCATTCTGTAGTTCCCTGGCTTTTCCAAGCTGTCCTTCTTAAATAATGGTGCAACATTAGAAACCAGCAAAAGAAAAGGAAGTCAAGAAGCTATTGATTTTTCAGGTGAACCTAACATTCTATGTGCAGTGTGTGGGCAAACAATGATTACAAATAATTCATATGAATTGCTATATTAACCAAGATGAATTACAAAATGTTATCATTGAAATTGATGGTCAAATCATCAACACTATCCTTACTCAACCATTCATTGTAATGATGCTCGAAATTATGTTTTCCTTTAGTTTTAGTTTCAGAGATACTGCGGAGAGATACTTTTAGAGAAACAGGCCCTTCGGCCCACCAAGTCCACATCAACTAATGATCACCCATACACTAGTTCTATCCTACTCGCTGGGGGAAATTTACAAACCTACAAACCTGCATGTCTTTGGAGTGTGGGAAGAAATCAGATCACCCAGAGAAAACCTACGCAGTTACAGAGAGATTGTACAAACTCCATACAGACAACACCCGTCATCAGGATTGAACCTGGGTTTCTGACGCTGTGCCATTATGCCTCCCTAATATGGAATATGTTACATATTCCAATATTGTAAACTATTTTTACTATGTAGATGTGCTTTTGTTTCTTGTTTCCAGATTTAACATCCATATTTAGCAACTAAATTTGTTTAATCTGAATTAAGATAAAATAACAGATGTGTTGATGGTAAAGAACCCAACTTTCAGGTTCAAAAGATATAACAAGCTCATGAATTTTTTGAATCTGAGCGGTAACCATTCCCACCTTTTGCCAGGCTTTTACATTTTTTTTAGGGATGCAGGGAGCATTTATTGTTCAACTCGTGTTACCCTTGCGAAGGTGAGAAGCAACTTTTATGAACTGCCACAGTATATCTGGAGAAAATGCACTCACTGTGCCTTTAGGGAAGGATTTTCAAGCATTAGATGCAACAACAGTGAGGAAAGGGAGTTTATTTACGTAAAGGGCGTGTCCCACCAGCATGCGATTGCGCGCGTCTAGCGCGACCAAACGTGGTGGCTTGAGGCGTACGGCCTCGTGGGGCAGGTCCAACTTCCAACCGCGGAGCCGTCTGTAGTTGTGCGTGGCTGGTCCCGACATCATCCTCACCAATCAGCCGGGCAGGAGGCGGGCCGACTGAATTTGGATGTCGCACGGCGTTGGGCAGTTAAGTCATCACGCAACGGGACGCCGGGCGGTGATGTCATCGCACAACGCCACGCGCTAGGCATACGCCATCAAGATGCTGCGTATGGCATCAAGACGCTGCATACGGTGTCGAGACACTGCGTACGCCCGTCGAGGCACTGCGTACCTCCTCAATGCGGATGCGGGCCGGCTGGCCGTTGCCGGCGGAATTTTTGGACAGTGTCAGTTTTTCAGAGTGCCGCGCGATGTCGGGCCCAGCCCCGTACAACTCCATACGGCTCCGGCGATCGAAGTGGGACCAACCCCGTGAGGCCGTACGGCTCAAGCGACCACGTTAGGTCGCGCTAGCCGCATGCAGTTGCATGCTGGTGGGACAGGCCCTCAAGGATGGTGCACGCCCTAGGGCCAATCTGAAGGCAATGGTGCTTGTACACACTTGATATTCTTGTTTTTTCTAGGCAGTAGAGTTGTGGCCTTGGGAAGTGCTAGTGAAAAAAAGTTGCTGAAATGTACGTTATACTGTAGATGTTATGCTCTGTGGCCATATAAGTGTCATGATATTCACAAAATGGCAATGTCACAAGAATCATCAGGAATACAAAGTACAGCATAAATTGACATTCCTATGGAGCACAAATTTAGGCCTTTTATCACTTTCACTTAACCATTTCAGAAAAAATAATGCAATTTCAATGATTAGCTCTTGTTTTGAATAAAAAGAGCATGTCAAACAGCATCAGAAAAGAAAATGATTAAGAACATTTTTTTTGATGAAGAATCCTCATCAAATCTGAAAAAGTAAAATGATGTGGGTTTTAAGTTGTAGAGAGGAAGAGATTAGGAAGAACAGATGGGTGTATCTGAGCAGGGGGCAGATTTAAATTGTCACAGTAAAAATTGGCAATTAATTTCCTCAACCTAGATGAGACCACATTGTGAGCAGCAAATGCAACATGCAGAATTTTGAAAAGTAACAAATGAATTGCTGCTTCACCAAAGGATTGCTTCACCATAGGGTCCCTGGATGGTGCGAAGGGAACATGCAAAGGGGCATGTTTTGCACCTCCCATTAGATAGTGCCATGAGATGGGCATGATTGATGGTATTGGAAGGGTGGACCAAGGAGTCACAGAGATAAAGGGTGAGAGAGGAGGAGTCTGGTGGTGGAAGTCTACAGTAAATGATGGAATTTACAGGGAATGATCCGTCGCATGTGGGGTCTAATGTGGTGAAAAGCGAGGGGAAAGGGAATCCTATCCAATTCTGACTGGGCAAGAGGGGTGCAGAGCAAAGGTAGGAGAAATAGAAGAGACACCATTATATTGTCATACAGCATGGAAACAGGCTCTTCAGCCCAACTTGTCCATGCCGACCAAGATGTCCCATCTGAACAATATACAGTAGGAAGGAAGTGCAGACGCTGGTTTACACTGAAGATGGACACAAAATGCTGGAGGCTCAGCAGGACAGGCAGCATCTCGAGATAGCAATAATGGATGACGTTTCGGGTCGAGACCCTTCTTCAGAATGAGGAAGGTCAGTCTGAAGAAACGTCACCCATTCCTTCTATCCAGAGATACTGCCCGTCCAGCATGTTGTGTCTATCTGCCATCTGAACGAGTCCCATTTACCTGCATTTGACCCATATCCCTCTGAACATTTCTTATCGATATACCTGTCTATGTTTTTAAATGTTCTTATAGCCAAAGCTTTGAATAATATTTTTTCAAAAAAAACAAAGTAATTACAGGAGCCCAGAGTATAATACTAAAAATACATTTTCTTTTGAACAATTTTTAGTTGTCATTTTTAAACAGTTTTTTTTTTCAATTTGTCATAATACTGCTGATATTTTATAGATTACTGAAATTTTAATCTCTCCTTATAGAAGGTGGTAGGTTATGGAATATGACATGTAATTAAAATAGCTCATCTAACAGTAATGAATGAACATTTTAAGCCTGACATGCTGAGTTACTCCAGCACTTTGTGCTTTTCTGTAAATCGGCATTTGCAGTTCCTTGTGCCTATATTTTAAGTATTACTAACAGGTTGAGGTGTAGAATTAAGTCTGATTCTTCAATTAGAGTTCTGTAATTTATGACTAAATTAAAAGCTGTATAGACCTATAAGGAACTGTTTCAAAATAAACACAAAAGATTATTATTCCATTCAAATTTGAATCCCTGTGTTTAAAAATTGATTTTTCCTGTTAATCCAATAACAAATGTCTAAAATTCTTACATGGCGTGGTGCAGAGAATGATGGGGTGGTGCAGAGAATGATGGGGTGGGCGACAGTGGGGTTGGAGGATTTGGGGAGATTATGTTTCTTTGTATAGATTATGTCATGTTATGGGCAAAACTCTCTCTTATATTTGGCTCAAGAAAAATTTGAATTATTGTGTTTACTTAGTAAAGATATATTTTTGCATGTTTTTAAAAGTACAATCTAAGGGGATATATTTGTACTCCACACTTTATTTTGTTTCAGTGATACAATGGAATTGGTCGATCTTAAACAATTTGAAAATGTATTAATTGCACTTTTGCATTGACTTAATGCAGGGGTTCCCAACCTTTTTCGTCCCGTTTACCCCTGGCAACTTTTTGAAAGTAAATTTACCCCCACCCTGTTTTGTTCAGTAATTTGAGTTTACACTTCTACCATAATAAAGCAGCCGACAAAGAGGAAAATTTAACATACTGTTTTTAACATTATTATTTTAAAGTCCCTGGGGGTACATTTACCCCTTGGCTTATTGACTGAGCATCCACAACACACCAAGCCTATGAATTGTCATTATTCATAAGTTATAACCATTTGAGTAAATATTTTTTTCTTCACCTCAATCCTCATTGTCTTATTTCTCATCCTAATATTATCCATCATGTTCTACATTCTCCACCTAACAAAAACAATTTCTTAGCATTTATCAGTGCAATCATCAGAATCGTACGTTTCTTGTCTCAATTCTAGAGAGTATAAACACTCTGTGCCCAATCTCTCCTCAGCTGACCACCAATAGCTCCAGAGCTGAGAATGAGGTTGGAAGATGTTGGGGGATTCTGTTTATTTGTACTGATTCTTTCATATTTTGGACGATTGTTGGGAGGATTGTGCTGTAAAGTGAACTAAAGTGTTCCTGAACACTAATGAATCTAATGATTCTTGTGTGGGTGTGTTTTGGAGAGCTCTTTATAAAATAGTTTCACGTGCCAAATATTTGTAAAAGGCCAAGCAAAGTAGAATTATTCCTTCCTTAACATTAATGTTATTTGATATTTTACTTTTCTTACTGCAACAAGATCAGTTGTGAGAATGCACAGTATTTTAAAACTTCATAAACTTCACCTACATTTCCAAATCCCTCAATGGCTTTGCCACCATCAACCTCACTAATGTCCTCTGGGCAAATATTTCAGCATATAACTTTCACTATCTGGGCTGCTTATTTATTGCTGTGACCTCTCCACTCCCATTAATTAACTTGTAGCAATAATCCATTAATAAAAGGTCTTTAAAGTTAGCAACTTCTGATGCTTTCCTCCATAACTCAAACCTGAACCCTAATAGCAAACCTGAAAGAATTCATGGTACAAATGCTATGCCCTCTACTCCCTATAAATCCTTCCCTCAAAACCTCTTGACAACTCCTCCCCTTCAAAGAGCTCCACAAAGCCTTCTTTGACCATGGCTACAACTCAACATTATCCACTCTCTTCCTTTTCTCATTTGCTTTTCTTTGAAGTTTCCCACCCTCCAACATGCTTTGGGGTGTCTTCCACATAAATCACGAGTGAATTGTTAGCATGTGAGAAATAACTTTTTGTTTACTTTTAAGGTTTTTGTCGATATTGGTTTTGCAGTATGCGATGGTACCTGATGACAGTCTAACCCCAGCCTCTTTTAAGCAAACAGTGCCCTTGTCAGTACATGCACATTTTAGCATCTAAGTTGAAAACGGGTTTGATGATTCAATTACTGGTCACTTTTCAAGCCAATTGTGAGTTACAGATCAGATAAGATATGATCAGTTCCATTGCACCGCTGGAACAAAATAAAGAGTAAGGTCAGGCTGCATGCTACAATTTGGTTTCAAATTCTGGAAACTCTATCCTGACTGCGAAAGCGCAATCATGCAAGAACGTGTGAAGTGTTTCAAAATTCTCTTGAACCAAAGGTTGGTTTTGATAAATAAAAAGATAACACAACTCTGTCGAGCGCAACCACGTAAGGATATGGTGGCAAATACGTATTGATCGGAGAGTTGACAGTTCCTAATTGAGCCTGTGGAAATCCTTCTCCTCCGAGAAACGCACGTGCTCTCCCAAGTATCAGAATAGACACAATCGGATCAATCACGCCCAGACCGAAAGGCTCGTCTTTTGTTGTTCTTTGTGCTTAATCATTAAAGGGACCCAGGCAAGCCGTGGGTTAAATCTATTTATGACGTCTGCCTTACACTGTCAATTTCGTAAAAGCTTTGGTGGTTTTTACACTCCCGGGCAATGGCTGATTTTTGACACACAAGTCACATCAAAGAAGTGATTATGCTAATACCTTTTGGGGAATGATTTAGCAGATAATAAACCTCCTGCCAAGCTGGAAAACAATAGATCAGACTCTCTCGCAGTACTAGCCCAAGGCTGGAAGCCTTACGTTTTATTCCCGTAACCAAATTTCACTAATTCTTTTTTCACACATTTGACTTTATTGCCCAGGCTCCCAACCACCCTGCCCCCCTCACACCCAACTTGCCTGCTCGCTTTGTGACCGAGGTCTTTTTTTCAAGGAGACCTTTGATCGGACTATTAAATAAAGGAGTCTCTAACCTGTTATTTAACCTACGTACATTTTTAGTTTAAATGGCATACATTCCAAAATAAAATCAGAAAACGGGCGTTGAGGTGTGTATGACTTCAAAACCCATCTGCTCTCTGGCAACGTTAGCTGGTGGGAGATCTTTATAAAATTAATAGCTTTGGAAACTAGTTATTCAAATAGTTCCTGGAGGTTGAATGAATATCTCATATATTGGAAATCTATCCAGCGATAGAACACAACTGTTTATCCTAATTCGTGCAGAATACGATTAAATGGATGTGTACATTTGCAATGTCAAACTGATGAGGTAGGCGGCTGTTTATAACAAGTACATGTGAAGGTGGTGCAGATCACAATTATGCTCATTTAACCTATTGAATGTGAGGTTAAAGCCGCTGAAAGTGTTTATTTACTGATACGTTTACGTTGAGTTTCAACATTCGACTAATTAGCCCATTACGAAAAATTATGCTTGTTCGATCTAATGATGTAAGGTGAAAGGATTTGATGTTTTAAACGTGAGACGTCGTTGACTCTATCCTGGAGAGTTATCAATCCTTGTCTTGCCCTCGTGCTTCAGGTAAAGAAGGCTCAGTTATTATTCTCCAGGACAACGCATTTCAGACCGTACACTGCAATAGTTTATATCGGAGTCACATTCGTTAAGACGTTTGGAATTATTCGTTTTACGTCAGCTTCATAATCTTTGTTTTGTGATATTGAATTAACCCCCCCTCCCCGTACAAAAAGATATTCTGGATTTCTTTACGTTAATCAAATTATCGCTGGATATTAGAAAGCGTGGAGTGTTTGCTATTAATTCTTCTCGAGTCCCATGTTTTGCTTAATCCATCATTCGGTTTAAGGGCCATTTAGGTAACTTGAAAAATAAAATCCTAGCTCGGATATAGAGATACCATCTGTTGGATTTTCTAGTTAATTTTAAATTTCAACTGAGTTTCACCATTTATTCGCCCTTCTCCTTAATTCGAGTTCAATTGTCCAACCCCACTCTAATTCTCAAAACAGTTTAAACGGCTTTTTCACAGAAGCAGATGCGACTCTCTTTGAACTCCCGAGCTTTTGCCGTATTTAAATTCGCTGAACTCGCGTGATCTGTTGCTGTCGAGTTCACCCCAGCCGCAGAGAGAAGATTGATACCAGATAATAATGAAACGTTTCCCTCTTGGGTATCCACAGACACGTGCAAATGCAAGACCATCATCAATAATCTTTTGAACGTCCTATAGATCGGAAGCAAAGGAGAGGGGGTTTACATCTACAGAGAACGTGCCAATTTACAAGGGGGATGAAGAAGTGCACTGATCTTATGATCCATATTCATGCTGAAAATTGGAACGCGCATGGCTGGATAAAATGCAGAGATAATATATTGTGCTTCAATGTTGATTATACTTCAACAGTATAACCTGTTGAGATTCGTTAATTCCGTTTTCCATTGCTTTATTTTTTACCGCCAATATGTCCATTAAAGCACAAATTCTGCATCTAATCTTAATCGATTTTTTAAATTGCGAATGTGTGAGATTCGGTGCTAAAATACATAATTTGAACGAAAGTATTTATCGTAGATAGTTTATACGCTTGCATAGAATTTGGGTGGGGGAGTCTGTGTGTATTGTTCACGGATCAAACCAATCTTTCACGACTTTATCAGTACGATAGACACAAAATGATGGAGTAACTCAATGGGACAGGCAGCATCTCTGGAGAGAAGGAATGGGTGACATTTCGGGTCGAGACCCGAATCCGTAATCGTTTTTATTAGATTTAAAGCAATGAAGTCTTGGGGGCTTTCCCTTTTAACAGCAGCACTGACAACTAACTGTAATGAAAAACATCTGATCAGAATTTTTCTTATTTTTGGGTTATTTACTTTTATCTCGGTCACTTTGTCGTTTTCCGCGTCCCACGTTTCCCTGAAAAGATTCGATATGAAATGCGTCTTCTGTCTGCTGATAATCTAATAACGAGTAGCGAGTAGAGGCGGCGTGTACAGCTGTTCTTTTTCACACTGTTTCAATGAGCCAAGCACTTGCCAACTTACTTATATGAAAGTTAAACTTTTTTTATTTTAAAAGGCATAAATCGAAAACGCTTTCCATTTGATTTGCAGGCGAATACATAGCAACAATAAACTTTTGAAATATACAAAATATACATTTTGTGCATGAAATCTTTCTTTTATAATAAATAAACGTGAACACATGTGTAGATGATCGCCCTAATCCTCCGTGTCGGTTTGTTTTATTCGCCTGATTTTTTTTCCCTTGGGGTGAAAAAAAGGCAATTCTTCATCCCCGGAGGTCGAGATAAATAATGCATGAACCCTCCTTCCTTGTGTTTCCCTTCTCTCCCTCCCTGCCTTTGATAAAGCGCTCAACCTAAATTTACACGCTCGTTTTCATTCAAAAAAAAGTCTACAAATTATGCAATGACTTCTAACCTCGTCCCGTAGCACAACATCTTTTTCCGTAAATCACATTAGACAGCTGGTGAAGCCGCTCTTATTCTCGAGATGATAAAAGGGGGGGGGGGGGGGGGGGGGGCAGAAAGAGAAGGGAGAGAGGTGGTGGTGGTGGTGGTGGTGGTGGTGGGGGGGGGGGGGGGGGGGGGGGGGGGGGGGGGAGAGAAAACCAGAGAACAAAAGGCATTGTGGAGAACCTGGGAAAATGGACAAAGTGCAGCGAGGAAAAGTTTGGTTTGACAGTTCAAATTCCCACAGCCTTCAACAGAGTTCTCTCTGGCAAGAAAGGCAGATGCCGAAGTATGGACCATTGGACCTCGGCGGTTAACGTGTATCAGCAGTGAAAAATACATTTTCTTTTTAAAAAATACATGACAAAATCTCAATCCTATAAACGCTAATAAGAAATGTAAACAGTGTGTCTCCAACTTTTTTTTCTCCCCAGCCAATAGGCATACTCATTGTTTTCAATGCAATAGACAGACAGGGTTCCCCCGTCTCTGATACAAGATATGCGAGCTTTAAATAAATTCATGGAATGGAGAAGAGGCCTGCAAAAAGTCCGACTGGCGTTTAGCGGCAGCGTACAGGCTCTCGGGTTGCCCGAAGTAGATGTCTTCCGCCTGCGCGGGGCTGCCCGGCGATAAAGTGCTTGAGTAGGAGGAAGAGGAAGGCGAGCTGAAGCTGTTCCAAGAGCTGGCCGAAGCCCCGGGGCTAGGGCTGCTCAGCCCCGTGTCCAGGTACTGCCTGTCCGGCCCTTCGGCGCTGGTGTCCCCGCTGGGATCGGCGAGCCGCAGAGCCTCGGTCAGTGCCCAGATGTAATTGTGAGCGAAGCGCAGGGTCTCGATTTTGGTCAGCTTGGCATCCTCTGGAAACGCGGGCAGCACCTCCCTCAGCGCGTCCAGCGCCCCGTTCAGGTTGTGCATCCTGTTCCTCTCCCGGTTGTTCGCTTTGATGCGCCGGGTCTTCTTGATTCTTTGCACCAACTTCTGGCTCCGGGCTTTGCCGCGACCCCGGGCTCGCCTTTTGCAATCGGCTTTGGCCGCGGACGTGTCCTCGATCTCTTCCTCGGCTGAGCTGAGAGAACAAGCTGGAGCCGGGCAGGCAAAGTACTTGCCACTGGCTTGCTCTTTGTAAGGACAGCGATCAGACTGTGGAGACATGATGCTGCTGCTGCTGAAAACCAAACAAGAAAATTAGTTCAAAGATGGTTAAAACAAACACGCATACTAGTGAAACTATGGCACATTATATTCAATATAAACACATCACATTGACAAACAAAGCAAGCAAAGCTTACTTTCCGAACGATGCTGGATATTTAATTCAAGTATCAAAAGTGTTAAAGCACTTGTTAAAAATTGCTGTCCAAGATAATTTCGCCTACCTGGTATAATTGTTTCTCTCTCCTTTTTTTTCCACCCGTCTAACTCGCCTTTTTTTGCAAATATATATCTATAGAGCATCAATTAAGTCGCAATAAGCAGGAGTGCTGTGCGCCAAGCTGAGTGGCACGCGACCTGGGAGGGGTAGGGGGTGGGGGTGGTGCCGGGTATCAGCAGCGCTGTGGCGAGCTTGCGGTTTAAGCGGCGGTGTGTGTGTGTTTGGCACACGCCGGCCTTTCACTGCTTTATATATTATATATACAGAGGGGGGGGGGGGGGGAGTTGGGGGGGCCAGACAATCGCCGCCCCGGGGGCTGAGGCGCGGGCGGCTCGCGCTCGCTGCCACTCGTCGCGCGCCCCCATTGTCAGGGTTTGTGATGAGGAGGGAGGGAGGGGGCGGGGTGTGTCATTGTCCCGGAGCTCGCGCTCGCTCCCATTGTCTGGGATGGGATGGGATGGGATGGGATGGGATGGGATGGGAGGGGGACACACATTGTCCCGGTGCTCGCACTCGCTCCCATGGTCTGGGGTAGGGGGCGGGTGGGGATCCCATTGTCCCGGGGTTCGGCCTATTGTCAGGGATGGGGGGTCCCATTGTCCTCGAACTCGCGCCCATTGCCTTTGTGAGGGGGGGGGGTCCCATTGTCCGGGGCTCGCGCCCACTGTCAGAGGTGGGGGATTCCCATTGTCCCGGGGCTCGCGCCCACTGTCAGGGGGGGGGGGGTGGGGGTCCCATTGTCCCGGGGCTCGCGCCCACTGTCAGGGGTGGGGGGTCCATGTCCCGGGGCTCGCGCCCACTGTCAGGGGTGGGGGTCCCATTGTCCCGGGGCTCGCGCCCACTGTCAGGGGTGGAGGGGGGGGGGGGTCCCATTGTCCCGGGGCTCGCGCCCATTGTCAGGGGTGGGGGTCCCATTGTCCCGGGGCTCGCGCCCACTGTCAGGGGTGGGGGTCCCATTGTCCCGGGGTTCGCGTGCACTGTCAGGGGTGGGGGTCCCATTGTCCCCATTGTCCATTGTCAGGGGGGGGGGGGCTGGGTCGCTCCCATTGTCCTCGGTGTCGCTCCCATTACCTGTGATGTGATGTGTGGTGGTGGGGGGGGGGGGGGGGGGGGGAAGCCCATTGTCCCGGGGCTCGCGCCCACTGTCAGGGGTGGGGGTCCCATTGTCCCGGAGCTCGCGCCCATTGGGGGGGGGGGGGGGGTCCCATTGTCCTCGGTGTCGCTCCCATTACCTGTGCTGTGATGTGGGTGGGGGGGGGGGGGGGGGGGGGGGGGGGCGGGGAAGCCCATTGTCCCGGGGCTCGCGCCCACTGTCAGGGATGGGGGGGGGGGGGGGGGAGGTGGGTCCCATTGTCCTCGCTGTCGCTCCCATTACCTGTGCTGTGATGTGGGGTGGTCCCGGGGGGGGGGGGGGGTAGCCCATTGTCCCGGGCTCGCGCTCGGAACACGGCGGCGGCGGCCGGAGCGTGCCGCTCATTAATGCGCGAGGTCCCGGGCCAATCGCGGCGCGCCCAGCCACGCGCTCGGGAGCCGCTCTCCCTTTCACGGGGGGAGGAGGGGTGGGTCATTAGAGCAGGGACATGGTGTGAGAGGGGAGTGGATGATAGAGGCTGACGCACGTACAGAATGGATGGAGGAAGATAGTGATACAGAGCGAGGCATGTTGCACAGAAAGCGAGAGTCTTGCTTGCGCACCGACCTATAAGAGGGTTGATTGCAAGACTCCGGGAACCGCCGAACTGCCTGAATAGAAAAACGTGAGAAAATAATGCAAGTAATAAATTGATACAGATAGCAAACGGTTGGAAATAATAGACAATTGTACTTGACAGGAGGTAAATAGACATGCACCGGCGGTTGAAGAGAACTTGAACATTGAATACAATGTAGATTAATAAAAATGGAAAAGGTTCCCAACCTTGCATAGAGTAAAGTAAATACACGTGCAGTGTGAGAACTGCGAACATCTCGTAGGAAAGTAGATTATGAATTTATAAAAGGCAAAATAAGTTACGTATCATAGAAAATAAAGAGTGTTGCAGAGTAACAACAGTAAATCGGAAAGCAGATGTGATACAAACGCGCGTGGAGAGAGCGAAATAATTGTACAAATTATTGCATTTAAAATCTGTATCAGCAAAGTGTGAGCATTTAAAACTAGCTCTTCGGATGCCCAGCGATGCTAAGCGAGTCAAGAATAAATTCTTGGATGAAAACTATTGATTAAAAAAGTACGTGTCACGTGGAAAATATAAGGTAATATTCTGACAGAGATTAGCATAATAGGAAGATGAAAATAGTTATTAAAACAATGTAAGAAGAACAGGCATTTAAAGTAAAAATGAAAACAGGGAATTGGTAAATCAGAGAATATATGTGAAGACAGACACAAAAAGTTACTCAACGGGGCAGGCATTATCTCTGGAGAGAAGGGGGCGTTTGGGGTCGAGACCCTTCTTCAGACGCAATATCAGTGGGTGCCAAAAGGAACTGGCACAAAGACAAACACCTAAATAGACAAAAATACGAAAAACTGCAGAGGCTGGAATCTTGAGCATAAAACCCGAAAGTGCTCTAGTAACGCAGCGGGCCAATGGGGAGAATGGATAGACGATGTTTCGGTCGGTACCCCCTTTCAGACGGAATGAAGCACTGCCAGACGGCAACGTGAGAGGTTTGTATTTAGGCAGCACCTTTCACAATCTCAAGATGTCCCAAGGCGATTTACAAACAATTAAGCACATTTTATTCAGTCATGAGTTATGGATGTCCCTGATAAGACCGATATTTATTATTTCTTTCTAGCGGCTCTTGAGAAGACGGTAGCGAGAGTACATTTTGACTTGCTGCACACTGCGTGGCGAAGGTGTCCACATAATGTTGCTAGGTAGAGTGTACCAGAAAGTCGACACTGACAATGAAGGAATGGATGAGGTTTCAATGTTATGTGACCAGCTGCAAACTCTACAGGTAGTTGTATTTCCATGTGTCCATCGCTATTCTCATTCGAGTCAGGTTAAGTCAAAGATAGACACAAAATGATGGAGTAACTCAGCGGGCCAGGCAGCATCTCTGGGCAGAAGGAATGGGTGACATTTCGGGTCGAGACTCTTAAGTCAAGTCAGGTCGCGTTTATTGTCACGTGCACAAGTACGGGGAGATACAGGAAACAATGAAAATCTTGCTTGTAGCGCCTTCACAGGTACATATATTCAGACCACACGTAAAACATAAATTATAAGAAACAGTGAAAAGAAAATGACTGCACAAAATATATGTGCAAAACACAATAAGAAAACACGTAACGCAAGAGGTAGTTACTAGTAGAAACAAGGAACTACAGATGCTTGTTTACAAACAAAAGGATACAACGTGCAGTAGTAACTAAAGGTTCCGGCAGAATCCCTGGAGAACATGGATAGGTGACGTTTTGGGCCCAACCCTTCTTCAAGCCGTCCAAGAAGTTCGTGGTGTTCTGTTGTTGGGGGGGGGGGGGGGGGGGGGGGGGGGGGGTTAAGGAGGCAATAGTTATTAAGGCAGGTCACCTTGGTCTCTTTGGGCACATGTATGATAGATGGCCGATTGAAACAGATCAGTTTCAGTTTTAGTTTCAGTCTATTGTCACATGTACCGAGGTACAGTGAAAAATATTTTGTTGCGCGCTAACCAATCATCAGAAAGACATTACATGATTACAATCGAGCCATTTACAGTGTATAGATACATGAATAACATTTAGCGCAAGGTAAAACCAGTAAAGTCCAATCAAGTATAGTCCGAGGGTCATCAAAGAGGTTCAGCACTGCTCTCTGGTTGCCTGACAACAGCGAGGAACAAACTGTCCCTGAATCTGGTAGTGCGCCTTTTCACACTTCTGTACCTTTTGCCCGATGGGAGAGGGGAGATGGGGACCTCAGACTGCAGGCAACGGAGGTCATGGATTTGGAAAACGTACTGTTGAAGATTCCTGGCTCAGATGTCTGGAGTCAATCTTTATGGATGGGACACACTGCAGCGACATGGGTGTGAATGTTTAGCATAGCGAGTGGGCCGTCAGTCGAATCGATGGCTTTGTTTCTGTGTCTGTTGGAAGTGTTGCTGGAATTGCACACACCTACCAGCAAGGAGTTTTCTCGCAGTTTTGACTCGGTGGTTTGGGAGAGTTAGGAGGTAAGCTATTTCGGTTGAATATTCCGTCTTTTCTCTTGCCGTTCTAGCACGCTATTTAAGTGATGATCTGGCTAAACGCTTGGCCCCAGATGCGATGGACGTGGGCAGAGGTTGTCAAGAATGTTAATACTAGAAAGGCGGGGAAAGGCCATTACTTTGCAAGTGAGCTTCATTAAGTCGGGGGTGGGGGGCTGGGGAGCGGGGGTGGACGGACAGACGCCGAGGGTGTTCACACAACACAATCTCTTACAAAGAGCGACACAAATGACTAAACTGTCAACTTTAGGTGTTGTTTCGGGGTTAAATATTGACCAGAATCGCTACTATTTCTCTTTTTAGCATATGCGCCATCCTGAGAAATAAGAGGGAGCTTCTGTTTCCAATTTCAACCAAAGGACCTCATCTTCAATTGCTCACCACATTCGTTCTTCAGTCGAGGTGTTATTGAGACATAGAATCATAGTCAAGACGCGTGGAAAACAGGCCCTTCGGCCCAACTTGCCCTCACCGCCCAACATGTCCCATCTACACGAGTCCCACATACCTGCGTTTGGCCCATATCTCTCTGAAGCTATTCTATCCGCGAACCTGTCGAAATGTTTCTTAAACGTTGTGATAGTACCTGCCTCACCTACCTTCTCCGACAGCTCGCTCCATACACCCTTCGTGTAAAACAAGTGTTAAGAAGTGATTATGAACTGGTGAACAGATTAGATAATTATGATGTAATTTAAGTCACAACTTTCTGATTCAGGGGCGAGTATAGACTCTGGCCCACAACGAAGTAATGAAAAGCTAATTGTTTGATTGGGAAAATAGAATAAAAAGGCATCGGATTGTCCGCAGTAAGAACAAAGACAATGGGAGAAAATGGACACAGGAAAAGTAATGAAGGAACAACGAAGTTAAACACAAGGGAAGTCCAAGAAATAGGAACATTGGATCATAGAAAGAAGAAACGTGTAGAAAGCTCCGATAAACTGACAAGGGTCACAAGAAAATGCGGACGATTCCATCGTGAGTAAAACACAAAGTGTTGGAGATATTCAGAGGGTCCGGCAAATATGTGGAGGGAAAGAACAGGCGACATTTCGGGCCCAGACTATTCTTCAGATCCAATTCCCTCCCAAGATGCAGTCTGACCCATATAACCATATTACGATTACAGCACGGAAACAGGCTGTCTCGGCCCATCATGTCCGTGCCGAACACTTATTTTCCCCTAGTCCCATCTACCTGCACTCCATAACCCTCCATTCCTTTCCCTTCCATATACATATTCAATTTATTTTTAAATGATAAAATCGAACCTGCCTCCACCACTTCCACTGGAAGCTCATTCCACACAGCTACCACTCTCTGAGTAAAGAAGTCCCCCCCCCCCCCCCCCCCCCCCCCATGTTACCCCTAAACTTATGTCCCTTAATTCTCGTCATGTCCTCTTGTTTGAATCTTCCCTACTCTCAATGGGAAAAGCTTGTCCACGTCAACTCTGTATATCCCTCTCACCATTTTAAATACCTCTTAACCTTCCGCGTTCCAAAGAATAAAGATCTAACTTGTTCAACCTTTCTCTGTAACTTAGTTGCTGAAACCCAGGCAACATTCTAGTAAATCTCCTCTGTACTCTCTCTATTTTGGTGACATCCTTCCTATTATTGGTGGGGTGGGGGGAGCGGTGGTGGCGCACAATCGCAGGACATGATCATCGAATGGTGAAATAAACTGACATCGCAAAAGGGAGACACAAAATGCTGGAGTAACTCAGTGGGTCAGGCTCTGGAGCGAAGGAATGGGTGACGTTTCGGGTCGAGACACTTCTTCACGGAGAAATGTCGGCCTGAATTTTAAAGTGTCCTATCGAGCAACGACTGGAGGCAACGATTTACACGTAGTTACGGTAGTTGCAGAGCTGGGAGAGTTCGAGGTCCCGGCGTCCAGGCACAAATGCTTCGGACATGCAGTAACATCCCCTTGACTATTTCAGTCAAGCAGGCTGGAATTACACCACAGCTCACCTGCGGCAAGCGAAACAATAAACGACCGACGCTGTTGGAGGCTGTTGGCCGTGCGCTCGCAAGTCACGTCCAAATAACCCAGTCAAAGGTACCCACTCGCGCCTCGGCACAACAGTGATAACAAGTCGGGGAAAAGAAAGTGTAGAGGAAAGGAACAGCAGAAGGATCGAGGTAATAATAACAAGCTCAAGAGATGGACTACATTTTACTTCAATGTAGACCACAAGAAAGGGGGAGGGGAGGAGGTTGTTTGAGGGTATCTAAAATTGAAGAATTCAAGGTTTTGGAGATGCATGGAATTCCTGGGATGTCAGGACTTTCATATGAAGAAAGACTGGATAGACTCGGCTTGTACTCGCTAGAATTTAGAAGATTGGGGGGGGGGGGGGGGGTGTCTTATAGAAACTTACAAGATTCTTAAGGGGTTGGACAGGCTACATGCAGGAAGATTGTTCCCGATGTTGGGAAAGTCCAGAACAAGGGGTCACAGTTTAAGGATAAGGGGGAAACTTTAGGACCGAGATGAGGAAAACATTTTCCACACAGAGAGTGGTGAATCTCTGGAATTCTCTGCCACAGAAGGTAGTTGAGGCCAGTTCATTGGCTATATTTAAGAGGGAGTTAGATGTGGCCCTTGGGGCTAAAGGGATAAGGGGGTATGGAGAGAATGCAGGTACAGGATACTGAGCTGGATGATCAGCCATCATCATATTGAATGGTGGTGGAGGCTCGAAGGGCCGAATGGCCTACTCCTGCACCTATTTTCTATGTTTCTATGTTTCTATGAAACAGGCCCTTTGGCCTACCGAGTCCACGCTGACCATCAATTGCCTGTACATTTATTCTATGTTATATCATTTTCGCATCCTACACACTAGGAACTATTTACAGAAGCCAATTAACCTACAAATCTGCACGTCTTTGGAATATTGGAGGAAACCAGAGCCCCTGGAGAAACCCCACGCGGTCACAGGGAGAACGGACAAACTCTGCACAGACAGTACCCGTAATCAGGATCAAACCCGGGTCTCTGGCGCTGTAAGGCAGTGGCTCTACCGCTGTGACGCCCACACATTGGAGATAATTGGATAATTCAATATTCACACACCGAAAATCAGAGCATATCTAAAATAACACCAAAACATGTCACCCATCTGTGTTCATCGGGGATGCTGCCCGACTCGCTGGGTTAATCCAGCACTTCTTGTCTTCATTTGGAAACCAGAATGTGCAGTTCCTTGTTTCTATACTATAATGGGGGAATTCGAAGGACAAATGGAACGAATAAATTAGACGGATGAAACACAAAAGACTTCAGATGCTGGAAACCTGAGTAAAACAAAACAAAGTGCCAGAGAGTTCAGAGTTCAGCGTGCCAGGCAGCATCTGTGGATGGACATAGATGATGTTTTGTGTCAGGACCCTTCCTCGTACAATTGTACATGATTGAATTCCATAAAATATACCTTTTGGTGAAGCAGACGACCATCCAAGGAATCCAATGAATCTCTTCCGCCTGCACATGAGCCATATCCCTTCATTCCCTGCGTATCCATGTTCCCATCTAAAAGCCTCTTAAAGCCACTGTAATGTCTGTGATCATTAGCCTTTCTTCTGATTATTGATACCAGGTTATTCCATATAATTCATGAACAACATCATGTTCCCAGCTACTAAATCGGACTATTTAAGTGTGTGTTAAAGAAACTAGCCTCCTTGTTTGTTTCTGGGATGAACATGAAATGATGGCAGAGCGTGATGTGAGTATCATAAACCCTTTTGAAATGCAACAAAGTTCGGCAATTTCATTATTGGTTCAATGGTTCTTTATTATCACGTATGCACTGCACGGTGAGTCACTTTTTTGCAAGTCGCCATATTGTGGCACCATTCACAAAAGAAAAAGTCTAAAGTCCAAAGTTCGGTCCACATGCTATGAGTTGAGTGCCTAATCCATGCAATCCCAGGTAAGGCCTGGAGTACTGTAGGGCCTCCTCCGTCCGGCTTGGCGGTGAGCTTTACAGCGCCAGAGAACCAGATTGGATCCAGTCTATGGGTGCTGTCTGTACGGAGTTTGTACGTTCTCCCCGTGACCGCGTGGGTTTTTTTTCCGGGTGCTCTGGTTTCCTCCCGCACCCCAAAGATGGGCAGGTGGTAGGTTACATGGCTTCTATCAATTTGTCCCTAGGGTGTGAGATAGAGCTAGAGTACTGGCATACTGATCATTGATTAGCATGGAGTCGGTGAGCCGAATGATCTGTTTCCACGTGGTATTCCTAAACGGAACTAAACTAAATATTGGCTACAAAGAGTTAAGAAACCCCTTCAGTATTCAACAAATACATGCAGGAAAGGAGGAGCAGAGAGGAAAGTATGGCTAATGTGGCATCAGAGACGACGCCGGGTGAACAATTACCACACTGTTATCTTCATGAAACTAAACCTCTTCGTGTGAGTTTACCCGAACACAAGTGTAGATACAGTTTCGAGTCCACGTGGGGGTAAGTCCCCCACCGTCTGTGGGCAGGTGAGACTCGGGCTTGTCCCGGCGGCTCAGTCTGGATCTGAGCCTGCAGGGAGAGAGGAACAGTTAGAAGGGAGTGCTCTATTTTGTCCTCACTTTCTCTTTCTCCAGGCTGGAACTCTCTTGGTTTTGAAGGAGCGGGGCTGACGAGGTGCTCGGGCTAATCTGGCGCAGTGTTGCTCCTCTGGCTGTGGCCTCAGCTCAGTCCTGAGCGCTGTCCAGGGTTCGTTGTTCTGGTCGCTGCCTGCCTGCCTGCCGGTGACGGAAATCGGAGCGGGCCACGGTGTAGACGCGGCGACACGCTGTCTTTAGGTAGATACAGGGAATTGAGGGATAGCGTAGTGCGAAATGTGGAAATATTGATACTCTGATGTACTTGGCTTTCACTGTTCACAAGCCACAGAAAACCAACATGTAGCTCCAACATGTGATCACAAAGGTAAATAGTCTGTTGGGCTTTATTAGAAGATAATATAAGTGCAGGAGTAAATGATGCCGCACAGCAATTATACTGTGTCTTATCTCACCTGGGATTTGCAAGCAATTTTGGTCTCCTTGCCGAAGAAAGGATATACAGTGGACAGTGGACTTGCAAAAGTGAAAAAGGTTCACAGGACTACTTCCAGGGATGGCTGGTTTGGTGTATGAGGAGTAATTATGTTGAGTAGGCCTGCATTTTTTTAGGGTTTAAAAGGCAAACATGTTTAGGACAGGGGACAACACAGTGGTGTATGGGGCAGGATGGAGGCACAGCGGTAGAGTTGCAGCCTTATAGCACCAGAGACCCGGGTTTGATCCTGACTATGGGCGCTGTCTATATGGAGTTTGTCGTTCTGACTTTCCACACTTTATGTAGAAACAAGGAACTGCAAATGCCGTTTTACCAATGAAGGGCACGGGATGCTAGAGTAACTCAGCGGGTCGGGCAGCATGCTTGTGGAACAGGGATTGTGTTGTTTCGGGTCGGGATTCTTCTTCAGACTTGCTTGACCATACTTTATATGTACCGGAGACATGTCAAGGACTTCAAAATTAAGATATGGATAATGGTAAACAATTGCAGGCCACTCAGCCCAATATCAGCAGTGGGCAAATATTTGCCGAACATTCTTGAGGGATAGCATGAATCAACATCCCAGATTCATTAACACAATGTTGGCATGACCAACAGTTGTATTTTGGGAAGAAGTATGAAGGAGGGTAGAATATTTAATGCAGTTAATCCTTGAATTTTAGCAAAGTTTGCATCTGACAGATTGCTCCAACGGAAAGTGGGAAATTGAATTAAAAGCTGTCTTGTTTGCAGACAGCAAAGGGTGATGTCTGAAGAAAACCAAATGCAGTGCGGCTCCATGGGCTCTGAACAAGGCCCATGCTGTGTTATTATTTTTTACTTCAATGTAGACCACAATTAAGACATCTGTTAGCGATGCCAAGACTTCCTACACAATAGGAAGGTTTCAATAGACCAAAACCAGCAAATAGAATTCAACCTGGAGAAGGGCAAGTTAATGATTTAGAGAGGACAAACAAGGACATGATACACATGCCAAATGGTAAAAATTAAGGAGTGTAAAAGAACAAATTAAAGTTTGAGTTTAGGTACATCAACCCTTGATTGTAGCAGGGCAGCAGATAAGGTGAAGCAGATACCTGACTATTTTGTTAGAGGGATGGAGTACGTCAGGCAGGTCATGTTAGAACTATATAACACATTAGTGAGGTCCAGGTCGGGGATACTATATACTGTTATGGTCATTGTTGGAGAATGATAGTAACGGTGAGATTGTCAAAGCTTTGGAACAAAGGAGATTGTCATTTAATTGAAGTGGATAACATTTTGAAAGCTTTTACATGGTGGGCAGTAAGGGCTTATTTTCCCCCAGCAAAGTGATCAGCCACTGGAGATCCGGTGCAAACAATGAAATAAAGTAAATAAGTATTAGTTAAAAGATAGTTACTAGAGCTGACTGTGAGCCTGAAAACTGATAACCCCCAAGAATATGATAATCAAGGGAAACACTATTGTAGTTGGGTTGGGTATCAATCGTGTCCATATGGGAAGAACACTGCTTTGGGATGAGTTTGCATAGAAGCAGTATGGTAGTGCAAAATAGTAGGTAGTCAACGATAGATCCTTGAGGGATACCAGCTATAACCAACCTTGCAGTGCACCTAGTGATGCCTTTACTGGCTAAAAGGGTAGATAAGGATGGGGCTCAAGTTTTTTCCCAAATGGATAGCAGAATAATTGCATAATGTTTCAGATCTCTGCTGGGAAATTCTGTAATCTTTAAAGAAAGATGAGATTGCTCAACATCTAGCTAAAGAGACATAACTTGAAGTATCTTAGATTGTTATTTGATGAAGAAGTTCCAATAGATAAAATGTATTCCGCACAATGTACAAATTGGAAAGTATTTAGCAGATGAAACCATTCAAGAAGGTTAAGAGGAATTAGAGGAAGGAGAGCAATTTGGATGAATGCTGATTAGAGAGGAGGAAATAAGATACTAGAATTAAGAACAATCTGATGTGATTGCAAGTTGGAACCAGATTCCACAAAGCTTAGTTTTTTTTTGCTTGCATCCATTCAATGTATTCCAATAATATAAATATATGAATGGTGGCCAGATTAGAAATTAATGTCACAATACTATACGCAGCAAATGATATGGAGGCGAAAAGAAGTGCCAAGGAGATAGTGAAATGGATATAACGTGGCCAAAGTAATAAATACAAGGCATCTTATTGATTAGAAAAAGTTTTCATCAGCCTGAAGGTACGAAATACCACAAGGCAGAAAGCAGTAATGGAAGTAGCCAATTAATGTCCAAACATAGTCTGAAGAATGGTCTCGACCCAAAATGTCACCCATTCCTTCTCGCCAGAGATGCTGCCTGTCCCAGTGAGTTACTCCGGCATTTTGTGTCTATCTTCGGTCCAAACTGTAATATTAACTTCACGGATGACATCAAATAGGAAACTATTGATGGAGATCATTTGATGGAGATATCAAAAGGGTTCTAATGGGTAATAATTTGTGACTTTAATCCATATGGAGATGTCCAAAAACAAGCTATAAATAACGCTCTACAGGATGCATTCGTAGACTGTTACTTGTTTTTTAAGCTCAATTCATTGAAGAGTCAACCAGTGACTAGGATCTCCGAGATTGTTTATTGTGCAATGAGAGGGGTAGGTCAGGTAACCATATACAGATGCCAGAAATGCAGCAGATCGGAGGATTGGGATTGGGAACACCTTAGCATTCTGTAACATAAAGTACCAACCGTTTAGTTAAGAGTGGTAAAATAAAGGAAAGGGGTATATTTGTAAGATACACAAAAGTGAACTGTAAAAGTTTCTCCAATAGTCAAGAGTCAAGACTGTTTTAATGGCGTACTGTATGGCCTGAAAGAGTTTTCAGAACTTATTTGGAGGCTGTAGTGTTTACTAACCTGATGGTTGTAGGGAAGTAGCTGCTCCTGAATCTGGACGTTACAGTTTTCAGTCTCCTATTCTTTCTTCCTGATGGCAGGAGTGAAATGAAGATGTGGCCAGCGTGGTGCAGGTCTCTGAAGATGCTCGCTTCCTTTATGAGGCATCGACACCTGAACTTCTGTTCGATGGTGTGGAGTTCAGTACCCGTGATGGATGGGGCTGTGTTGACCGCTTTTTGCAATCTTCTTAATTCCTGGGCATTCGAGTTGCCGAACCAGCCCGTGATGTAACCAGTCAATACCCTCTCTCCTGTACACCTTTATAAGTTCAAGAAAGTATTTGGTGACATCAATCTCCTCAATCTTCTAAAGAAGTAGAGGCATTGATGGAGTTTTGTTATGATTGCATCAATTAGCTGGGTCCAGGACAGATCTTCAGAGATTTGGCTGCCCAGGATTTTTAAGCTTTCGACTCTCCTCCACTATCTCATCAATAAAGGCAGGATTGTGCATCCTCAATCTTCCTCTTTCAAAGTCAACAATCAGTTCCTTGGTTTTACTGACGTTGAGAACAAGATTGTTGTTCAGGCACCATTTGGTCAGTCGATCGAACTCCTTCCTCATCGTCTGTAATTCATGCAATAACGGTGGTGTCGTGGCGAATTAGAAGATGGAGTTGGAACTATATCCAGCTTCACAGTCATGTGTATAGAGTGAGTTGAGCAAGGGGCTGAGAACGCAGTCCTGAGGGGGTCCTGTGCTGATGGTTATTGAGGAGGATGTGTTGCTGCCAATTTGTACAGATTGTGGTGTGTGGATCAGGAAGTAGAGGGTCCAGTTGCAGACGGATGCACGGATGGAGGCCCAGTCCCATGGGCTTGATAACCAGTTTGGAGGGGATGATAGTTTTGGATGCTCAGCTGTGGTCTATGCACAACAATTTATATTGTCTAAGTGGTCCAGTGCAGAGTGGAGAGCCAGTGAGATTGCACCCTTTGTTATCCTGTTGAAACGGTAGGCAAATTGCAGTGAGTACAGGTTCTTGTTGAGGTAGGAGTTGATATGCACCATAACTAACCTCTCAACGCACTTAGAGTGATATACAATATGGAAACAGGCCCCTCGGCCCAACTTGTCCGTACCGGCCAACATGTCCCAGCTACTCTAGTCCCATCTGCCAACGTTTGGTCCTTATCTCTCCAAACCTGTCCCATCCATGTACTTCATCACAACTGACGTTAGTGTCACCAGTCGGTAGTCGTTGAGGCTCATCTCCTTACTCCCTCTTGTGTCATGGTATTATTGATGTCCTTTTAAAGCAGGCGGGAACCTTCGACATCAGCACTGAGATGTTGAAGATGTCTGCAAAAACTCCAGCCAGTTATGTGAACAGAAAAAGATTGGTGAAAAAAAAAAACGTCCTTTGCAGTCACGACTGAGAGAATTTATAATAGAGATCAAAGAAAACCAGGAAGAACTCAGCAAATGCTTTGGTCCATCTTCATAGAAAATGGCACAATGAACCGCCCAGCTACACTATGTAACTAAGAATCGAATGAACAGGAAGAATTAAAATAAATTATTTTAAATGAAAAAAAATGTTAGAGAAATGAATGGGACTGAAAACAAATACATCAGTGTGAAGAAGGGTCTTGCCCCAAAACATTACCTTTTCCTTTTCTTCAGAGATGCTGCCTGACCCATTAAGTTACTCCAGCATTTTGTGTCTATAGCCAGGACCGGATGTGCTGCGTCCAAAATTACTAAAATAAATGGTGTGGCCCAACGGGTCCTTCGGCCCACAATGTTTGTACTGAACAAGACCCCAAGTTAAATATCTTCTTGTACATGATCAATGTACCTCTATTCCCTGCTCTTCCATGTGCCAATCTAAAAGCTTCTTAAACGGCACTATCGTATCTATGTCCACCCACACTCCTGGCAATGTGTTCCAGGCCCCCACTGCTCTCTGTGTAAAAAACTTGCCCTGGACATCTCCAATAAGCTTTCCCCCTTTCACTTTAGAGCTATGCCCTCTAGTGTTGGACATTTCCACCTGGGAAAAGCTTCTGACTATCTACTAATTGTATATACTCCCGTCAACCTCCAACGTTCCAGAGAAAACAATCCAAGTCTATCCAACTCTCTCTGTAGCTGAAACCCTCTAATCCAGGCAGCATTCTGGTAACCCCCCCTCTGCTCCATCTCCAAAGCCTCCACTCCTTTCCTGTAATGGGGTGACCAGAAATGCACACAATACTCCAGATGCAGCCTAACCCAAGACTTTACCCGCTGTTTTTACTGACTCTTATATTCAATGACCCTAATAATGGAAAGCATACCATTTGCCTTCTTTGCCACCCTATTTACTTGTGCTGCAGTACTAATGCAACTCCCCCACCATTTTTATCTCCCTCTCTATCACATCAGAGATAGATAGATTTCGAGACACAAAAGCAATTTAAGCATTTTGGGGCGAGAACATGGATATAATAATTCAATAGGGGATGATAAATGGTCACATTGAAGGTGGAGAGAGCTTGAAGGACTAAATTACCTGTTCATGTGCTATTTTCCATGTTTCAATGTATGCATGTTTAGAGTGGCATAGTTTTCGATGTTTCAGGCAGTATCATGGAGCAGCTGGTAGAACTGCAGCCTCACAGCGCCAGAGACCTGGGATCGATTCTGACCTCAGGTGTTGTCTGTGTGGTGTTTGCACGTTCTAGATTCAAGATTCAAGAGAGTTTATTGTCATGTGTCCCAGATAGGACAATGACATTCTTGCTTTGCTTCAGCACAACAGAATATAGTTGGCATAAATGAATACAGAACAGATAGAGCAGTGTGATCATATACCAAAGAATATATATATATACACATAAATAAACAGATGGGCTATTAATGGGCTATTAATGATCAGAGTTTTGTTTGAGTTGAGTTTAATAGCCTGATGGCTGTGGGGAAGTAGCTATTCCTGAACCTGGATGTTGCAGATTTCAGGCTCCTGTACCTTCTACCTGAAGGCAGTGGAGAGATGAGTGAGTGGCCAGGATGGTGTGGGTCGTTGATGATGCTGGCAGCCTTTTTGAAGCAGCGACTGCAATAGATCCCCTCGATGGTAGGGAGGTCAGAGCTGATGATGTACCAGTTTCTTCTCACATCGTCGAGACGTGAACGTTCGTGGGGTAATTAGCCTCTGTGAAAACTGGCCCTAGCGTGTAGGATATGGATGAGGAAGTGGGATGACATACAACTAGTGTGTGTGCCCTCGGTGAGCCAGGGTCGGACTTGTTTTCATGCTGTAACTCTAAAGTAAACAATGTTTCAGTTATTATACTTTCGATAAAGAAAGCTGTTTATTAGAAAAGAGCATGAAGATTGCAATGTTTTTATTTGACCATGAAGATTTATTGTGCAGATTCATACATCGAGTTATACCTCAAAGGGGGGGGGGAAACAATTGGAATATCATGCTTTATACTGAGAACTAAATATAATTTTGAGATGTAATTGTGAGTCTATATTTTTTTTAAGTTAAAAGTGTTACATTTCAAGGAGAAACACAAGAAGATTCTGTTGGATGCTTCCTGACGATAAAACACTATTAATAAGAAAATCTTAAATATTAGTTGTTTCCATTTGAAGGTATTTGAGATGAATGTTTAAACCCATGAATGGGGTGCGTCAGAATGGATTGAACCACGTTGCCAATGATTGACACTTCTGGTGCAGGGGAATCAAATTCAATTAGAAATAAGGTTAAATGTAATAGAGTTAGGTCAAATAGGACGTTTTTACTCAGTGGTCTGCAAGGCTGAATTATGTCAATTGGAATGACTGGTGCGGAATCCCTACTACCTACCATTTAAGAACTGGTTGAAGGAGGGGGATTAAAAGAGTATGAGAACAGAGCAGAGATCTAGATTAAGACTACTTTATAAAAAAGGTAAACACCAATTTGAGCTGTTGAGGCATAGCTAATCCCATGCCTTAGTTGAAACATATAGGAAAAATCTACACTTTGTAACAGCAAAAGAAAGTATTTCAGGGCTCAAACAGGTGCTTATCAGTTGACATTTATTCCCATACTAATAACTTGCATAATAAGTTCATTAAGTTTTTGGATTGCAATGTTTTTACTTGACAATGTAGTGTCATCAAATGCTTTCAAATACTTTCAGATAATTCAGAGACAGCTCACTGTTTTCAGATTATTAATGGATACTTAACAATCTAAATGAAAATATAGAATGAAATACAGAATCGGGGCACTAACACCCAAACCTAAATTAATAAAGATTAAAAAAATACTTAGCAGATGTGATCTGACCTGAGAACTTCAGCATTCTCTGTTTTTATTTTAGATTTCCAGCATTTGCAGTTTAAAAAAAAAATCAGCTCTCAAACCTGGAAGCTCCAGGATTAAGGATTAGGGTAACAAGTGTGTAGAAATATCATCACTCTAAATTCCTCTCCCAATCTGGATCATCTTAACTTGGATATGTGTCATCTTCTGGGTAATATCACTGTAACTCTCTACCCAACAGCACTGTTTGAGTACTGTAACCAGACAGCTTTCCCCAGTGTGACAAGATTCACCACAACTGTATAACAGAGGCTGAGAATGAGTGGCTGAGAATGCTATATGGTCAGTGTCACACACGCCCTATCAATGATTTTAATTAAATAAGCAAGAGTTACATTTATAATATTGTGTCTTGAAATTTTGAACAATAAATGTGTTGCTAGATGGTTCCATGTGGTTTCCATGACTACAAAACCATGGATTGGAAGAGAAACTGAGTTAAAAATTGCTCCATTTGAACGTTAACAATGATAATAATAATAATAATAAATTTTATTTATGTGTGCCTTTCAAGAGTCTCAAGGACACCTTACAAAAATTTAGCAAGTGGAGGAAAAACATGTAAGCGGAATGAAATAAATGGTAGAGACATGACTAGTACACAAAGTAAAGACAGAATTCAATTCAAAACACAATATGAGGCAATTCAAGCACAGATGAAAAGGGAGGGGGACGTGGGTCTAAGGATAGGCAGAGATGAAGAGATGGGTCTTGAGGCAGGACTGGAAGATGGTGAGGGACACGGATTGTGGATCAGTTGGGGAGGGAGTTCCAGAGCCTGGGAGCTGCCCTGGAGAAGGCTCTGTCCCCAAAACTGCGGAGGTTGGACTTGTGGATGGAGAGGAGACCAGCTGATGTGGATCTGAGGGACCGTGAGGGTTGGTAGGGGGAGAGGAGGTCAGTGAGATATGGGGGGGGGGGGGGGGAGATGGTGGAGGGCTTTGTAGGTGAGGACCAAGATTTTGTAGGTGATCCGGTGGGAAATGGGAAGCCAGTGAAGTTGTTTGAGGACTGGAGTGATGTGATGCCAGGATTTGGTGTGGGTGATGAGTCGGGCGGCTTCGTTCTGGACCAGTTGGAGTCGGTTGATGTGGGTGGAGCTGATGCCAAGGAGCAGTGAGTTGCAGTAGTTGCAGAAATCCAATGATGCAATTGTCAAACATAAATTCACAAGAGAATTTAATGTTCTCTTGTGGATTTAATGTTTAGAGGCTACATGAACGTTTCCAACATGTCTCACTCCTGCTGTTTCTATCCAAAGAAATATCTGATAAGAAATAGAACAGAAAATGAATAATTCCAAATTAAGTGATGTTTACATTTTTCTTTGCAATGGGAACAGATGTAAACCCAGCTGAAGGACATTTTGACGATTAGAGTTTAAATATGTTCTGCCACAGAAACAAATGTTTTCTAAGGAAATATCTGACATAGAGAACTAAGGTGAAATGTGACTTAAATTTTTTAAAGTACTAAAAGATGCTACGTATATATTTATATCTGCAAATATTCACGTTTTGTGGAAAGTCTCAGTTCAAAGGTTAGGCAAAAGCAACAGGGGAGCAATAGTAGAAGCAAAGTCCAGTGTATTAACTGACTTGAAAAGATCAAACCTGTAGTGATACATGTCTTGTCTTACTACACATGGCACAGATTAATGCAAACATTAAATGGAAATGTGTTAGTGTTCTGAACTCATCAGAAAATACATTGCATTGTCACAAGAAATGAAGGGCTTCTTGAAGGGGCTAAGTGGAATGTCCTTAAAACTTGGAGGAAGATATTGTTATGAAATCTGGGGTTAGAGAAGAAAGTAGATTTAGTGCTTGGGTCCCACAGGTTGTGATTGTGAATTAACTGGTTCTGCTTTAGATGACAAGATTATACCAGATACAAACATTGAGCTAAAGAGATGCATCCACAGTCATGGCCTCAATAGATATTCATACAATTGGATTTATTTTTAAGTAATATAATGTAACTGATTCCAAATTGAACTAAATAATTGTCAGATCATTTTGAATAACTTCGGTCCAGTATAGGATCTATCTCCAGTTCCCTTCTATGTAAAATCACCTAGTAATAAATGGTCAAATATATTATCAGTTTACCATCTCCTCTTACCCGATCATGGTGACTCAGTTCAGCTAAGGCGCATTTGCCCCCAATTTTAAATCCGGCCGGATTAAAGGGCATGTCCCACTAACACGACTTTTCAGCAACTGTCATCGAACTTCAAGCTCGAGGGCACTCGCCTGAAAAACCTCAAGCTGGATCGACCGTCAACGATGAAACCGCGAGCTGGATCGATCGTCAGCGCACACACACACACACACACACACACACACACACACACACACACACACACACACACACACACACACACACACACACACACACACACACACACACACACACACACACACACACACACACACACACACACACACACACACACAAACACATCGCAAAGGTGGGGGCCAGGGAAAGCAGGGGAGCGGTGTCTGACATTCACACATTACAAAGCCAAGGTGATACCCGCGATGAACAGGAAGGTAAAAGACGACTGGCACAGTGTACGGTAAGTCCTTTAACAGAGGGGGGAGGGGAGAATGGGGGAGAAGGGGTGAGAAGGGAAGAGAAGGGGGGAGAAGGAGTGGATACACTTTTAACAAGCCAGAGATACACAGCTGCGAGGTTTAGCGGGCAATTAACATTACTGGTCGGTTTTCCTTGGTTCTGAAAATTTGTGCTGACATTTTTCCCCCCCAATGAGCCAATTAAAATGCCCGGTCAGCAAAGCTGATTGCCTACGGCTACCTCGACTATAACTACATGGCGAAGCCACTACCATTGCACTACGAGTTCAAAAGAACCATGCCGACCAATTTTGACTTGCAGAAAGTTTGTCAGCATATTCAAAAATGTTCCTCGACCAAACTGAGGTAGCGAGTATGCGGGAACTTCTCTCGAGCATGAAGGAGAGTTACAGTGACCTCCTACGACCACGTGTCGACCATGCTGCGAGTTTGTGGCGAGCGCAAACTCTTCTAAACTCACAAATTAGGTCGCCATAGTGGGACAGGCCCTTATAATACCTATTTTGTGTTATATTTAAAAGCTCTCTTCCATTTGTCACTGGCGAATGCTCTCAATGGCTGCTGCAGTGTCATTAAAACAATGGCCAATCTACCTGAGGTTGGACACAAAATGCTGGAATAACTCGGTGGGACAGGCAGCATCTCTGGAGAGAAGGAATGGGTGAGGTTTCGGGTCGAAACCCTTCTTTAGACTCCTGAGGTTGATTGGAAATAGTTTTCAGAAACGAACACAGGAACAATGCATCTTTCTCTACCTGGGGTGAATCTTTATAGATATTTCAAGTCAGGAAACGTCTAAATGCCGATGATGACCAATTCTGATCATATGTGTTTGACAAAGGCAAGCATAAGTCTCAAGTGACTGGATGTGGGACATGCACTTTGTGAGTTTTGTTCAATTGACCAACCTCACAACGAACTTCCCTTTGCTATGAAAGAATAAATATATATATTTCAGACTAAAATAACATGGGGGAAGTTCGTTGTGATGTTGGTCAATTGAACAAAACTCACTAAGTACATGTCCCACAACCAGTCACTTGAGACTTACGGTTGCCTTTGTCAAACACATATGATCTGTTGTGTGGGCATTCTTGTGGTCACCCTACATTTTGGTGGATTTTGTTCTTCCAGTTTTGCATGACAGGTGCTGGAATCACGTCAAGCTTTTCTGAAAGATACTTTAATGAGAATCAAATTACTCCGGACTGGTGAAACACACAGCATCAAAATAAAGTGTATGCGTTTGATCTTATTCGATACCCCATTGCATATGAAGCATTCGCGGCAACAAAAAACCCACCATCTATTTCTCTTGCCATTTGTTCTTAATGTTCCGTTAATATAGATTAGAGAACGAAAAGATGTTATATTTTAAATCGTGATAGTTTTTAATAAAAGGAGATTCCGTCCGCCGAGAATGCGGGTGAATGACGGGACCATTAATCACTGAGCCGGCTAACAAATACGATTACTACCAGAGAGTCTTGAGTCAGAAAGTCTCATAGACTTTAAGACGTTAATCCCGAACGTAATCCTTCCTTTGCCGTGTAGAAATACTGCAGCCACAAGAGTTGTTTTGTTATTTATATTGGCGTTTAATAAAACTCAGCCGGGGTTGAATAGGACCCTTACTCTTGGATGGTAATTAATTCCTTATTTCTGTGACCCAATTGTGCCGGGATAGAGCAGTGGACAGTGCCAGTGTGCCCCCTTTATCTTTGTCCAAAGACACAACTCTCGTGCTTCAACAGCTATGGGAACTCGCTCTTTTGATGTTATTCAAGACTTTTTCCTGGACATCTTCTACTTCAAGGGCTTTTAATTTTTTTCATTTTTTTTTTAAATTCGTGAAAACCTTCCAGCTTGGCCACCTCAGTCGAATTTAATGATTCAATGGGGTTTGTTTTTGGGGGGGGGGGGGGGGGGGGGGGGGGGGGGTTGTAGTGGTGGATGGTAATGTGTGCATAATAGCTTGGCAGTCAGCTGCCTAAACCGGGGACCAACAAACTAAATGTGTATAGTTGTAGACTTCAACCCTATGCCTTTTTGACAACTGTAAAAGTATTTTCTATTCTCCAGTGTGGTTTCTATGACAGAATGTCATATCTGAAGTTGAGTGCCGGAAATATGTTTTGCAGATAATTAAATGTCGGTTGACTAAAGGTGTTCAGGGTCTCTTATTGACTAGGGTGGTTTGAAGCTGGACAGTGTACACCATTGTGGTATTTCGTCCCTGGCTTTGTCGTTGTTGAAATCTCGCTGCAGAAAAATCTGTACTTTAATGTACTATAATGAATCTTGTCTGCAGCAGGTTTTTTTTTTTTTGGGACGAGAGACCCCCGAATGAACCATATGGCTAGGGTGACTCGAGCTGGCCGTGTTTCGCAAACAAAGAGGGGATTGAGAAGCTGAAGGAAGGCAGCAAACTTCTTTCCGGCTGATGGAGCTGTTGTCTGAAGCCAATGATCCCAGATCTCTGGGCTTTATTCGCAGCCCGGGCTGGGACGTGATGTGTCATATCATTAGAATCTTTCATATTTACTACAAGTGTGCAGACGACCAGTCTGCAAAGAGAAGGGCGCATATGTGAGGTAGATTTAGCATCTGAAAAACCCCATCGGATAAATACACTTGAATGGGGATTTGTTCGTTTTTGTTCCAGCGCAGTTCTAATCGATTGTTGATTGAGATTTTAAGGACCATCAGCGAGTAGCTGACGTTTGAATTACAAATCTGAGGCGTCTTCAAGCCATTTGAACAGCTCTTTTATTACGATATAGATCAATGGAATCTCCTAATTTTGTATTAACGGCAATGGGAACAGATACAAATCACAGATGCATCGTTCTGTGCAACAAAACTGGTTGTAAAATCGTATTTGGAATTGTTTATAGACAAGTCTTCACGCATAGCTACTGCATCATACACTCTGTGTGTCAAGATAGATTCTTTGGATGTTAATTATTTCGGTATGTTTTTCAACACCGGCGGACTGAGGAAAATTTTGCAAGTTCCCTCGACGGAAGGGAAAGAGGGAAGGCGACGCCTAATGGAATGACAAGGAGACACAAGAGAGACACAAGGACGCTGTAATCTTGAGCAAAACACATAAGTGCTGGAGAAGTCCGCGAGTCGGGCAGCATCTGTGGAGGGAATGGAGAGATGGCCTTCCGGGTCTGGACCTTTCTTCAGACTAATTTGAGGGACGGAGAGGGGAGAACGCTGGAAAATAGATGGGGAGAGACAAAGGCTGACAAGTGATAGGTGGATACAGGTGGGGTTGGTGAGTGGTGGGCAGATGGATGTTATATGTGACCGAGGCTAGGGATATTATGGAAATAAAAGGGTGTTGGAGGAGATGAGAAGAGTGAAATGTAAATCCAAAGAGGAAATGGGTGAAAGGGAAAATGCAGGGAGGTTGGGGGGAGAGTAAAGGGAAATGGGAAACTCAAGCACAGAAGATAAGTGTAGGAAGGAGAAAGGAGCAGGGTGATGGGGGTGGAGTGCAAGCGAGGATGGGATAATTGGGATTAGAGAGGGGAAGAGGGCACAGGAAGGAAAGAGGAATGGAGGGGGACATTAAACTTAAGTTGGAGGATTCAATGGTCACTCCATTGGGTGGGAAGCTATGCAAGTGGAATGAATGTGAGGTGCTGTTCCGCCAGTTTGCATGTGACTTCACTCAGGCAATGGAGGTGGTCCAGGTCAGAAAGATCAGTAAGGGAATGATAAGAAAGTCATTATTTATGTGTATAGCTTCACATGAATTGTAGGTAGACAAAAAATGCTGGAGAAACTCAGCGGGTGAGGCAGCATCTATGGAGAGAAGGAATAGGCAACGTTTCGGGTCGAGACCCTTCTTCAGACTGATGGGGAGACGAAAAAGAAAGGAAGTAGGCGGAGACGGTAGTACTTGTGGGAGAACTGAGAGGGGGAAGGGAGGGAGGGAGAAAGCAAGGGCTATCTAAAATTAGTGAAGTCGGTGTTCATACCGCTGGGGTGTAAACTACCCAAGCGAAATATGAGGTGATGTTCCTCCAATTTGTGCTGGGCCTCACTCTGACAATGGAGGATGCCCAGGACAGAAAGGTCAGATTGGGAATGGGAGGGGGAGTTGAAATGCTGAGCAACCAGGTGATCAGGTTGTTTTAACACGGACTGAGCGGAGGTGTTCAGCTAAGCTATCGCCAAGCCTGCGCTTGGTCGCGCCAACGTAGAGAAGTTGACACTTAGAACAGCAGATGCAGTAGATGAGGTTGGAGGAGGTGCAGGTGAACCTCTGCCTTACCTGGAAAAACTGATTGGGTCTTTGGATGGCATGGAGGGCGGAGGTATAGGGCCAAGTGTTGCATTTCCTGTGGTTGCAGGGGAAAGTACCCGGGGAGGGGGTGGTTTGGATGGGAAGGGACAAATTGACCAGGGATTGTGATGTACCATACCTCCAAATATTCATTCTGGAACAAAAACATCTGCTCGCTGGTTTTGGTTTACAACCCCTGATGTGGTGCCATAAAATATATTATATTTTTGGCATGTGTGGTTGTTTATAAGGCCAGCATTTAATGTCCATCCTTGCGAGTTGCCTTCAATAGGCAATTGTGTACCTGTTCAGCAAAGAGTTTTAGGAATTTCAACCAGTAATGTTGAAGAAACAGCCAAATATTTCTAAATAGGAATGGGTGACGTTTCGGGTCGAGACCCTTCTTCTGACTCGACCCGAAACGTCACCCATTCCTTCTCTCCAAAGATGCGGCCTGTCCCGCTGAGTTACTCCACTATTCTTTGTCCATCTTTGGTTTAAACTAGCATCAGCAGCTCTGTCCCACACAAACTATTTCTAAATCATGAGGGGAACCAGTGCTACCAGTCTTTGTTGGTTGAACTCACTGGTTTAGGATGTGCTGGGGGAGTAACCTAGACGGGTAAACTGCAGCATATTTTACTTTGGATCCATGCTATGTCTGTCATGGAGATTTACATGATTAGCTGGTCCTGGATGCTGTCAAACCTTTACCTATTGTTAAAGTTGCATTTATCCAACCAAGTGGAGAGTACTGCATTGTGCACCCGAGTTGCCCTGTATGCATGAAGGAAAGGTTTTGTGATGATGGAGATGATCTATTTCACAGAAGGATACCCAGCTTAGGACCTATATTGCATTTTTCAAGTGGCAGATCTTGACTGTCCCCGCCCCTTCCTCTCCACAATGAATAGCAATAGTATTACCATGATGGAGTCCCCCAGCCTGTTGATGACAAGGGATTTGGTAATGGCTATGCTGTTGAACATCCAAGGTGGGTGAATGGAGTCTCTCTCGCTGGACTTGGCCATTGCCTGGCAGTTTTGTAACTTACCACATCTGTTCATGCCTCATGTTGAGCTCCTGTTCCATGGAGGCAAGGGGTGGCACAAAAGTAGAGTTGCTGCTTTACAGTGCCAGAGATCCAGGTTTGATCCTGACTACGGGTGCTGTCTGTATGGAGTTTGTACGTTCTGCCCATGACCGCGTGGAATTTCTCCGGGTGCTATGGTTTCCTCCCACACTCCAAAGAGGTACAGGTTTATAGGTTAATTGGCTTTGGTAAGTTGTAAAATTGTCCCTAGTGTGTATAGGTTAGTGTGATCGCTGGTTGGCACAGACACAGTGGGTCGTAGGGTTCTGCTTCTGTGCTGTATTTCTAAAGACTGCTTCCTTTGCCGAGGAGTTGCAAATCATAATGAACCCTGCCCTGGTGTGATGACTTAGGATGTCCAATAACCTTTATGGAATGTAAATCCAATCATCGAATTTCACACCATAACCCCTTCCTCGCCCCCGCCCCCTTCATGCCATTACTTTCTAGTTTTACCAGCATTCCTTGATCCACACCGAGTCAAGAGCAGTCGTTCTCACCTATTTGATTTCAGTTATTTGGACTGAAGCTGTGATAACGTCTGAATCGGATCAGTTGGCAAAACCTAAACTGGACACTGGTGAACAGATCATTGGAAAGCATGAACCAATTGATTGATCTACTATCAACAGTTAGTATTACTGGTAGGCATTGACTGGTAAGCTGACTGAACAGCAACTAGTTGGATTGGATTTGTTCAGCATCTTGTGGACAGGGGACATACTTGGGCATTTTTCCATAATGCTGGATAGATGCCTGGATTGCAAATGCGTTAGATCAGGTTTGGCGTAAGCATGTTCTGGAGCGCAAACATTCATTGCGGCAGTTTGGAAGCTGTCTGGAAGCTCAACCTTTGCAGTAGCTTGTGGTCATTGTCATTTAAACTTTGAGATGCAGTGTGTAAACTGGCCTTTTATCCCACCAACTCTGTGTTGATCAACCATCACCCCACACACTAGCACTATCCTACACACTGGGGACAATTTACAATTTACTGAAGCCAAATAACCTGCAAATCTGTAAGTCTTTGGAGTGTGGGAAGAAACCGGAACACCTGGAGAAAACCCACACGATCACAAGGAGAACGTACAAACTCTGTACAGACGGCACCCATAGTCAGGATTGAATCTGGGAGTTTGGTGCTGCTCCACTGTGCCACCCTTTATTTGTAGAGGAGACCAATGTTTATGAAGCTTGGTGTCTAAAATGGTGGGGATTTCACGGGGAATCGGAGATGGATCATCAACTCAGCCATCTGGCTGAACATATTTGCAACGGTGTCCACCTTCCCTTTGGCACATATATGCTAGCTTAGTTAGCTAGGTGATGATGGGAGTATTACTGGACTGTCCCCCTATTAGCTCTTTAGCAGCTTATCACCATGTATTAACCTAATCGTTTGTTGTGGGATCACTAATGTTTATTGCAAGATGTTCTTGCTGATTAGCTATAATCCAATTTTAATTTTCAGCACAAGGTCCATAGCTCTGTAGTCACTGTTCTTCAAATGCACCTAAAGATAGTCTAAATGTGTTGAGGTTTCTGCCTCTAACACAGATTAAAGGGAAAATCAACTTCCTCATTCACTCGACAATTCTTTAAATCAATGCCACCTCCGCTGGCACGAATAGATCCTTTCCATTTACTCTGTCCGGGCCCAAGAAATTTACATACTCATTTGCACCATCGTTATATCTCTATATTTATTGGTAATTTGTACTCAATATTTATTGGTAATTTGAACCTCAAAGATACGAGTACCTTTGAGGTTCTAATATGCAATTTCCTCTGCATTAAATCATCCTCCATTCATGCAAATCTATCTTAATGTGCCCAAAATTGTTAAAAAAAAAATATTTTTAAATGGGTAATCATTATGACAGATAGTATTTATGGAAGGAGATACTGAGTTAATATTTCATGTCAATGATCTTTGCTCTGAATAAACTTACACATCAGCTGGTTTCCTCTACTTCAAAAGCTACATATTTACAACATACGGAATGTTACAATTTTTCCACTAATTAAAACAAACAAAATTGAAATTAGTAGAGGAAAATCAAATTTTATTCATGTAAATGAGGTCTATACAATGTATGTTTCCTTTCTATCAATGTAGTTAAAACATGTATTATATTTCATATTACAGCAAGTTTAAATACTTAAACATTCTAAACATTGATTTCTGGCTATTTAAACAAATAATTTAAATGTGTGAGAAACATGAAATTCAAAGGTTAATTTGCCGTTTTCTGTTTATCTAAAATATATTACGTCTGCATACAAATGAGTATTTACAAGCCACCTTGCAATTTTGGTGCTGATTTTTCTCCTAGAGTCCATCAGCCATGTCTATTTATTACAACCAGGTAGACACCATTCCATTCTCATTGGTAAATGAAAACTTAAATGACTAAGAACAAAAAGCAAACACATACTGAAGCCGCAAAGTATTTTCTCACTTTGTTCATTTCCTTTTGAGTCTACAATTCAAATCCAGACGCAAAGAAATGGACAAATGTATTATTTTATTCTGCCGGCTGACGATCTTACATAAAATTAAAATGGATAATGTCATCCTGTTTCCAAATAAAGCAGAATTAACCAAAGTAAAACTAACAGAAGCCACTGGCTTCCAAGTAACACCATCCTTTGCCTTACCAGATGAACCAAACAGCATAATGTAAAGAGAGGAGAAACTTCACAAATTAAAATAATCCACCAAACCAATATCAAGGAATAGCAGTGGAGAAAGGTTTACGCTGATGAAGCTTTTTAAGTAATGTAGAAAGGGAAGTTATATGTTACATTAATGGCAACTAATTGGTTTAATTATAATCATACAGAATATAATCATAAAGGCCACATGCACCTTTAAAATGAACGATAAAATAGAACCGTAATGCTATTCTTACAATTACCAGGTAAAATCTTCAATAACTCATCATATAATTGGCATCGATCAAGTTTGGTTTCTAGGCCAGACGGCAAAAAATCATGTTCTCGTGCTCTTTGGATAGTATTCTATTTGATCAATTGTGAGATGTTGCTTCTTGCCACTCCAAATCCAGTTGTATGTT
Organism: Leucoraja erinaceus; assembly: GCF_028641065.1. Lineage (NCBI taxonomy): Eukaryota > Metazoa > Chordata > Chondrichthyes > Rajiformes > Rajidae > Leucoraja > Leucoraja erinaceus. The sequence goes on from NC_073377.1 coordinate 149,737,865, forward strand.
CCTTTAAGACCAAACTATGCAAAATTGATGCACTTAGGTTAACTCAATGCATTTTAGTTATTGTCATTTTATACATTGTAATGTAATATATTCTCCCCTGCTATTATAAACATGTAATGTTATAGGTCATACATTGCCCTCCATAATGATTGGGACAAAGACACATCATTTATTTATTTGCCTCTGTACTGCACAATTTGCACAATTTGACATTTGTAATATGTAATCTTTTTCAGGGCACCATAATGTTTGGGACAGAGCAATGTCATGTAAATGAAAGTAGTCATGTTTAGTATTTTGTTGCATATCCTTTCATGCAATGACTGCTTGAAGTCTGCGATTCATGGACATCACCAGTTGCTGGGTGTCTTCTCTGGTGATGCTCTGCCAGCCTGTATTGCAGCCATCTTTAGCTTATGCTTCAAGAAGAAACTGCAGATGCTGGAAAATCGAAGGTACACAAAAATGCTGGAGAAACTCAGTGGGTGCAGCAGCATCTATGGAGCGAAGGAAATAGGCAACGTTTTGGGCCGAAACCTTCCTTCTCCCCGCCACCCACTATCAGTCTGAAGAAGGGTTTTGGCCTGAAGCATTGCCTATTTCCTTCGCTCCATAGATGCTGCTGCACCCGCTGAGTTTCTCCAGCATTTTCGTGTACCTTTAGCTTATGCTCATTTTGGGGGCTAGTCCCTTTCAGTTTTCTCTTCAGCATATAAAAGGCATGCTCAATTGAGTTCAGATCGGGTGATTGACTTGGCCACTCAAGAATCGACAATTTTTTTAGCTTTGAAAAACTCCTTTGTTGCTTTAGCAATATATTTGGGATCATTGTCTTGCTGTAGAATGAACCGCCGGCCAATGTGTTTTGAGGCAATTGTTTGAACTAGAGCAGATAGGATGTATCTATACACTTCAGAATTAATTATGCTGCTACTATGAGCAGTTGTATGATCAATAAAGATAAGTGAGCCAGTACCTTCAGCAGCCATACATGCCCAGGCCATAACACCCCCACCACTGAGTTTCACAGATGAGGTGGCATGCTTTGGATCTTGTGTAGTTCCTTCTCTCCTCCATACTTTGCTCTTGCCATCACTCTGATATGTTAATCTTCGTCTCATCTGTCCACAAGACCTTTTTCCAGAACTGTGGTTGATCTTTTAAGTACTTCTTGGCAAACTGTAACCTGGCCATCCTATTTTTGCAGCTAACCAGTGGTTTGCATCTTGCAGTGTTGCCTCTGTATTTCTGTTCATGAAATCTTCTGCGGACAGTGGTCATTGACAAATCCACACCTGACTCCTGAAGAGTGTTTCTGATCTGTCGGACAGGTGTTTGGGGATTTTTGTTTATGATAGAGAGAATTATTTTGTCATAAGCTGTGGAGGTCTTCCTTGGCCTGCCAGTCCCTTTGTGATTAGTAAGATTAGTGATCTCTTTCTTCTTCATGATGTTGCAAACAGTTGATTTTGGTAAGCCTAAGGTTTGGCTGATGTCTCTAACTGTTTTATTCTTGTTTCTCAGTCTCATAATGGCTTCTTTGACTTTCATTGGCACAACTTTGGTCCTCATGTTGATAAACAGCAATAACAGTTTCCAAAGGTGAGGGAAAGACTGGAGGTTAGACTAGATGCTGAGTGTTCTCTTATACCTGCATTAAGGAAGCAATTAAACACACCTGAACAATGTCCAGCAAAGATAATTTAGGTAGTTAGGTACTAAGTTAAATAAACAGGACAGCTAGGTTGTAATCTCAGTTATTACACATGCCATGTAAGGCAAATAGTAGATAGTATAGCTCAATATGTGGCTAACACCTGTGAAGCCATGTGTCCCAAGCATTATGGTGCCCTGAAATGGGGGAACTATGTATAAACACAGCTGTAATTTCTACATGATGAAACCAAAATGAATAAAAATTGACAATTATTAAATCTGCGTTTATTAACAAATTGACAATTAATTAAAATCTGACAATGTGCACTTTAACCACATGTGATTTTTTTTCTATTACAAATCTTAAATTGTGGAGTAAATAAATGGTGGATCTTTGTCCCAAACATTATGGAGGGCACTGTATATAGACATTTTAGTTATAATTTTATTCTGAAGTTTATAGAGAACCCTTAATATCACACTTAAAATCTGAAATAGATGCAAGAGAGAGCAGACATATTCCTGTTCCCATGTAGTAAACAAAATAAATATTTAGAACAAGGCCAAAGGAGTACAGTGATAATAACATGTAAAATAATGTAAAGGGGGGGATAGACAGAATGCTGGAGTAACTCAGCGGACAGGGAGTATCTCTGGAGAGAAGGAATGGATGTTTCGGGTCAAGACCCTCCAGCATTTTGTGTCTTTCTTCGGTGTGGGTTTGGGATATGGAGTTAATCTTGATTCTTGCAACGGATAACTTCTGTAGGCTTTCTATTTTTATTACTATTAAAATACATATTCAAATGTAGATATTCGAATACTTATCCAATACATATGATTAATTAAGGGAAAATACATTGTGGATTCCCTATCATTTCCACAAGAAGTTGGGAAATGATTAAACTTGGGAGAATCTGGTGGAAAGGATTCTTGATGCACTGTCTCCAGCCTGCTGAGAAATCAAAGAGTTGAAACAACTAGGAGAACCTTGCTAAGTACAAGACACGGTGTTTAATTTTCCTTAAGTCCGCTAGATTTATTTTAAAGTGTATAAGAAGGGGGGCAATTATGGCAGTGGAGTGGTATGCTCCTGTCACAAGTGGCAGGATTCCACACTCTGATTTTTGTTTGCAATATCTGATCTACTTGTATTCGGATTGGTTGTATGATTTGAAGGTAGACACAAAATGCTGGAGTAACTCAGCGGGACAGGCAGAATCTCTGGAGAGAAGGAATGGGTGACGTTTCGGGTCGAGACCCCTTGGTATGATTTGACTAGGTAACAGGCAAAACAAATTATTCACTGTACAATCGTACACATGACAATAATAAATCTATATCAAAACCAATGTGGGAAATCAGCTACCAGTCATGTGTCTGCAGGAAGTGTGTCCACCTATAGCTCCTCTCAGACCTCAAAGATCGGTTGAAGTGGCATTGGACACACCAAGGAGCATACAGGACATAGAGAAGACTATACACTTTCATGTCAGAGAGGTTTAGCCATACAATTGGGTAACTGCCAGAGGCTGCAATCAGGTAGAGCCACAGAATACTTGAGCAACCTGCCCCTCTCAGATATATGTTTTGGATACTTTTGGGGGAGGGTGGGATGTGGCCTTTAAGGGGCAAATAGCAGCACCAGCCAGAACAGTGGCACCACATCTGGCTTTGTTGGACAGCAGGCTAGGACTAAATCAATGGACAAGGTACCGAGATGGTGTGTTGCCTGCCTAATGCCAGTCACAAGTATGTCTCTGAGCAGGAACTGGACATTCTAAGAGGAGAGGGTGAGCAGCTAAAGTTCCTGATCTGTATTGGTATCAATGACATTGTTAGGAAGAGAGATGATGTCCAGCAAAGATAATTTAGGTAGTTAGGTGCTAGGTTATATAAACAGGACAGCTAGGATTGTAATCTCAGTTATTACGCATGCCACGGAAAGGCAAATAGAAGATAGTATAGCTCAATATGTAGCTAAGAAGCAGCTGCAGGAGAGAGAGCTTCAGATGGGATCATTGGGTTCTCTTCCAAGGCAGGTAGGACTTGTACCAGAGGGGCAGGTTGCATCTGAGCTGGAGGGTAACTACTCCTTGCAGAGGGCTTCACTAGTGTGATTTGGGAGCTTTAAAACAAGAGTGGCAGGGGGTAGAAACCAGAACAGATTAAGCGAGTGGAGGGACAGATGGGAAAGTAGAAGTTATGACAAATGAGTTTGAAAGGAAGGACAGGCACGGATAAGTTTATGAAATGATGGGACTGATAGGCTGAAGTGTGTTTATTCCAATGCAAGAAATATTATGCAATAAGCAGATCAATTTAGACCTTGGATCAGTGCATGGAATTATAATCTTGTATCCAGTACGGAGATTTTGTGCGGAGGTACTTTACTGACAGAATCTTCCAAGGTTTTAAATGCTTTAGACATAATAGAAAGAGAGGAACAACAGGCGAAGAAGTTGCATTGCTAATCGGGGGAAATGGCACGGCTGACTGAGAGTGGGTCATCCACTGAGGCAATCTGAGTAGAGTGTATAAGATAGGTGCAATTATTGATGGGATTAAATAATAGGCCTCTCATTGCTAAGATTTTGGAAAAATGTAAAAGCAACAGGCCTGTTGTAGCGAGGGACTCTGATTTCCTCAAGATTGAATAAGATTTACCTTGTGCAAGAGGCATAAATAGGGTAAAAACTGTGAGTTGTATCCAAAAGAATATCATGAAATAGTGTGTGGATAGTCCAACTGGAGGAGGGACCATGCGTGGCCTTGTATTGGAAATCGAGTCTGGTCAAGTGAATGGCAATTGAAAGGGAGATTACAACTCCATAGCTTTAAGATAGTTATGAATAAGAACACGTCTTGACCTTGGAGTAAGCACTAAACTGGGGAAGGGTAAATTACAACCTAATTTGTCAGGATATAAAGGCGGCATGTCCACATTGGACAAGTGGTATTCTTCTAAAGACCAGAGTTCAGGAAAGGCTTGTCCATGTGAGGAGGAAGGGCAAGGATGGCTAATTAAGCGAACAACTCTAATGGAGTGGATTCCTTGTGGTGGGATTTATTTGCATTTGAACGGAGAATGGACTAATTAGGGACAGAATGGCTTTATGCGGGGCAGATAATATTTGTAAACAGATCATGTTTTTTGAGAAGATGAAGAAGGTAATTAAGGATGAGGCTAAGGCAGTGGATGTTGTGTACATGGACTTTGTCAAATGCCTTCATGGTATCTCATAGTATCTCATGGAAGGCTGATTCAGAAGATAATGATGCATGTGATCCATGGATTCTGAATTGGTTTACCCATAGAAGACTGAGGACAGTGGTGCAGTGGTGTCATTCTGACTAGTGGTCTGTGACCAGTGGTGCTCCGCGGGGATCAGCGATGGGACCTTTGTTGTTTATACGTTAAATAACTTGGACAAAAATATACATGTTGGTTTGGTAAGTTTGCAGACAACATAAACATTTGTGGAGCTGTGGACAGGAATAAGACTCAAAGGATGCAACAGGATATAGATCAGTTACTGATATGGATGGAGCAGAGGCAGATGGAGCTAAATCGAGGCAAGTTTGAGATGTTGTACTGTGGGAGGTCAAATAAGGGGAAATTATAGAGTTACCAGATGCTGCCTGGATTACAGAGGTTTAACTATAAGGATAGACAACCCCCTGGTTCTGGACTTCCCCAACATCGGGAACATTTTTCCTGTATCTAGCCTGTCCAATCCCTTAAGAATGTTATGTTTCTTAAAGATCTCCTCCCATACTTCTAAATTCCAGTGAATATAAGCCCAGTTGACCCATTTCTATGTCAGTCCCGCAATCCCAGGAATTAACCTGGTGGACCTATGCTTCACTCTCTCAATAGCAAGAATGCCCTTCCTCAAATTAGACGACCAAAACTGCACATAATACTCCAGGTTCTCCAGAGAAGTTGCCTGACCCACTTAGTTGCTCTGGTACTATGTGTAATTTTTTGTAAACCAGCATTTGCAGTTGATTATTTCTCTCTCTGAATTTTCTATTTGTTTTGGGAGATTTCCTAGGCCTACACTATACACAGAACCAGTAATAAATTAAAATCACTTGCCAGTGGTTCATCTGTCTGGATATTTTCTGCATTCCTATACCTCAAATGTTGCATTTCCCTCAGTCCCTTCTGTTGTATTAATGGTCTGAAAATAAAAATAAATGAATGTTAGATTGTTGTGATTTTGGTAATTAAAACAATAATAACCATATTTAAGAACAGTGTTTAAGAAGGAACTGCAGATGCTGGAAAATCGAAGGTACACAAAACTGCTGGAGAATCTCAGCGGGTGCAGCAGCATCTATGGTGCGAAGGAAATGGGCAACGTTTCGGGCCCAAACCCTTCTTCAGACTTCAAAATCACAACAGTGTTAGATATAAGCCAATCTATACATACGCTGTCGCTTCCGAACTTAGGCCCGAGATATCAGCGTTGACAGGAACTGTCACAGAAATTGGCCGCAAGACAGCAGTGTCGACGGATACGGGGCCACGTGGGTAATTGCCAAACCAACACGCAGCCGGCCGTGGAACCTCCTGGGGTGGTTCTGAGGCTCATCTCCTGCTCGCCCCTGAAGACCGGTACCGGAAGGTGGGAGAGAGATTGGTAGACGCTGATCAAAGGGTTGGTCGGAGGAGTACCAGGGTGGTTTAACCTCCCACTCCTTCAAGGTCAGCTGCGGAAGGCGTCTTCCAGGGCGCGAATGCTGAAGGATCGGAGAGGAAAGGGATGGCTAACTGGCAAACCGTATAAAGCGGGAGAGGCAGTTGGGCCGAGGAAAGAAGGCAGGCCGGGACCAAAGTGAGACCTTGGGGAGTCTAATGAGTACATTTGTAACCATGTTGGTGCCAGATATGTGCCGACTCTTTGCAAAAACAAAGAAATTCACTGTACCTAGGTACATTTGACAATAAAGTATCATTGAACTGAATCATTGAAGTTACAATTCTAAGCAATGAGATTTTGTCATGCTAATTTAAATCTGTACTTAAAAGGTAGTAATCTTCGATATGTGTCCATAAAATCTCCAAAATTATTAGGTACAACCGACAAGCTTGATGGATGAAGAAACAGTAACAGCACAACGTACCTCTAAATAAACTATACCAGTGAAAGATTAATATAGAAATCCATACATTTAAACACAAGAGTTAAAGTGTTGTATCGCAGGAAAACAGGTCCATTTGAGTCACCTTGTTCAAACCAACAAAATTGGCATACTGAGCTAGTCCCATATGCCTGCATTTGGCTGATAGCCCTCCAAACCCTTCCTCTACACACATCTGTCCAAATGTCTTTTAAAATTCATATTTGTATCTGCTTTTATAGCTTTCTCGTAGATTATTCCAGATACAGACGACCCATTGTGTGAAAAGGTTGTCACTGAAATTCCTTTTAAATCTGTCCCTTCTCACTTTAAGATTATGCCCTCTCATTTTAGAATCCTCTAACCTGGGAAAAACACTGTGAGCGTTCACTTTATCCTCTCAGCCTCAAATGCTCCAAAGAAGGAAGTCCTATCCTAAACAACCTCAACCTATAACTCATGCCCACAAGCCCAGGTAACATTCTAGTGAATCTCTTTTGCACCCTGTCTAACTTAATGACATCCTCCGTTTAATTTGGTGGCCAGAACTGCGCCTAGTACTCCAAGAATTATTTCACCAAAGACTTGTGGAGCTGCATCATGATTTCCCAACATTTGCACTTAATACCATTTCCTGGCTGAACAACTAATCATGTGTGTGGACTCGGTAAGAAGTCTTATCGGGCTTGACAACAGGCAATGAGTAGTGGTCAGATTGCAGTAAATGTGACAGTTTATAGTATTGAAAGATGACTTCAAGTCAAGAGTAGACAAATCTCATTTCCTTCATCTTTTTGAATTCTGACTGCTTTGCAGTGCCACTGTCAGGGAAGTATAGATACTGCAGTTACTTTGTAAACCGAATCCTTGAATAGCCACTACACATTCTTCAATTTATCTATATCTCTATTATACTATAACTCTTCCTATTGTTTGTGTTTGTGCCCACGATGTGTCAATCTACTTTTCCTATCTTCTTCCAAACGCTAGGCCACAGCCTACCCATTTTCACATATCTTACTCACATTTTACCCTTCGAGGCGATAAACATCTTCCCGTCACATTCCCACCTATATTTCCGAGGTTAATAATTGTTTAAATTTTCAAAAACAGCCCGAAAACTCTAGCATTTCGGAAAAAAAACCCGAGTGACTTCACAATGCACAAGCCGGGACACTCCGGGAGGGAGGGGCATTCCAGCGCTCGTGGTGAATGAGGAGTGGCAGTGACTGCCGGCGTCCGACGCCTGGTGGGGGGGGGAGGGAGGGGGGGGGGTGGTGGTGCTGGAGCTCGAGGGCGGAGCCCGTGGATGGGATGGGGCCGTGACCAGGGCCAAGAAAGAGGCCGCCGCTGGGACCAAGGATGAGCCTGGGTCCAGGGTCAGGGACGAGCCCAGATATGATGTTGGGGCCTGCAGTGGAGCCCAGGCAGTGGCCGAGCTGATGGCTGGAGTTTACAGCCAGGGCCGGGCTGAGTAAGAGAACCAGGCCGAGTTCCAGGCCCTGGTGCTGCTCTACCATCTGGGTAGGTGCTAGGACAGGGAATGGGAATGAGGGGAAGAGGACGAGAAAAATGAGGAGAGAGATGGGGTGGTAGAGGGAGGAGGGGGGGGGGTGTGGAGGAGGAAGATGGGGAGGGGTGGAGATGTCCCCTCCCTATCTACCCATACTCCCACCCTCTACCCCCTCCCTCTCTACCACTCTTCCTCTCCCTCCCTCTCTACCCCCCCTCCCTCTACCCCCTCACCATCTCTCTCTACACCCCCTCTGCCCCTCTTCCTCTCTACCCGCCCTGCCCCCCCCTCTCTACCACCCCTCCCTCTCTAGAGGTTGAAGAGGGAGGGTGAAGAGGAGCGATTTGTATTGGGGGAACGGGTGAGTGGTGGAATCTTGCTTTGGGGGAGACCTAATAGGCATGTAATACACAAACATTGTACCTTAATTGGTACACGAGACAATAAAAATCCTTTGCACCTTTGAAAGGCATGTTAAATATTTCATTGTACAGGGTATTTCCTGATTGGCTTCTGTATTGTTATTGATTGCTGCTGTTATGTCATGGAATTATTTTGGTTATAGTTATTGGACACTAGACCAGGTGCGGACCAGTTGGGCCCCGTCCCCCAAGGCAATATTCCACCACTGACATATAGCCCTCAACCGCACAGGCGTGGCTGAGGGGTTCCCGTTGTGATGCCAGAGATCCTCGTTGTGACACGAGGCACTGAAACCCTCCATCAACTGCTCCTCGCCATTCCTCCTCCTACTCCATCCTCCTCCATTCCCAGCACTCCCTCCCCTCTTCACCCTCCTTCTTCTTTCCCCTCTCCTCCTCCACTCCCTCCCTCACCTCTCCTTTCCCCTACCCTCAGTCACTACCTCCCTCCCTAACCCGTCTTCCCTCCCTTAACCCCCTCCTCTCCCTCTATCTCCCTGCTCCACCACTCGTAACCCTCCTATCCCACTCCCCCACTCTCCTCCTCACCCCCCCCCCACTACCTACCCCACTACCTACCCCCCCCCTCCATCCCCCCCTCCCTCCTCACCTCCCCGACTTTTTCCCCTCCCTCTCCCCTCTCCACCCCCCTCTGCTCCCCCATTCCTCACCGGCTCCTATCCCACCCTCCCCAATGAAAATTGCGATGTTTTAAAAAAATTAGATTCTCAATGAAAATCGCATTTTTTCTTTAAACAACCTAAACAACGTTAAATGTTAATGAAATTGGAAGAATTTGATAAACTTTTTTTTGAAAATAGCAATTTTTAAAAATGTAAATGAGATTTGGGATCCCATTGTGACGTCATTGTGACGTCGAACGCAGCTGACTGGCAGTGCAAGTGGAAAAGTAGTTTGTAAAGTGAGTTTCGTAAAGTTTTAAATGTCAATAACTTGTAAAATATAACATCAATCCGAACAAAACTTGTTTAATTTACATCCCAGGACAACGATAAGGTGGGCCAAAAATTGTTGCGCTATCGTGTACCGTTTTGGCGGGGTTTTGGGTATATCATGCACACAAAAGCATACAAACAAACAGAGAATTTTAGTAATATACTAGACCAAGTATAGGCCAAGGGCCGCAGTTTAAGAATAAGGGGTAAGGCATTCAGAACGGAGATGAGGAAACACTTTTTCACACAGAGAGTTGTAAGTCTGTGGAATTCTCTGCCTCAGAGGGCGGTGAAGGCCGGTTCTCTGGATACTTTCAAGAGAGAGCTTGATAGGGCTCTTAAAGATAGCGGAGTCGGGGGATATGGGGAGAAGGCAGGAACGGGGTATTGATTGTAGATGATCAGCCATGATCACATTGAATGGCGCTGCTGGCTCGAAGGGCCGAATGGGCTACTCCTGCACCTATGGTCTATTAGATTGTATCATTATATATTGTATCATTCACATTTCCTACCTGGTTCACTACTTCAACAGAAAACAGTATTGTGTTAAATTGACACGATTTTCCTTTAACCAGTCGACGTTGGCTTTTTCTAATCACTTGTCCAAATGTGAAGTGTTTCATTCAGGAAAGAATGAGACTTAACAAGGTAAACAAGAATGCACAGTGTTGTAAGTGGTAAACGAACAAAGAGATCTGGTGATATATGTGCATGATTGAGAAAAATGCATCTGGGACATCGGCTTTATAATTCAAATGGCGTAGACTACAACAAGGAAGTCACTTAGAAATATTCAGAGCTGAAGATGCCTGTGTGTGAATTTTTTTTACATGTGGTGGCTGTTACACTAGTTACTGCACAAGTAAGGGTTTGACAGAGGAAAGATGTCCATAATAATAATAATAATAATAATAATAATAAGAGTATGAATTATTTCACAGATTCAGGACAAGCTTTAACCACTAGACTTACTCTTATCTAAGGGACTTTGAAAATAAGTTAATTCACTGGTCAATTCAAAAAAAAAATTGTCAATGTCAGAATATTGAAATTCTTACTTTGTTGTCCTCGTCAGACAGAACAGACTCATTTCTGGATGTTAATTTTCTTTTTCCCTTTTGTTTTTTTTCTATCAACTTCTGCTCATTGTAACATTTCAAAATCTTCTCCAGCTCTGGTTCACATTGTCGTGCGTGCTGCAAACCATTTTTTCTTCCTGGTAAAATAAGTTATTTCGCTAATATTAATGAATATCTACATAGATCACAATGACTGATTTGTGAAGGTACTTACCATTTAGGAAAGATCAAAATTAATTCTAATTTATTGAGCAACATGAAACAGTTAAGAGTATTTTCTTAGAGGGGAAAAAACATATATTTTGCACACATATTACACCCTGACAACAATATTTTGTGCACTGTTATTGGGTAGCAGAACAGAGCAGGGATTAAAAGATCTCACTATGAACATAAGCGGCAGAAACATAATTTAATCTTCATGCTGTGTGCAAATAAAATGCAAGTTAGAAGGATTTATAATGATACTAACCTGTGGGACAAGTTGGGTCCCAGCATCACACGGGAGGGCTGGTCACCAACGCAATATTCCACCTCTCCACCAATTCCAATACTGCTCGCCAGTGGGGGGGGGGGGGGGGGGAATGGGGGCTGTCTGTTGCGCTAGTATGGGTGTTGCGGGCGGAAGGTACTGGTTTCCAGAGGGCTAGTATAGACATTGTGGGCCGTATGGATGCTTGTGCAGGCATCCAACTGTTGCATCGATTTTAAAAGACAAGCCAAGGCAAACAATTGGGCTGCAGACACCCGACAACCAAAATTCATTTTGTGAACACGAACTTGTTATAAAAAAAGGCGAGGCAAACAATTGGGCTGCAGACACCCGACAGCCAAAATTCATTTTGTGAACACAAACTTTTTAAAAAGGGCTTCAGCCACTTTACAGCCGCATCGAGGGGACTCACTGTGGAGTAGACGTGCCTTCAGTGTTATTCGCAGCTCAGAGAGCCGTGATCCTCTCGCTTCCTGGTTCTGGCAGAGACTGAGTGAGGCACGACACTTCCTGGTTTTATAGTCCCTCCCCCTGCCGCCAGCGGGGGCAGCAGAGAGAATGGGGAATTTTGTAAAAACATTAATATCTCTCTCATTTTTCATCGACGGAAAAAATCCTCCGCACTCATATGGTGGAGGGGGGCTCTAAGTGAGGTGGCCAAAAATGACAGCCGTAGGTGGCGGCGTTCTCTCGGAAATCGCAGCACAGTCGGCCAAAAGCGGTCAAGATCAGAGATTTAGTAATATAGATTTATTGATAACTTGGAATTGGCAGTGTTACAAAAGGAAGATAACGTGATCCTCATAAGGCTACACTGGGACTGAGTAGCCTTATGATCATAATTTGATTTCTATTATTTGGCATCATTAACAAATATTTTCAGCATGGTGTTTGACCTTGGACATTTGCATCCAGCATGAAAGATCAAATGGAATGGAAAAACAAAACCATATAAACATTGGGATCATAACCAATACTTTAAAATGTTGACTGGATTGAAATTTTCATGTTCACATTACTGATAGTTATCTTCAATAATGTGTGCAAGACTTAATATATGTTACCTTACCTCCTAATAACTTACCTTCACAGTGATGAATAACTTTCCCCCACTGTTTATTGTTTCGAAGACAGGACAGATTGCCGACTATTAGCAAGTGTTTTTTTCCTCTGGTCAGAGCAACGTTCATTCTCTTCTCAGAATCTATAAATCCAACCTGTTGAGTTCTCACACAAGACAAGACAATAATCTCCTTCTCTGCTCCCTGGAAAGCATCCACTGTTGAAACCTGAACAGCTTTGATCTGAGCCAAGTCACATTGTGCTGCATAGTTAAGTAATCCACATAACTGAAAGTGTAAAATAAAATGGAAGTGTAAATTGGCATCTCTTTCAACAGTTTAGTTTAGAGATACAGCATGGAAACAGCCTTTCGGCCCACTGAATCCATGCTGACCATTGATCACACAAGTTCAATGTTATCTCACTTTTTCATCCACTCCTTAAACACTAGAGGTCACTTAACCTATGAACCCCTGCTTTCAGATGTGGGAGGGAACTGGAGCACCTGGAGGTAATGCATGCGGGAGAATGTGGAAACTCCACACCATCTGTACCGAAGGTCAGGATGAAACCTGGGCCTCTGGTGCTGTGAGTAAACATTTAGTCAGTGTGGATGAATTCTTTAAATAGTTCAGTTCCGATGAAAGCTGGACACAAAATGTTAAACCTATTCCTGCTCACATATATGATCAGCTGCATTTTTTAGCATTTTTGTTTTCAAATTAATTAACCAAACCAGTAGTGGATGCAGGTTACACAAAAAAGCTGGAGAAACTCAGCGGGTGCAGCAGCATCTATGGAGCGAAGGAAATAGGCAACGTTTCGGGCCGTTTCTAAAGTTCAATTCCACCCAAGCCAATTTCTGTTCCACTGTCACTAAACACGTTTTGTGATGCAAAATAGTTTGGTTTTACTCTGGATAATTATTAATGGATACAACTGCAACTGTTGTTTTTTCAAGTTTCTAGCAGAATGTGTCCATATAAATATCTGAACATTCAAATGAACTATTTTGAATTTAAATTCCATTGAGTAGGAGAGTAGTTATCTAATGACAGAGCAATGTGACGTCTTATTTGACGTGCCAATTTTATCCAAATCCCTTTTGGCCATTCTTTGGAAAGTGAACTAAAATGTCACACACGTTACCAAATGGCATCACATAAAATAATACATAAAAAAATTATTGTAAGAGATTCATCTTATTCAGTGCTATTTTCCTACCCACAGAACTATAATGCATGTCTGCTAAAAATATGAACATTCTAGCTTTTTAAAATTCATAAGTGTTTGTAAGATAAAACAGATGAAAAATATGCTTCTGTGCATTTGTTTCACACACTTGACCAGTCATATTTGACCTCTGACCCTAAACAAACATTGTCAGCATAACATAAATAGTTCACTTGATAAACTGAAAAAAAAAAAATCATATATACAGTACAAAACAATATACCTGTAATGCTTTCAGAATTAGAAGAGATGTATTCCACAATTTTTCATATTTTTGGTCACACTCGTGACTAAGAATGGGCCATTGTAATCATGCTGCTTCGTTGTTCATATACTTCCCATTATAAAAATCATACCGTACTTCCTTTAATTTACCATGAGAAGAACAATACATATATTGAAGTAATTTAATCACCTTGAACATCTGAGATTTGTATAATGTTATCACCCCAATCATTGACCCCATAATTCCACTGGCTACCAGGGACTGGATGAGTTTTGTAGTGAATGTTGCTTCCTCCAGATTATGGTAGCTGCCTTGCATCTCCATCTGGACAGATCAAAACATAAATCACATTACAATTCGACGAGGCAACATTTTGTAAACTCTGTATACAATATCAATGTTCATGACATCAACTGATACCTTGAAGGAAAGATAATTGCTTAGACCGAATGCAAGTTAATATCTAATATCCTATTTAATATTCTCCAAAGCATGTCATGTATGCATATGGTCTAAGCTAATCTGACATTTAATTTCAGTTTTCGTGCGGAAGCATCACTTTCCCATCCAGCAGGAACTAAGACTAAAGTCTAAGACTAACCAGGCTAAAATCAGAATTCATTATTTGGCGATGCGAGCATGAATGTACATGCCCAATTACCACATCCACACAACAGTAATTAAATAAAGTATTTCAATTAATGATGGTCTTAAATTGGTACAAACACTCCTGGGTCAATTTAAAATCTGCCTTCACATAGCTTCCACTAATTAATGAGTACAGTCATGTAATGGGCTCACTTTTAATTCTGGAATAAAAAATAAATGTCAATAAATTTGATTATTTTTAAATGCTCAGAGAAATAAAACAGAAATTTGCAGTTTCACCCAAATGCATTGCCAAATATGGATTCCATTGTTCAGGCTTACAACAAATTGCTACAAATTCAAAATCAAATATGCCAGTTATGAATGCAATTTAATCAAATATGTGAATAAACTAGCTCACCCCCGAAAACCTGACCATACAGTTTTACATTTGTTGTAAGTGACGTTAAAGGCAGGATGCCATTGCAACCCAAGGTGAAACCATCATAAATTGATAGCATTCCACTAATTATCCTCATTCAATTATCAATTACTTAGGGTCTTGCAGTAAATGTTACCAATACAGAGGAACAACAAAGATAAATAATATCAGAGGAAATTCTACTTGGACAGCTGAGGACAACAAAGTCCAAAGAGTAGTCCAGTGATGCTTTTCTGGCCATTTTAGATAGCCCCTGTGTAGTTAAGATAGAGAGGAAGATCAATCCAAGACATATAAGGTTAATGTATGGGTTATGTCAGCTACAATTGAGTTGTCAACTAAATTGCAGCACCTCACTTCAAAACCTTCTTAAGAAAACAAGTAGATGTTTTGAAAGAATGTTTAGGTTAACTTAAAGGAACCAGTGAATCAAAAGGCCACCTATACGGTCACTAAGATAAGCTTTTGCCTTCCTAGAGACATCCGAGACTAACTCGGCATTTGATTGAATAAAATAATGTACATTTAGAAAGGAGATAAAGAGGATTTATTTAGCCAAAGGATGATGAATCAGGGGAATTCATTGCCACAGCCAACTGTGGACACCAAGTCATTGGGTATTTTTAAAGCGGAGATTGGCAGGTTCTTCGTTCATAAGGGTGTCGAAGATTATGCGGAGAAGGCATGAAATTGGAATTAAGGAGGAAAGGTAGGTCAGCCATGATTGAATGGCGGAGTAAACTCGATGAGCTGAATGGCCTAATTCTGCTCTCATGACATAAACATTTGATAGGACAAATATCTCACACAATTATGCCACAAAGGAGGATAGATAGTTTTGCCACATAGCTACCAGTTGTTTTTAGAGATTAAGTTAATATATGTGCATGCTTTGACTATTTAGGTAGATCTTCACCTTCAGGGGCAAAGAGAGAAATGGAGAGAGAGAAAGACTTTACCTTAAGGGACGGGGAAAGAGACCCTGGACCATGGTGCAGGCAGGTGTCAGGATTCACGTGATCTTAAGGTCAAAGCCATCGCAGAGTCTTTGATGTGCAGAGGGATGTGCTACATTTCTTTATTAATCATTTTCCTGTATTTTGCTTTAATTAATAAATATAGTACTCTCAAAAATGTTCTTTTCAATTCATTGATGCGATCCTTGAAAACTGTTTATATTTCATTACAGAAGGATCTTGTTTGCCACTGATAAACTCAAGTAGATCAGAATTATGAAATACTTTATCCTATCTCTTTGGCCAAACTCTGCCTTAGTATAGAATTTACACAACAAATTACTTACCAAATTTAAAAAGAAAAAGCTAAATGAAGAGCACATGGTGATGGATTTATTTGCTTATATATATACACTGACAGATGACACTGTGAAACAGCAAATTAACACTTTCACCCACATAAAAAAAGCAGCTGGGGTAAAATCCAGGAGCACAATTTTCTACTGATTTAGAATTGCAATGTTTCTATGAGAAAAATCACTGACATATGTTCAAATAGCACAATATTTAGTGGTGGTACTACCAAGGTTATTACAAAGTGAAAAACCCCCTACAACTTTTATTGCTTGCTATAGCAACTTCTTTAAAATATGTTAATCTGAACAAACCCATATCCAATGCAGAATATTTACCTGCTCTTGTCCTTTAACATTATAAAAGCAAAGAGTCGGCAACCAGTCCAATAAAGGATTCAGATTCAAAGTAGAAAGACCATCTATGAGATTGCCATCATAGAAGAGTTCATTTGTTATAGCACTTATAGCAGGATGGCATCTGTACTGAGTCCGAAGCATAACAGGTTTATGGCCCTGGGTTTAAAGGAAAGAAAAATCCACCAAGATTATAATATTAACACAAACAGTATGCCCCCAATAATATGTTCGCAATTGCTTCCAAAGAACAGTAGAACTTTTGTGCCTTCAGTGCTGTGTTTATTTTATGCATGAATGCTGACAAATATATATTTTTTTAAATGAACTCGAAAGAGGCACTTACTAAACAATGCAAGGCAAAGCCATCATTAATGCAAACCTGCCCACCTTCTAAACAGAGTTTACATATTCCTTTTGTGCTTTATGTGCACTTGGCACAACGAGCACACATTACAAAAACAATGTTGGGTGCAGCTGGTGTTGCCCTGCAGATTCCACAGCTGAGACAGTTGGCACAGATGGCAGACTACACCAGTGAAACTGTATGAAGTGGGAGTTAGGGCAGACACCACAGAAAACATAATTGGGATTATGGAGACACACAGGATGATTTGCGCAGATGGCATGAATAACTCTGACTCCTAACTCCATAGAAGTATGACTAACATGCCTTATTTAAACATATGAAGAGCAAATAATGAGCAACTTTTTAAACTTTAGTCATCTTACTGATTATTTATAACGCAGACTGATTATGGAAGCAAAATATTTAAGCAGAAAATGCAAAATATTGAACCAGGAATATCAATAAAATTTACAAATATAATTTTTTTAATGAAATACTAAAATGCATGAATCATACAGAAGTTGGTGATATTAGATCAGTTATGTGATTTCCTACAATGGAATTACTGTGCAGAACTTTATCTGCAGAAGCCTTTATTTGTATTATATATTGGAAAATTAACCCTGATCTACACTAATCTCATTCAGCAAAAGAATGATCCATTGTGATGCTGATCTTTAAGCAGCGATTTAATTACCAAAACTGAGCAACATTCATAAATAACATGCTCATTGACAATACCCCTGCACCTTGCCAGTAGCATCATATATGCCGCAAGTGGGAACTGCAGCTGCATTGTTCTGGCCTAAAATGTGATCTCACTGCAGATGTCACAGGAGTACAGTGACAAATACAACAGATGCACTATTAAGTATGAGCAAAATACTGCATATCACAAAACCTGAAATAAGTATATGTGTTGGAAATACACAACTTATTTCAAGTTGTCAATGTCCACCTGCTTCTGTGAGCAGAACAAAAATAGTTAACATTTCCAATGCAGGTCCTTTTCACAATATCTTTAAAGAAATGTACTTTTCTATTCCTTCCACATTCTTTTTCACTAGATACATAATTATAACGTTTGTGAGCCATTTGGGTTCGCAATGTCTGATCAGAAACAAGGAGAACTGGTGAAAGCAGAGGATGCATGCTGAGAAACCAGAAAATGATATTATTTGCATGTACTGGACTGAGGTGGATTTATTCAGGTTAAAAAGGATAAAGCTGAAGCATGCGTCACTGCATCTTTTAATGTAGACAAACACAATTCCCATCATTAAAGTTAAAGTTAACTGCTTTACCATCAGGCACATTCTGTCAAAGAGAGTCTGCTCCAAGCCAGCATCATGAGCACTGTCAGAGCCTTGGATGGTAGGAGGCAACTGTTTAGGATCTCCAACAAGGATCAACTTTTCACATGCAAACCTATAATGAAAAGGCAGATTTAATATTTATTATTTATTTATATTGTGTCATGAATGCATTTTGAACCAAAAACAACAGAGGTTTTGAATTCTAGCATGTTTCAATGTGATATTATATTAGACTACAATTTACTTAGAAATATGTTAACAAGACTGGAGAATATTTGCTACTCTAGTATATAAGCATCTCGATCAGCAGAATTTCTCTCCGGGGGATGATTATTTCAGTATGTGGAGTCAAGAAAGGGCAAACATTTTGTAATCTGTGTTCCAAAATGCCAAATTGGGATATACATTTGGTAAAAATGTAATGTATGTCTGTCTTGTGAACCTTTGGAACTGTTCAAACCTTCAATTGTTTGTATGGGAAAGAAAAAGAGCAATTTTATCTCACGCCTCAAATATTGATAACAACTGCATAGAATCATAGTTGAAATTTGGCAATAACAATCTTAGAATAGCCATTACTTATATATATGTCTTGAGATTTATTTGTAGAACTTTTGAGATTATTGAATAATCGTAGGCCAACACCTCGGTCATGACTGACCATGGGTGATGCATCCTAGTTGTTGGCTGCTTGCTCCAAACATCGGCTAGATCAGCGTCGCTTGTGGCTGAAGAGACCAATGCGGGAGTGACAGTCTCTGTGTGTGTGGTCTGTGGTTTGTTGAAGTTGCTGCGCTCCTTTCTGCGTGCCCGCTTGTCTGCCGCTGTGTTCAACAGTTTCTCTTTCCCCGTTTTTAGATGTTGGTTCAGGGCACCTCTCCACTTCATGCGGTCAGCTGCAAGGCTCTCCCAGGCCTCCACATCGATGTCGAGCGCCTTCATATCACTCTTGCAGACATCCTTGTAATGCAGCTGGGGGCGGCCGATGGTTCTCCTCCCAGATGTCAGCTCTCCATAGAGGATGTCTTTTGGAATATGGCCATCCTCCATGCAGTGGACATGGCCCAGCCACCGCGGTCTATGCGGCCTGAGTAGAGTGTACATACTGGGAAGGCCAGCGCAAGACAGGATCTCGGCGTTGGACACTCTGTCTTGCCAGGATATACCCAGGATACGGCGGATGCTTTTCAGGTGGAAGGTGTCGAGTCTTCTCTCCTGCCTGGCATAATCATGCAGCTACATACTCAAAGACATGATCATTTCATATGAATAGACTGAAAATCAAGGAATAAACTTTCTCAATATGAAAGGAGTTCCGTGAGACTTTTCACGGCACCTGAAAAATCAGTTAACCCACTTTCCCAAGACGTACATACGCAAATAATTGTGAAATTTTCCTTTTTTGCCATATTTATACTTCATTTATATCCTCTTCTCTGTGGGGCCAACATACTGAGACAATTTTCAGTTACTTCCTTGCTGATTCATGATCATTCATCGTGTACTTGTTACCTCTGTGCTTGCTCACCTACTTCAACATTCTGATATTCTCATTTTTTTAATGAAAATCCTTTCATGGCCTTGTTCCTCCCTACAACAATATCCTGCAATTTTGCACCGGTGATCTCTCTGCTCTAATAATATTCATTGGTCCTCCACTATCAGGTATGCCATCAGCTGCTAAGTTCCTTGACTCTGTTGTTCCCACCCTGAACGTCTGTGTCTTTCTAGCACTTTTTCCTGAAGATGCACCTGAAAACATATTGCATTTACCAAGTCATCTAACATTTAATCCAAACTTGGCGCATGTTTCATCCAGGACTTTTCACTTATAACTACAAACAGCGACATGTAGCTGTTTTAAATTAAACTTGCAGACATCACACAAATATGCATATAATAGTCCTCAGCCAAACAGCGTCTCGTGTGCAGCTTTGAACATCAGATGGTGTCATCCATCTCAACATTTTTCTATCCTCTCTCCTTCTCCACACCCTTTCCTATGTCTACTCTTTCCCCCTTTATCTATCCCGACCCCCCCCCCCCCCCCCCCCCCCCCCCCCCCCCCCCCCCCCCCCCCCCCCTTATCCACACATTCTTCTCCTCACGCCATTGCTCTTATTTTTTCATTTTACTCTCTCACCTCTTTGCTTTGCTCAAAACATATTCTTTGGGTGCATCAGTTACCTCATCTTTCAAGTATTGTTTGTACAAATATAATTTTTTACCATCACTGTGAAAAATTGCTTTTTTTTTTTTTAATTGTTTTTTCGCTAAAATGGCTCAATGTGTCTTTTCATAAAATGTTTCCTATTTTGGATCATCCAAAACAGATACAAACAACATAACATATCAAATGCATGGATTTTTTCTCTCGCTGGTTGTGATTATATGTACTTAATCTCTGTGACAAACACTAATGGCAGATAGGCAAACAATCTGATGTTGAATACTGCCCTGTGATGAATAGTGCAGTAATTGATAAAGAATGAAATGAGTTTGCAATAAACAATACCTTGCAATAGGAAGTAGAGAAGTTGGTTCTGTGATTTGGCTGCATTCGTCCAGTAACACTAATGGAAAGCTCAGGTTGTTCATGCATTGAAAAGGACATGCAGCACAAGTAGCTCCCACCACTTTAATCTGCCGAAGATTGGGAAAAAAAAGAAAGTTGAGAGAAACCTGTTCAATCAATCAATCAATCAATCAACCTTTATTGTCATCTTGCAAGCAACAGTTGTACAGTGCAAAATGAAAAGACGTTTCCCAGTGAATAGCGGAGCATCGCACATGAAATTTAAAAACACTTCACACATAATAACACTAAAAAAAAACAATCCAGTCCCTGATGGAACAGTATAAATAGTTAAAAGCAGGTAAAAAACACAATGTTAAAATACAGTAAACCAATCATAAAAAATGTCCGGGGCCGCTGATTTGAGTGGCCAGTGCCAGTTATTAAAGTGTCCGTGCCAGCCGCAGAGTCAAGTCAAGTGACTGTGAGTGCAGAGTGACTGTTTAGCAGCCTCACAGCCTGTGGTAGGAAGCTGTTTAGCAGTCTTGTAGTCCGGGCTTTGATGCTTCGATATCTCTTGCCTGATTGCAGGAGATCCAGGTGTATGTGGAGGGGGTGCAGTTTGTCCTTGGCAATTCTCTGTGCTTTCTTCAGACAGCGGCTCTGGAACAGTTCTTGTACCGAGGGTAGGGAGACGCCAATGATCCTCTCTGCTCCCCTCACTACCCTATGCAGAGCCTTCCTGTCTGAGCAGTTGCAGGTGGAGTACCACGTATTTATGCAGTACGTGAGTACAGACTCCACCGTGCCCCTGTAAAAAGTCCTGAGGATGTTGGTGGGGAGTGAGGCCTGTTTTAGTTTCCTCAGGAAGTGCAGTCGCTGATGGGCCCGTTTGACGGTCCCAATGGTGTTCCTGGACCAGGTGAGGCTGTCCGTTATTTGCACACCGAGGAACTTTATGCTCCCCACTCTCTCCACTGCAGTGCCACTAATGTTGAGCGGTGTATGCTTTGGCTGCGCCCTCCTGAAGTCGACAACCATCTCCTTAGTTTTGTCGACATTCAATTCTAGGTTATTTTTGCCGCACCAGTCCACCAGTTGTTCTACTTCCTCCCTGTACATTGTTTCGTCATCTCCACTGATGAGTCCCACCACTGTAGTGTCGTCCGCGAATTTTCTGATTTTATTGTCCCTGAATCTGGCAGCACAGTCATGTGTGAGCAGTGTGAACAACAGCGGGCTGAGCACACAGCCTTGAGGGGAGCCGGTGCTCAGCGTGATCGAGCCTGAAGTGTTCTTGCCAACACGGACTGACTGCGGTCTCTCTGTCAGAAAGTCCAAGATCCAGTGACACAGGGTGGTGTTGAGGCCCAGCAGGGTTAGTTTCTCCACAAGTCTCTGTGGGATGATGGTGTTAAACGCTGAGCTGAAGTCAATGTACAGGATTCTGGCGTATGTGTTCTTGTTTTCCAGATGCGCGATTACTGTGTGCAGCGTGGTAGAGATGGCATCCTCTGTAGAGCGGTTGGGGCGATAGGCAAACTGGAGGGGGTCTAACGATGAGGGGAGGCTGGCAGTAATGTGGGGTTTCACCAGGCGTTCAAAACACTTCATTATTATTGGGGTCAGGGCGACAGGGCGGTAGTCATTTAGGCAGGCAACCACTGGTTTCTTCGCTATGGGGATTATCGTGGAAGTTTTGAGGCATGTGGGTACAATGGCTTGACTAAGGGAGATGTTAAAGATGTCTGTTAGCACATCTGCTAACTCCTCAGCACATTCCTTGAGCACACGTCCTGGGATGTTGTCGGGTCCGACTGCTTTCCACGGGTTGACCTTAGCCCGTCAGTGTTTCGATTCCCTTCCACATCCTCCTGGTGTCTCCTGTGTCGCAGAGGTGTCCCTGGATTTTCCCCGCGAAGGCACGTTTCGCTGCCCTGATTCCTTTTTCCAGTGCAGTCCTGGTAGATCGGAGAGCGGCTGTGTTACCGGCTCTGTAGGCTGCATCACGAGCCCTCAGCAGCGAGCGCACCTCTGCTGTCATCCATGGCTTTTCGTTTCCACGTGCAGTGAAAGTTTTCATGATGGTGACATCCTCAGTGCACTTGGCAATGTAGCTGGTTACAGTCTCTGCGTACTCCTCGATGTTGATGAGGTCATCATAGGATGCTGCTGTCCTGAACACATCCCAGTCAGTGTGCAGGAAGCAATCCTGCAGTGCTGAGGCTGCTCCCTCTGGCCAGACCCTGGTGTGTTTTCTCTCCGCTCTGACTTGTTTTTGCAGAGGTCTGTAGACTGGTGTTAAAAACACTGACATGTGGTCCAAGTGGCCCAGGTGAGGGCGTGGGGCTGCCTTGTAAGCCTCTGGGGTGTTGGTGTAAACCAAGTCCAAGATGTTCTCTCCCCTGGTCTCAAAATCCACATATTGCTTGAATTTTGGGAGCACAGTCTTAAGGCTGGTGTGATTAAAATCCCCGGCCACCACAATGAAGCTATCAGGATGTTTGGTCTGGAACTCACTTACGGCGTCATGCAGGGCTCCCAGTGCCTCGTTGGCCTTAGAATTTACATTTGCACTTGGAGCAACATATACAGCCACAACAAAAACAACGGAGAATTCCCTCGGCAGATAGAAAGGCCGACATTTCACGATGAGGAATTCTATCAGCGGAGAGCAGTGTTTCCCGGCTATCGTAGCGTTCACACACCAGTCCTTGTTTATGTACAAGCACAGGCCTCCACCTCGGCTCTTACCAGAGCTAGCTGCCTCTCTGTCCGCACGGAATGATGTAATTCCCTCCAGCTGTATTGCCGTGTCCGGTATATTGCCGTGGAGCCATGATTCCGTGAAAACAAAAACACAGCAGTCTCGTATATCCTTGTATGTTGTCCTGAGAAGACGCAGTTCGTCGAGTTTGTTGTCCAGGGAGTGGACATTAGAGAGGAGAAGCGAGGGCACTGCAGGTCGGGTGGGGTTGGCTGTTAGCCTAGCGTGAATGCCTGCTCTTTTCCCCCGTCTCCGCCTCGTGTAAGAGCCTGCTCTTTTACCCCGTTTCTGCCTCCTCTCACACCGCTTGCGTCTCCTCCTCCTCCTCTCTCTCCTCCTCTCTCCGGTCGTAATCATATCTGCGGCCGATATGTTCGGCTTCGCAGCCGGTAGTAGTAGTCCATAGCGGCGTATTTGGTCTAAATCGCACCAAAACGCGCCTGTACTACTACCGTGGTTTGCCCCAATGTTTAGGAGCATGTTCCTGCAGTACATATATCTTGGACAGACTGGACAAGACACACAACACTCACTTTTTAAAGCTCCGACTATCTCCCGAGGGGCCGCTGCAACTGTGCGCGCCGCCATTGTTATTATATATATATATATATATCTATATATAGATGGTGTTTATTCATCTAAAGGAGAAAGTCCCACGTAGTTCTAGTATTCCAAGTGTCAAAAATATAGATTTTTTTATATTGTAGATGCTAAGCTTCCAAAAAAAGCATTCCATAAAACATAGTAAATTGGACATTCAAACTATCAATCTAAAACAAGAGGATAGTAGCTGATGTCAAGGGTGCTATTAAGGAGCATTTAGTTTTGAGGAACTTAATAATCTGTGCCTATTTTGAATTTCTCCGAGAGCACTTGGCTTCAGACATTCACCTAAAAATATTTTTGCCAAAAGGACTGTTCCAATGCATGGTAGTGGGTCTTAAGGGCAAAAGAGTGCTGCCTTGCCCGAAACACTTTGGCATAAAAAAATTGGGAACAATTGCTAAACAATCTGAGGGCCTGTAAGGGCCTGTCCCACTTGGGCGTCATTTGTGAAGATTTTGTGAATCGCAAAATCCTGGGGTGCCGCGCGCAACCGCCTATGCCACCACACACACACCACACACACACACTTTTAGTAAAATGTTATTACGGCCTCCAGTGCCTTTGACGTGGTTACAGTGCAATCAATTAGCGTCATTAAATAAAAAGTGCTCCATACTTATGAGAGCCTATAAACGATGAAAGGATTTTCTTTCAGTCAAGTTTATATGCTAAAACAAAGTACTGACCTCTTTGAGCAGAGCTCTGTTTCTGCCCAGTTTGTGTTGCTCAATACATCTTCTCACATGCACCTTTTCCACTAACGTCAAATCATCTTTAAGGAGTGCCTGTAATTCACGTAGTTCCTCGCTGTCGCTACCTGCATGTAAACTAATTAAAATTCATTAAAAATTGTCATAGCCATTATGGTACATTTGTTCTGTCGGGAAGACGACTGATTTCTCAAAATTAATGACAATTAAACAGAGACTATTAGTTCATTCAGGAAATTAAATAAATGTCTATATCCTGACTCAATCGTGTCTTGCCTTGTCTAGTCCCTTCCCATCTACATTGTGGACTGCGAATGCCCTCCATCATCTCGACAACAAACAACTCCCTGGCCTCCACAGCGTCCTCATAACCATGGATATCTATATAACTAAAAGTCTCATCTTGACACTTCCTGTCTGTGCTGTATATTGATTTTAGGAAAAAACGCTACCGTATATCGCTATGATTTTTAGCCATCTTACTCAGTCCTCCTCCACTGAGGCAGCCCCGAGGATTTTTCCAATCGATGAAAAATAAAAAAAGTTATGAGTGTTTAAAAAATCTTGAGATCAGCTGATTGGTCCTCTCATCTGTCAATCACCATGATGAAGGTAACACCCCTTTGGGGGGAGCAGGACTATAAAACTCTTGATGCCTGGACGCGAGTCAGTCTGAGCTGCCAGCCCACCAGGCCTGAGTGACTGAGCTACCAGCCCACCAGGCCTGAGTGACTGAGCTGCCAGCCCACCAGGCCTGAGTGACTGAGCTGCCAGCCCACCAGGCCTGAGTGACTGAGCTGCCAGCCCAAGAATCCATTTGGCCCACAATGTCCATACTAGCTCTCTGGAAACCAGTCCCTTCGGCCCACAACACCCATACTAGCACAGGAATATTGCGTTGGGGGACCCTCCCGTGTGAACATGGGACCCAACGGGTCCCACTTAGTCTAGTCTAATCTTTATATGCCTCCATCCCCCATCAAGTGGGTCTAAGGCCAATTGCTTCTTTTTGGAAAAAAGATCTAACCAGATCCACCAATAGCAGAACTTATTCTGCTAAATAGGAGGCACAAAATAAAAAGGAGGCACAAAAGCGGTAAGGCCCTGGCTGACACGCGATAACTAGAATCAGGTGGAGAATAATAAACCGATAGAGCCAGGTGAGGGAGGAATGGGGTGGAGTTGAGACATTTGTGAGTGGGTGATAGGTAGGGGGAGGAGAGAGAGGCGAGGGGGAGAGAATGTGAATATGTCTACATCACCTCAGTCTTTGTCTCCATCTCCACTCTCACCTCACTTGGGTCCATCTGCCCACGTTTCCCCTCTCCTTATCTATCCCTACATATCACACATCTCCCAACTAAACCCCCTCCTTCATTTTCCCATCTTCCCCCTACCACGTGTTTCTACCTATCGCCTGCCAGATCATGCCTCATAAGCTCTTCCTCTCACTTCTTTACATTGGCTGTCTACCCCCTACACCTTATGTAAGGTCTTGACCCAAAACATCAATCATCTCCATGTCTGCAGATGCTGCCGACCCTGCTGCTTTCCTCCAGGGGTGTTTATTTTGCTATAGATTTTAGCTTCGGCAGTTTCCTGTTTCTCTGAGTGAAGAAACCCAAAAGCCTAAACAATACAAGCACCCCCTTGTGGCTGACTCGCTTGCAGCGTAAGGCTAGAAAGAATACGAGGACATTTTCCAAAGTACACAATACAATGTGAAAAAGGAAAAGATAGTCTGCTTCAATAAAAACATCCTTTCAGCTTCAAAATATTGGTCAAACCAAATGGGGAGCAAGACTGGACCATGATGGGAGAGTTGATTAGCTTTCATAATGGCTAGGCTAAAAGATATGGGAAAAAAAAATAGGAGATCACATTCAATGATCTCCCAAGAAAAGCACAAATCCTTGCTGCAGAAGAGTTCATGCGCAGTAAGTCATAGAGCTATTCAGCACAGAAACTGCCCCTTTGGCCCTTTCCCATGCTGATCACATTGCTCACACTAAGCTGGTCCCACCTCCTTGTAACTGGCCCATATCCCTCCAAACCTTTCCATTTACCTGTCTGCGTGTCTTTTAAATTTCATAATGTTACACTTCCTTTTGGCAGCCCATTCCATGTTTGCACCACTCTCTGTGATGCTTTTAAATCTTTCCTATAAACCTTTGCCCTCTAGTTGTGGATACCCATTCACTGGGGAAATGAATCTGGCTGCTCACCTTATCTATACCTCTCATGAATGTGTATACTTCAATAAGGTAATTTCTCATGGAAGTATACAAAAGAAAGACCCAGCCAATCCAACCTCACATTTTAAGTCAAACCCTCCAAATCTTTTTAAAATCTGTTCCAGTTTAATGGCTTCCTTTCCATGGCAGTGTAGAATCATAGAGTGATACACAGTAGAATCATAGAGTGATACAGCATGGAAACGGGCCCTTTGGCTCAACTTGCCCACACCGGCCAACATGTCCCAGGTAAACTAGTCTCACCTGCCTGCGTTTGGTCCATATCCCTCCAAACCAGTCTGATCTATGTCTAACGTGTCTAACTGTGTCTTAAATGTTGGGATAGTCCCAGCCTCAACTACCCCTTCTGGCAGCTTGTTCCATACACCCACCACCCTTTGTACTCCAAATGTGGTCTTACCAACACTTGCACAGTTGTAACATGACCACTCAACTTCAGTATCCAAAACCCTGACCGATGCAGGCACGCGTGTCAAATGCCCTTTTCACTACCTTCAACACCTGTGTTGCTACTTTCATGTATATACCTGCATCCCTAGATCTCTCAGTTCTACAACACTTCCCAGGGTCCAACCATTGAGACTATAGTTAATAGACAATAGGTGCAGGAGTTGGCCATTCGGCCCTTCGAGCCAGCACCGCCATTCAATGTGATCATGGCTGATCATCCCCAATCAGTACCCCGTTCCTGCCTTCTCCCCATATCCCCTGACTACGCTATCTTTAAGAGCCCTATCTAGCTCTCTCTTGAAAGTAACCAGAGAACCGGCCTCCACCACCCTCTGAGGCAGAGAATTCCACACTCACAATTCTCTGTGTGAATAAGTGTTTCCTCATCTCCGTTCTAAATGCCTTACCCCTTATTCTTCAACTGTGGCCCCTGGTTCTGGACTCTGTTTCTTGCCTCTAGTGTGTCCATTTACTGTACAAATTCTGCCCTGGTTCATCCTACCAAAATGCAACACTTCACATTCATCTGAATTCAACTTAGAAACATAGAAATTAGGTGCTGGAGTAGGTCGTTCAGCCCTTCGAGCCTGCACCGCCATTCAATATGATCATGGCTGATCATTGAACTCAGTATCCCGTACCTGCCTTCTCTCCATACGCCCTGATCCCTTTAGCCACAAGGGCCACATCTAACTCCCTCTTAAATATAGCCAATGAACTGGCCTCAACTACCTTCTGTGGCAGAGAATTCCAGAGATTCACTACTCTCTGTGTGAAAAATGTTTTTCTCATCTCAGTCCTAAAAGATTTCCCCCTTATCCTTAAACTATGACCCCTTGTTCTGGATTTTCCCAACATCGGGAACAATCTTCCTGCATCTAGCCTGTCCAACCCCTTAAGAATTTTGTAAGTTTCTATAAGATCCCCCCTCAATCTTCCAAATTCTAACGAGTACAAGCCGAGTCTATCCAGTCTTTCTTCATATGAAAGTCCTGACATCCCAGGAATCAGTCTGGTGAATCTTCTCTGTACTCCCTCTATGGCAAGAATGTCTTTCCTCAGATTAGGAGACCAAAACTGTATGCAATAGTCCAGGTGTGGTCTCACCAAGACCCTGTACAACTGCAGTAGAACCTCCCTGCTCCTATACTCAAATCCTTTTGCTATGAATGCTAACATACCATTCGCTTTCTTCACTGCCTGCTGCACCTGCATGCCTACTTTCAATGACTGGTGTGCCATGACATCCAGGTCTCATTGCATCACCCCTTTTCCTAATCGGCCACCATTCAGATAATAGTCTACTTTCCTGTTTTTGCCACCAAAGTGGAAAACGTCACATTTATCCACATTATACTGTATCTGCCATGCATTTGCCCACTCACCCAACCTATCCAAGTCCCCCAGCTTCGTGTCATCCGCAAACCTGGAGATGTTGCATTCAATTCCCTCGTCCAAATCATTAATATATATTGTAAATAGCTGGGGTCCCAGCACTGAGCCTTGCGGTACCCCACTAGTCACTGCTTGCCATTCTGAAAAGGACCTGTTTACTCCTACTCTTTGCTTCCTGTCTGTCAGCCAGTTCTCCATCCACATCAATACTGAACCCCCAATACCATGTGCTTTAAGTTTGTATACTTCATCTGGCATTCCATTGGCCCTGTTGATCAAGATCCTCCTATGAAAATAGATAACCTCTCTTCGCTGTCCACTATATCACCAAACTTTGTGTCATCTGCAAATTTACTAATCATGCCACCTACATTCACATCCAAATCATTAATTTAAATAACAAACAACAGTGGTCCTAGCATCGATTCCTGTGGTACACCACTTGTTACAGAATCCATTTTGAAAAGAAAAACTCTACCACCACCTTCTGTTTCTTACTATAAAGCCAATTATTTTTATCCAATTGTCTAGTTTGACCTGGACCCCACGTGATCTAACCTTCCAGACCAGCCTACCATGCAATGCTTTATCAAAGTCCTTTTTATAAATAATTGCAGACAACATCATCTGCAATGCCCTCAATATTCTTGGCTACCTCTTCAGAAAAATTGGTAAAACGCATTTTCCCATGTGCAAAGCATCGCTGATTATCCTTAATCAGTCCTTGGCTTTCCAAATGCAAGCTGATCATACCTCTTAGAAACCCCTCCAATAGACTGGGAGTCTGTTTCAAATTTTATAGTTGCAACAACAGCTTTCCAGGTTTCAGGAAACTGTACAAGGAGGTTATTTTCAGCACATCCATAGGTCCATATGCCTCGAAAACCTGCACACCCGCAGTGTATTTCATCGCTGCTGTGATTATGGATGGCCCCTCTAATCCCCACAAACACCAATGTTTAACCTTGCTATATGATGTTCCTTTCTTTTTGCCACCTTACTAGCAACCAACCAAGACCTGACCTCTGGTTCACCTTCCCTTCCAGTTATTCCCTTCCAGTTCCAGTTAACATCTCCAAGAGTCTCTTGTGGTGACCAAATATTTGCAGTTGGTATTTCCATCCGGCTTCCATTAGAAAATGAAAGAAAAGTGATATAATGGAGGTCTGGCTAAAATTCACCATGATATCTCTGGCTTTGTGTATCCTGTCTGTTTTCCCCTGTTCTGCCCATTCAGTGTTTTCACCGGTTTGCCTGGTCACTGGGTGTCAGCAAAGATCATTTTCATAACTTACATTAAAACAAGACCTTCAACGTTACACTTCACACTCAAATCATCAATAATACAGGAACAAAGACCTGTTTACAGTAGGCTTTTTATGGAGAGGAGAGCGTTATAAAATATGATGTACTTTATCAAGACCATTCTAGAATGTGTTGCAAGTTAGTTGAAAGACTTGAACAAAAAGATGAAAAAGAATCCATCGTCTACAATTTTAGGCAACAAGGGCTGGAAGGACCAGATGAGTGAGTGGGATTTAATATTAATCTGGACAGCAACACTTTAAATGAAGAAAAGTGAAAAGGTCCAGAGCAGCAGCATCCCAGCCATTCCCCATTCTTCACTAAAAATGCAGTCAAATTCAGAAATGGGGTTGACCCAACAGTTTTGAAGAAATATTGCAAGCACAGAATGGGCAATTCACAACTCCAGGAAATACCTGACCAATATCATGTATAACAGTTGGAAGAAATTTAGGATTGAGCATATTTATTCATCACTAACTCAGCCAGAGTACAACCAGGTGTGCAGTCCTACTAGATGACAACATTAATGTTAATCTGTGGCCATTGTAGTTTATTGTAGACCAATAGTATTAAGGAGTTCATCATACTACATCTTCATGGACAAAAATAGAGAATGAAAATTATGCTTACCTGTATGGCAAGATGGGTTTGGCAATCTTCCGAATGCTTCCAACTCTGATAAATTTATCAAATCCTAGTTCCAGAAGCCTAATTAAAATAAACCATGCTAGTTAAATAATAACTGCATAATAAACTGGGAAATAATGTTTATTTTTCTGAATAGATTTTTAAAAATCATAATGCTCTACCATTCCAGGGGATGTAAAACTATATCCCTGTAATTACTTACAGTCATCCTGCATAAACTGCCATGCTTTGCAGGGTGAAACAAAATGAAACAATGATACTGTATGTAGATGCATTTAGGTAAGTGTGCATGCTCCCCAACCTGCAGTAGGCATCAAAGGTTACAGGGAGAATACAGCAAAATGGGATTGGGAAGGACAAATGATCAACCATGATTGAATGGCAGAGCAGACTCAATGGGCCGAATGTCCTAATTCTGCTCCTATGTCTTACAGTTTTCTTCTTTGCTCAAGAAAGACTAAAATAAACTACATTTTACATGCAAGCCATACCGAAAACCAAGAGCAATATTTGTTTATGAGCAAAATAAATGATTGAACGGCTTAGGCAATGATGAAAATATGCAATTCAATGGTTGGGCGCGATTCCAAAAGGCACAATATTCTTCAGAATTCTTACAGTGCAGATTATACAAGGCTGTGAAATGAACTTGGAAATTATCTCATTTCCTATCCGTCTCGGTCACTCCAATGAATGTATCCTCATAAGAAATCATTTGGAGAAGTAGTTGTAAGTCAGAGACTACCCTACTTCAGCTACAATCCATAATTACTTTTCT
The DNA here is from genome assembly GCF_028641065.1 of Leucoraja erinaceus. Taxonomy (NCBI): domain Eukaryota; kingdom Metazoa; phylum Chordata; class Chondrichthyes; order Rajiformes; family Rajidae; genus Leucoraja; species Leucoraja erinaceus. The sequence continues at coordinate 149,769,431 of NC_073377.1, forward strand.
GAAATAACAAAGCATTGATAATATTGTTGAGAAATTCTATGACAATGTATTCAATTGATTGGACGTCTTGCATTTGCATCTAGCCTATCCTTGTTGAGACATTCTGTTGAGTTTTGACGCGATCAAATTAATATTTTGTAGAATATATCAATTGAACATACTTGTACTTTAAATCAGGTTGGGGGGAAATAAATAGTGAAGGTTCATTTGTACCTCATCATTGCTAATCAGAGAAAGGGACCCCCAAAGATGGTACCAAAATTAAATATCAGTGACTGAGGTCTTAAATCACTCAATCACATAGCAGTGAATATTTCCTAGTTCATAGAAACATCCTTATCTGAACATGAATCATAGTCAGACAACATGGAAACAGACCATTCGGCCCAACTTCGCCACACCAACCAACATGCCACATCTATACTAGTCCCACCTGCCTGCATTGGCCTATATCATAAACCTATCCTATTTGTGCACCTGTCCAAATGTTTTTTTAAACATTGTGACAGTACCTGGCTGAACTAACTCCTCTGACAGTTCGTTCCAGATACCTACAATCCTTTGTGTAAAAAAAATGTTGCCACTAAGGTTCCTCCCTCACTTTAAACCCATGTCCTCTTGTTCACAATTTCCCTTCTGTGGGCATAAAAACTGTGCGTTTACCCTATCTATCATCATCTTATACACCTCTATAAGATTACCCCTCACCCTCCTGCGCTCCAAGGAATAAAATCCTAGCCTGCTTAAACACTCCCTATAGCTCAGGCCCTTGAGTCCTGGTGACATGCTCGTAAATCTTCTCTGGACCCTTTCCAGCTTAACAACATCTTTCCTATAACATGGTGACCAAATTCAACACAATACGCCAAAAGTGGCCGCACTAATATCTTGTACAACTGTAACTCCCACTTTCTCTACTCAGTACTCTGGCTAATGAAGGCCAATGTGCTGTAAGCCTTCTTGACCTCTCTATCTACCTTTGACGGCACTTTCATGGAACTATTTACCTGCAATCCTAGATCCTTCTGCTCTGCAACATTTCCCAGAGCCCTGCCCTTCCTTGAGTTGGTCTTGCCCTAGTTAAACTTCCCAAAATGCAACCTTGCACTTATCTGTATTATCTGAAGGCTCCCGGAATGTACTGAAGACCCGGCTGGTTTGGCTTGGCCGCTGCGAAGAAGGGCCTGGCAGGCCGCTGGCACAGGGAGTGGAAGCTCAGACGCACTGAGCTCGGCCCTAAGAGCCGAGGAGACATTGCTGATAATGACAGACGTGGGAGAGGGCCGGAGTATTGCCTCAAGCACCTTCAGGCTGGCTGCAGGAGACGCCCCGGGACACAAAGGTGGTCGGGCAAGGAGAGGGACATTGGTTCGTGGGCTAAGCTGGATGAGGGCAACAGAGGAGGCTCTGCTGCAGCCTGGGGATTGTCTGGATCAGGAGCTGCTCCAGAACATCGAGCACGTGGACTTTTTGTAAATGGTGCCAAAATATGACGATTCGTGCATTTGTGAGCTATACAAAAATAATTTCACCGCGTATACATGACAATAAAGAACTATTGCACATTGCAAACTCCATTAACCATTACTCAGCCTACCTGCCCAACTAATCAAAATCCCACTGCTATTTTTGACAATACTACTTTGCAGCTTCTTTGACTTAAGCCTTTACTGGTTGGCAGAAAACGATTCATCAGAGGAACTTAATTTTTCCAAAAGGATTCAACACAGCAGGCCCGTACGAAAAGGGGGGTGGCATGAGGGGGGGGGGGGGGGGGGGGGGGGGGGGGTGCAGTCGGGCCTGAACCGCGGGGCTGAGCGTGGGGGGGGTGGGGGGTGGGGGGGTGACGGGCGGTGAGCGGGGGGGGGGGGGGCGGCGCGATTGGGCCTGAACGGCGGGGTGGGGGGTGGCAGCGCGATTTTATTATTACTCTAGGGGGGAAAAAGGGGGGTGCGTTCGCACAGGATGTGCACAGGACACATATTTACAACACACCAGCGTAGATATATGCATATCAGTGATTACTGGTAACTTTTTGGCAGGAATAGGTAAGAAAGTAAATATTAGTATTATTATTTACAGTTATTTTTTCAAATTTACCATGTGAATTCTCATTCCCTTCTTGCCTTGTCTTCAAAGGCAAGTTTCAAGGTCAAAAAACCTATGCATCTACCTGTGAATACCAAATGAGTTATTACTACAGTTTAATAATTCGTTGGTTGATATTACTAACTCATTACTCAAGATGGGCCCAAAATAGCTGCAGTAACTCAGCGGGCCAGGCAGCATGTGTGGAGAGAAGGAATGGGTGACGTTTCGGGTCCAGAGCGGGCAAGCACACACACTCACAAAAACGAATCCAAGGTGAATGCAATATATGCCATTTGGAGCTGGCCAGCACATTCATAATCTGTTACCTGCACCAATTTGTGTATTCTTGATGATAAAACTCATATTCTCAAAAAAAAACTAGGCTGGGACACATCTTTTAGGCTCTATGAGCTCTTAATATGCCAAAATGTTGTGTGCAGCATTCTGACATCTGTGGGATAAATCTCTACAGAGATCAGACTGATGAAGGCGATAGCACACGCTCAATCACAATGTGTAATAGATTGTGACATAGAATCAATTTGTGACATTGATTTTACATCAGTGTTCCCATTCTGAAGCTTGACAGTCCAGACAACACCTCAAGTTACACAGCTGAATTTAAATTCAGAACTTGACGGACGCCTACATCATTGTTATTTAAAAAGGTGATTAACTGATGACACCTTAGCTCTCAATTGGTTTCTTCTGCGTTATTAGAAGGGTTCGACAGATGTCTCATGTTTTACAAAACTGTTTCAAATTTCGCAAGTCTGAAGAGATGCAGGATTACATTTGATGATTTCAAGGCTTCTGTATAGACCAAATACTTCCAAATGTGAGTAGAAAGTTCTCCTTGAAGGTTTGCATGACTAGAGCAATGATGGAAAACACTTAAGAGCTGGTAATATTTCTTAAAATTGCTAATTTGACATCCAGCTTATATAAAAATGAAGAAGGGTTTCGACCCAAAACGTTGCCTATTTCTTTCGCTCCATAGATGCTGCCTCACACACTGAGTTTCTCCAGCATTTTTGTCCACCATAAAAATGAAATTCTCCATTCAGCAGGTGGAGTTGTTGAATTGCAATCAAAACAGACAGATCAGACAATTCCTCCTCCTCCGTTTGAAGAAGGGTAATGACCCGAAATAACTTATTCCTTTTCTCCAAAGATGCAGCCTGACCCACTGTTACTTCAGCATTTTGTGTCTATCTTTGGAAAAAAACAGCATCTGCTGTTCCTTCCTACACAATTCCTCCTCCTTGTTCAATACTATTTATACTGCTATTGTGTGTGTGTGTGTGTGTGTGTGCGCGCTATAATAATTATGAAAAGTCCACCTCAATACTTGCCAAAACCAACAATATTTTGATCATCATTCTGATCTATGACTCACCCAAGCAGGACTCTGTCCACTGCAACATTAGTAGAGGCAGAGACAAGAAGTTTCCATTCAACCTGTCTGGGACCTTCACTTGCTTCGCTTTCTTCGAAAAGTTGAACAAGAAATAAAATCATAACAGCCAACAGGTAACTCTTCCCAGCTCCATAGACACCTAATAAGGAAAATCGTAATACAATACATGAAACAAAAAGCTAGTTTTGGAATATCAAAATTCCAATGGAAAAATATAGAATTTCTGATTATTTTACCTCACCAAAGGGTACATAAGCAGAGTCAAAGATATTTTTCACCAGTACAAAAACTCATCATATCCCCCACACGAAGATAAAATGATGCACATTATAATTGTTGAAAACATGTGGATGACCACTGGAGGGCAGTGCTGCGTTCTAGAGGAAATCAGCAAAGAGAATGCCATCTATCTAATGAATGCCATAAACGTCACCTATTCCTTAGCTCCATTGATGCTGCCTCACCCACTGAGTTTCTCCAGCATTTTTATCTGCCATCTATCTAGTGTATCTTAAAAACAGAGTCTTGTACATTACTTAAGGATATACTGGGCAATAGAATCTGGAATATCTGTCCGAGGTGCCCGGATCTTCTTTAAATTACATGGAAATAATAGCTCACACTCTAGCTACCCATTCTAATGTATCAACCAGTCACACATAAACTCAATAAAGTTAATAAAAAGTTACGTTTTTGGCTGTTTAACTACTTTATTTATGGTGCAATATGTCTTAACTACTAGATCTGGCACCACAAACTGGCTTTTATGAGTGTAATCTAGCATGGTTAACATAATCAAATTTGGAGTTTTAAAAATATGTATTTTTTATCCAATATTTATTTACCTTTCTGTACTTGACAACATCAAATAATATTTCCCATATTTTCTTGCTATTATAATTTGCCATTATAAATGATGGTTCCTGTTTAAGACTCTACGTTGCTCATCAATGATCCTTCCGGAAGGTTAGGGTAAATACATTTACTGGTCTGTTCACTATAGTAGCAATGTTACAAAATGTTGAGATTTTAAAAATCAAGTCTGCAATTTATCCCATCAGATAAAGCATAAAAGGAAGTTTAATTTGACACCTAATTCACTTTCATATCTTCAGTATTAAAAAGGTTATGGCCATTTTCATACTCAGAAATTAGCATCTTGTTCCCTATTGATTTTCCATTGACTTAACACAAAAGCTGTGATCGAGGACAGTCTAAAGCCCATAACTTTATTAAAAATTAAGAGAAGTGAAATAAATTTTCAGTTATTTTAGATTGAAGCATTCTGAAACAAGTATTAAACAATCTTACTTGGATGACCTGAAATTAAAGCATATAATTAGTTAGTTACCCAATTGTAGCTAATTCCAAAATTCAATTACTAGATCTAAGCATCTATCCATTTCTTAAGGAAAGATTAACATTTTTAAATAGCCTAAGCATCCAAAGAACATTCACACAAGAATTCACAATAAAACATGATTTTTAAATCTCATTGACATTGATTTATAGGCCAAATGGAAGGGATTTAGTGTTCAATTGCGGTAAATTAATGGCCATTTAAATCGGCAATTAAATGGGATTCTGTGGAAAGCGCTGGTTTAGAACGCTGCCATTGCGGTGAATTTGTACCCCATGTCGGCATGAAAGCTACTGCCGGTTCGGATGGGCCCCCAAGTCAGCTACTCGCAACATAAAATTTTGTATAAAGGTTCTTAAGCCCTTTTTAAATGTAAAAATAAACAACCTACCTTGCGTTGTCCCCTACATGAGATCCGTCCCGTTGTCGGGGTTCGCGGCTTTAGAGGATGATTTTTAATTTACTCCATCAATTAAATAACCCAATTTAATTAAAAAAGTTTTAATGAATTTCGTAGCGAGTTTTCGTCAGCAACTAAGTAGGTTGAACAACATCGATTTCAACAGCCTAGAGAAAGTTGCGTTTTAAACCCGCCCCCCTCTCAAAGGCGCCAAAGTCGTGCACACGGGCAGCGGCAGAACTGCAACGTCGCTGAAGGTAATTTTTGCAACATACCTAACTATAGTCCTGTATGCCCTGCATAAATGCATGCATAGTTCTGATCTCATAGTAATAGCAACTTCTGACGTTTTTTTTTTTTTAATGAACAAGGCAATGTACACAAAAATGCTGGAGAAACTCAGCGGGTGCAGCAGCATCTATGGAGCGAAGGAAATAGGCGACGTTTCAGCCCCAAAAACGTCGCCTATTTCCTTCGCTCCATAGATGCTGCTGCACCCGCTGAGTTTCTCCAGCATTTTTGTGTACCTTCAATCTTCCAGCATCTGCAATTCCTTCTTGAACACAAGGAAGGCAATGTGATGAGTTGTAGATTCTGTACAATACCTATTCACCTAGGGTCACCATATCGATTTGGTAAAAGCATCTAACAAAATGTAATTTAAAGTCATTGGATGTTCTAGCTGATTGGCTAGACCCACCCTTTGAACTATTGGAATATGATGAATAAATCCAAAGTGATCATATAAATCTACATATTATGAAGATTAAATAATAGAGTAATTCCAATTTTTACCATGTATGACAGTGACTGGCAGAATGAGATCCTGGGAATGTTCTCCTTTTGCTATCATTGTAGCTACTTGTTTGAATGCAGCTCCCTGATCTGTATTCAAGTGAAATGCTTGTATCATTTCCATTGTCAATTGCATTGTCCTTTCTTTACACAACAATCCAGTCATCCCAGCTTGCTTTGTCACAGCAGGAGAAACAAACTTCTGTCTTGCAGACCTGATTATCTGTTCTTCTTCATCTTCAGGCCTACATATTAAAAAAAAAAAAATATTTACATTTTTTCCTTTAAACATTTTTGTTTTAAAGTATTATGGAACTTTTTCCAATGGGCTTATTATGGAGACTTGGGGTCATGCATGTTGAAACTTGCTACTTTACTTGTATTTATATTTAGTAAAATACAGAAGAGCAATAATCAACTTTTTTTCAACAATTTATTGAATGGCAATATTGCTTTTACATTTTCTAAATCTTCACTGGAAAAATAAGGTATAAAGCAGTTGTCCTTTACGGCCAACAATATTCAATGTATCTTCTCCCAACAAAACTGAAAATTAGACATCAAATTCGCATACATTTTATTTCACCATTTTTATAGACAATTGTATTAATTGGCAGTGTGCAGCATTTCTTGAAAGATGCTTTCTACCATATAGAGCAAGAGGAAAAATGGTAAACTATTCTGACATTAACATGCCAACTTAACAAAAGTAACCAGAAATGCTACACTTGTCGCTTTACCTCCCCCCGCGACTCCATCCAAGGACCCAAGCAGTCGTTCCAGGTACGACTGAGGCTCACCTGCACCTCTTCCAATCTCATCTATTTCATCCGCTGCTCTAGATGTCAGCTGATCTACATCGGTGAGACCAAGCGTAGGCTTGGCGATTGCTTCGCCCAACACCTCCGCTCGGTCCGCAATAACCAACCTGATCTCCCGGCGGCTCAGCACTTCAACTACCCCTCCCATTCTGAATCCGACCTTTCTGTTCTGGGCCTCCTCCATGGCCAGAGTGAGGACCACTGGAAATTGGAGGAGCAGCACCTCATATTTCGCTTGGGCAGTTTATACCCCAGCTGCATGAACATTGACTTCTCCAATTTCAGGTAGCCCTCACTGTCTCCTCCCCTCCTCAGCTCCCCCTCAGCCCTCTGGCTCCTCTCTCTCCCCTCCCCCCCCCCCCCCCACCACTCTACATCAGTCTGAAGAAGGATTTTGGCCCGAAACATTGCTTATTCCATTCCATAGATGCTGCCGTACCTGCTGAGTTTCTCCAGCACTTTTGTCTACCTTCAATTTTCCAGTATCTGCAGTTCCTTCTTAAAGAATACTATATTGTGATTTGTTCCATTCAAGTACAAAGACAGCACTATCACTGCCGAATGTGTTCTTTTGAACAATTGAGAGAGAAACTAATTAAATCTCAACTTCCCATATATTGTGCACATTTCAATAAAATACCATATATTGGTATTGGCATATTATAGTCATGTGCATCGAGATACAGTGAAAATTCACTGTTGTCAAACAATACACAAGTACAATCAAGTCATCAACAAGTACAAAATGTAAAGACTGCAATTATGTCATTTGGGAGGTTGGGATCACACCATTAGTTTATGAATTTGTTCAGTAGTTCATGCATAAAGCATAGATTGTCTGTTTGTGGAGGTGCTGAAATGACGAGTTCTTCACACACAATTTACAATCCGTTCCTGAATCCACTCGTCACAAACATAAGCTTAACCATCATTTGCATCAGATGATTCCAGGTGCCTTAGTTTAGTGCCCAGGTAGTTTAGTTAATATGTAGAGGCAGAAGGAGCCAAGACCCCTGCACAGGATTGCTATCCAGTGGGTTTCAAAACGCAGATGTCACTAGAAACTGGATGCGATGGACTTTGTACCAAAGTATCAGCAGAATGCTAGAGAAACACTGGAAATTATTTCAAATCATGAGATTCCCTGCAGAAATTCTATCCCAATGCCTTGGCCTTGATGGTCCTAGTCTCCAATTAAAATGACCGTCCACTCTTCGCCAATCAGGCTGTAAGATTGTAATTGCCACAATTTTATTAAAAGGACTGTTCTATTGACAAAAAACAATTCTGTTCATAATTTCACATGCTGTTAAAGTTTGCAATACGACATTTACTTTGGGAATGTATAGTCACTAATTAAAAACATAAATAATTCATGTACCAGTGCTGAATGCTTACATTTTGAGCAAGTATGGCATCAGAGGAAGGGATGCTGGGTTAACATGTTCCTGCAGATTTCTCAGACAAGTTAGCTCAGTGGTAACATTACCAACAAATAAGGCATGAACAATCACTGGGAAAGCAAGAGAAAGAATTAGTTGCCTTCTCAATAACCAAGGATTTTATACAAATTGAGCACTGATTCATTTGTGAACAAACAAAATTATAAACACAACTGTTTTTTGTTTAATTTTCCTAGCTAATAAACAGAGGTGTATGAAACATTGCTAACATCCATGTCATACGTATAGCCCAATGGGACAATGCTACTTAATATCATGATCAAGTGCAGTACTTGCAGGACACACAGCAAGCACTACTCATCTTTTAAGTGTACACTTAACTTCCTCATGAACAAAAACACTTTACGGGCTCCATGTTCAAAAATACACCTCCTGGGTTAAAAACCAGTTAATGAAGAGTCACAAGAAATTGTTGAATGAAACGAATGATTAAAAAAAAAAATTATATCTTCTAGGATATCCTCCCTCAATACCAAAGTAATGCATTCTTTGACTAACGGTGCCATCTCTTCTCCTTTTACTCCTGTTTCACTTGAAAAATCTATACCATGAGATATCGTTGCCACCCTTGGCCAACCTTCAACTAGGTCTCCGATGTCACCAATATCATAGTCCCCCATGTTAATTTAAGCTTTGAGCAGATATTTCACTCGCTATACTCCTTGCATTAAACTAGATGCAATTTAGCTTTGAATTACTTTTGTGGTCCCCTCCTCACTTGTTCTGCCCAGGGGACTTAATAACTTTTTTTTCCTCCAATTGCTGTACTTCTCTCTCTGATTAACCAATCTGAGTCCCTTCCCTGCTAACTCAGTTCCAACCTTTCCAGACAGCACTAACAAACAACCCGTGTAAGGATCCTCTTCTCTTCTTCTTCTTGCGAATGAAACATAAACCAAAGGAATAGTTAGATCCCAAGCCAGGTGTTGAGCAGCCAGGTTGTTGTCTCTGCGTCAATGTCAGCCAGGCCATGAGCTCCATTTGGTGGGCGGGAGAGAGGGCACCCAGAGATGACATGGTTGGCTGTCTGTTGTTCTACTCCACATTCACAGGCTGGGCTCTGGCGGAGTCCCCATCTCCACATGCTGGCATTGAAATGCCCAACTCCAGTACAAAGTCTGTTGAGCTTCACTCATGCTCCTCTGGGGAGGTCAGACCCTGGACAGCTTTTATCTGGTGAAGAGATGTAGCTGTGTAATGGAGAGGAGGTTGCCTTCTGGCACTCCTGTGACCACTTGGTGGCTATTCAGTGTGCTTTTGTCTCAGTTGGCTGGATGGATGCTAGGAGTTGTTTTCCACGAGGAGGAAAGGGGTGACGGGACTTCAGTCGGGGTGGTATCTGGTCTCTGCTGATAGCCTGATGGAGGAGGTAATCTGGGTCCATGGCACGACGAGGTAGTGCCAGAGTTGCTGCTTGCCTTCGGATCCCTGCAGGTGGAATGCCTGCAAGTATAGGGAGCTGCTCGACTGGAGGAGTTTGAAGGCACCCAGTGATGATATTGGCTCCACTATGGCTCAGATACAACACATTTCAACTTTCCCAGAATGGTTCCAAACATAAACACGTCCCACAGCACCATCCTTTCAGCCATGCATTCATCTGACCTTCCCTTCAATTCTTATAAACTCAACCTAGAGGCATCGGAAATGATCCAGTGATTGCAACTTTTGAGGTCCCAATCCTTAAACGGCTACCTAGCATTCTAAACTCAAGTTGCGAGACCTCATCCATTCTGTCACCCATGTCGTTGGTGCTTACATATATCACAACCTCTGGCTGTTTATCCTCCCTTTTCAGAATCTTGCAGCTGCTCTGAGACGTCCTTGACCCCAGCAACATGGAGGCAACATAACAACTTGGAGTCTTCTTTGTGACCACAGAAATGTCTATCTGATAGAATTGAATCTCCTACCATTATCACAATCTTGCTTCCCCCAGAACCGTATGTTCAAATGACACAAACAGGGCTGCTGCCCCTGCTCCCTCCTGGGAGGCCATCATCGTCTGGTAATCTGTCCCCTCTATATTTGTACCTGGGGAGCAACTGGGTGAGCAGCTCATTAAATGCATTGTCTACTTCATTCCCTGCATTTTGAATGAACCTTTCGAATTCCATCTGCAGTTGCAACTACTCTAGGCAGTCTGCCAGGAACTGCAGCTGGATACACATCCTGTGGATGTAGTCATCAGTGAAAGTGGAAATGTCCCCGATGCCCCTTATCCTGCAGGTGGAGCATAGCACTGCCCTAGTCTCCATACCATTAGGACTACTCCCTTCAACTAAGACATTAAGAGAGAGAAAATGAATCTTACTTTGTCACTACTCACCCTGGTCTCAAAGCCTGTACTTTGACTCACAGGAGGATGTCAACCTCACAACCCCATTCAAAACGGCCTTCCCTTTTATATATTGTTGATAGGGAAAGACAAACTCGATCTCTGAACCCCTCTCTGCCTTTCTAAACAACATTGGTCAGTGTCCCTGGATATGCTCAAAGCTCCAGGGAAAGAAGTCACTTGATCCATGTTCGAAACAGAAATCATATTAAACTCAAATGCATGATTTATGTACTGGTTTGTGGAGTGATAAAATATGAGCAGGTAATAGTCTCTCAGGTACAATCATGTTGCACTACATACAAAATGCATTCCAATCTTATAACATTGAGACAAACAGCACTTTATCAAAATATCCCTGGAACACTTGGATAAGAGAGACACCTACGTCAGACTCCCATTCATAGACCACAGCTCTACTTTTAACACTATTACCCCATCCAAACTCATCACCAAACTCGTGGGACTTGGAGTCAGCACTCATCTCTGCAACTGGAGTCTCGAATTCCTGACTAACAGACCCCAATCAGTTAGGATAGGGGCAAAATCATCCATTACGATAATCCTCAAGGTAGACAAAAGTGCTGGAGAAACTCAGCGGGTGCAGCAGCATCTATGGAGCGAAGGAAATAAGTAACTTTTCGGCCCGAAACGTTGCCTATTTCCTTCGCTCCATAGATGCTGCTGCACCCGCTGAGTTTCTCCAGCACTTTTATCTAACTTCGATTTTCCAGCATCTGCAGTTCCTTCTTAAACATGATAATCCTCAACACTGATGCTAGGCAAGGATGCATTCTCATCTCCTTTCATTAATTCTTGTACTCCCACGATTGTGCAGCCATGTGCAAATCCAATTCAATTTACAAATTTGAAGACAGCACCATCGTTGTGGACAGGATATTAAATAATGATGAGGCAAGCACAGAAAGGTGATTGAGGACCTTGTGACCTGGTGTTGTGATAACAATATTTCCCTCAATGCTGGCAAAATAAAGGAGATAGTGATCAAATTCAGGAAGTGGCACACATACTCCGGTATGCATTGATGGTGTCAAAGTTGAGATGGTTGAAAACTTCAAATTCCTAGCAGGAAATATCACAACTTATCCTGGAACCACATTGAAGCAATGGCCAAGAAAGCACACCATCACCTCATTTTATTTGAAGGCTTAGGAAGTTCGGCATGTCCCCAACAACTCTCACCTACTTTGCCATGGAAAGCATTTAATCAGTCTGAAGAAGGGTTTCGGCCCGAAACGTAGCCCATTTTCTTCGCTCCATAGATGCTGCTGCACCCGCTGAGTTTCTCCAGCATTTTTGTGTACCTTTGATTTTCCAGCATCTGCAGTTCCTTCTTAAGCATTTGATCACGATGTGTCACAGCATGGTTTGGGAACAGGTCCATCCAAGACCACAGGAAATTGCAGAGAATTGTGGATGCAGCCGAGACCATTACACAAATCAAACTCCCTTCAACTGACACCATTAACATGTCATGCTGCCTCGGCAAGGTCACCAGCATAATCAAGGATGAGATGCACCCTGGCCACTCCCTCTTCTACCCTCTCTAATCAGGCAAGAGGTATAAAAGTGTGAAAATGCACTCCACCTGATTCAGGGACAGTTTCTTTCCAACTGTTTAAGCAACTGAACCATCTTACCAGCAACTAGAGAGCAGTCCTGAGCTACTAACTACCTTATCCGAGACCCTCGAGCTATCTTTAATTACAAAGCCAAGTCAAGTCCAATATTTGGCAAATTGAAATCTCCCCAGTATAATAACCCTATTTTTATTGCATTTCTCTGATATTTGCCAGCATATTATCTCCGCAATCTCCTAGTGACTGTTAGGAAGTTTGTAGTAAGTGACAACATCATTTTTGGTAGCTTTGTTTGCGGATCTTTGAGGATATCCTCCCTCAATGGTAAAGTAATGTATTCTTTGACTAACAGTGCCGTACATCTTCTCCTTTCACTCCTCCCGTTTCACTTGAAAATTTTATATTATGGGATATCGAGTTGACAGCCCTGCCCATATTTCAACTGTTTCTGATGCCACCAATAAACTAAACTACATTAAACTAGACATGATTGAATTTCTAAGCCATTGTTCTAACTTCCTCGTGAATGCAAAGTAGAAACCTTGACCAAGAACTCCATCCCACAATAAAATGCTATCTTTAAATAAAAACATGATTTGCCACCAATCATAAAGACTCTCATTGAAAATGGTATAATACCAAGCATCAAAAGTTTGGGGAGATGGGGAGTAGTTGAGGCTATTGTGAGAGAAAGAAAATGGAACACAAATTAAATTCCTTACTGTCTGAAGGCCAGTTTGAAGGAGAATAGCCTTTCACCGGCAGAAGTTCTATTTCACTGGTTGATGATGGCCCATAGAAAACACTGTATGCAATGAAAGTGTCAATCGGATCAAATTTCAAGGTTTTTGAAATAACCCAGAGATCATCTGTCAAAAGAAAAAATTGGAAAGATGTTATAAACCAAAGACAAGGTGGTTACAAATTTACAACTTTTTATTTTATTATTCAGGACAGATCTGATGAATTTAATTACACAATTTTCTTTTATTTTAACTATATCTTAAAAGTTCAAATTGCGAAATGTATCAATGATTTCACAGGTGTGTTACAAGAATTGATGCTTTGAAATTGAAATTGCACCTGCATCAAAATTGCCCCGATTAAAGAAATGGAACTGCCCCAATCTTACTTCCAAAACTGAACACATATCTGTGTATGATATGTTTAAGAAGGAACAGCAGATGCTGGAAAATCGAAGGTACACAAAAAAGCTGGAGAAACTCAGTGGGTGCAGCAGCATCTATGGAGCGAAGGAAAAAGGCAACGTTTCGGGCCAAAACCCTTCTTCAGACTGATCGGGGGTGGGGGGGGGGGGGGGGGGGGGGGGCGGGGAGGAGAAAGGAAAAAGGAGGAGGAACTCGAAGGCTGGGGGATGGGAGGAGACAGCAAGGACTAACAAAATTGGGAGAATTCAATGATCATGCCCCCAGGATGCAGACTCCCCAAGCGGAATATGAGGTGCTGTTCCTCGAATTTCCGGTGTTGCTCGTTCCTGCCATGGAGGAGACCCAGGACAGAGAGGTTGGATGGGGAATGGGAGGGGGAGTTGAAGTGTTGAGCCACCGGGAGGTCAGGTTTGTTATTGCGGACCGAGCGGAGGTGTTCGGCGAAACGATCGCCCAACCTCCGCTTGGTCTCACCGATATAGAAATGCAACACTTGTCCCTTTACCTCCCCCCTCGACTCCATTCAAGGACCCAAGCAGTCGTTCCAGGTGCGACAGAGGTTTACCTGCATCTCCTCCAACCTCATCTATTGCATCCGCTGCTCTAGATGTCAGCAGATCTATATTGGTGAGACCAAGCGGAGGTTGGGCGATCGTTTCGCCGAACACCTCCGCTCGGTCCGCAATAACCAACCTGACCTCCCGGTGGCTCAGCACTTCAACTCCCCCTCCCATTCCCCATCCGACCTCTCTGTCCTGGGTCTCCTCCATGGCCAGAGTGAGCAACACCGGAAATTGGAGGAACAGCACCTCATATTCCGCTTGGGGAGTCTGCACCCTGGGGGCATGAACATTGAATTCTCCCAATTTTGTTAGTCCTTGCTGTCTCCTCCCTTTCCTCAGCCCTCCTGCTGTCTCCTCCCATCCCCCAGCCTTCGAGCTCCTCCTCCTTTTTCCTTTCTTCTCCCCGCCCCCCCCACCCCCGATCAGTCTGAAGAAGGGTTTTGGCCCGAAGCGTTGCCTTTTTCCTTCGCTCCATAGATGCTGCTGCACCCGCTGAGTTTCTGTGCATGATATGATTGTTTTAAATTTCACAATATCATGAGCAACAGCTAAATATTTTCCCAAGTAAAACTAACTGAATACTTTTAAAAAGCAACTAATATTCTGGCAGAAACTAAGTATTTGGTCCACCTCCAATTTTCAGTGCTTAAAATTGAAATGGTTAAATGCACCTTTATTGTAGGCTGACGAGTTCTCTTTCCTGCTCAACCAGAGATACAATTTAGGTTTACAGCAGTTTTCTAAACTTGCATCATTTATCAATTCATTCCACTTGCCACGATAAAATCTTTTTCTTCGATATCCAGATGTTTTCCTATCGACAGTCAAAATGAAAATCAGTATATTAAATATTTAAAATGCAACCAATATCACTCATCTTCAAAATGAAAGAAAATAAGCGAAAATATCATTTTACTTGAAATAGAACTGTTAAATTCAGCAATGCACTGCATCACGTTGTTAAATGAAAACAAAAAAAATGCCTAAAGCACTCAGCAGGGCCATCTTTTCTATGAGGAAAAAAATAATGCTGCATGTTTGAGACCCTTCCTCAGAACTGGGAAGGAGAGAAAATAAGAGGATTTTGTAACAAAAAGGTTGCTGTAGTAACAAGTACAAAGGCAACATCCCATCAGGTGAGCTTTCTTAAGTAAGTATAACAGGAAAAAATAGCAGTTAGAACCACTATATGCTTCATCTTCTTTTAGTGTTGTTAGTAGCATGGTTTTGAGGCATGTCCAGCAGGCCACAGTATACTGGCTAAGAAAAAAACGAGCAAAAATGCTGACAGGCAGCAATAGCCAGTTCCAATAAGCACAGAAAAAAAAGAGCAAGTTACATAAAGTTGGAGAAAATGATCTCAAATAAAGCAGGCTGCAACCTTACTGAGACAGTGGATGAGGTTTTATTCGAAGGTAGACACAAAATGTTGGTCTCGACCCGAAATGCTGGTCTCGTCAGGAAGGAACTGCCGATGCTGGTTTAAATCAAAGATAAGACACAAAAAGCTGTAGTAATGCAGCAGGTCAGACAGCATCTCTGGAGAAAAGGAATAGGTGACGTTTCGGATTGAGACCCTTCTTCAGCCAGTCTGAAGAAGGAGGTAAACACAAAATGCTGGAATAACTTGGGAATAATAAAAGCGGGTGAGGCAGCATCAATGGAGAGAAGGAATTGGCGACGTTTTGGGTGGAGACCCTTCTTCAGACTGATGTCAGGGGAGGGGGCAGGAAAAAGAAAGAATGTAGGCGGAGACCGTAAGACTAGTGGGAGAACTGGGAAGGGGAGGGGATGGATAGAGAAAGCAAGGGCTGTTGGAGAAGCCAATGTTCATACTGCTGGGGTGTAAACTACCCAAGTGAAATATGAGGTGCTGTTCCTCCAATTTGTGTTGGGCCTCACTTTGACAATGGAAGTAGCCTATGACGGAAAGATCAGATTGGGAATGGGAGGGGGAGTTGAAGTGCTGGGCCACCGGGAGATCAGCTTGGTTAATGCAGACCGTGCGGAGTTCAGTGAAACTATCTCCGAGCCTGCGCTTGGTCTAGCCGATGTAGAGAAGTTGACACCTGGAACACCGGATACAGTAGATGAGGTTGGAGAAGGTGCTAGTGAACCTCTGCCTCACCTGGAAAGACTGTTTGGGTTGTTGGAAGGAGTTGAGTGGGGGAGGTAAAGGTACCTGGGGGGGAAGGGGGGGTGGCTTGGGTGGGAAGGGAAGTGTTGTCCAGGAAGTTACAAAGGTAACAATCTCTACGGAAAGCAGAAAGGGGTGAACATGGGAAGATGTGGCCAGTAGTGAGATCCCTTTGGAGGTGGCAAAATTGTTGGTGGATTATATGCTGTATGCGGCGGTTGATGTGGTGGAAGGCGAGGACAAGGGGGACTCTGTCCTTGTTACGATTGGGGGGGGGGGGGGGGGGGGGGGGGGGGGGGGGGGGGGGGGAGTAGGAGCGGAGCTGCGGGATATCAAGGAGACCCAGGTGAGAGCCTCATCTATAATGGAAGAGGGGAACCCTCGTTCCCTAAAGAATGAGGACATCTCCGATGCCTTGGTATGGAAAACCTCATCTTGGGTGCAGATGCGGCGTAGACGGAGGAATTGGGGGGGGGGGGGAATAGAATTTTGATAAAAAGCAGGGTGGGAAGAAGTGTAGTCAAGCCAGCTATGGGAGATGCCAATTTTAACTCTTGATTCAACTAGCACCCTATATCCAGGCTACTGTTTGGGGGCCTGTAGATAACTCCCATTAGGGTCTTCTTACCCTTACAATTACCCTTGCATAGTCTTATCAGTTCCACTGTCCACATCCATGTATCCCTCTTGTTATCACACCTTCCCCGGCCAACAATTGTCCATTATGGGCTCCACCTTTCCTGAGGTCGTCTGTTGCCGGCCTGGATTTGTTCTGCCTTTTACTCGCCTCTAGTTAATTTCCCCCCCCATCCCTACTTTCGGTCTGAAGACGGGTTCCAACCAGAAAAGTAATCTATTCCTTTTTTCCAGAGATACCGCCTGACCCGCTGAGTTGCTCCAGCATTTTGTATCTATCTTTGGAAGAGGTTAAAAGACAGGTGATCGACACAAAAAGCTGGAGTAACTCAGCGGGACAGGCAGCATCTCTGGAAAAAAGGAATGGGTGATGTTTCAGGTGGAGACCCTTGTCCAGACTAAAAGACAGGTGTTACATTGCCTGCAGTTGCAAGAGAAGATTAGACACAACCAGTTTTGACATAACTGCATTAACAGACATTTAAACCATTATAGGTCATTGTTGTATCAGGGGTACGAAGCACCAACAGAACTAAGGCACACCTTATGCGAAGTTGACATTCACAGTACAGAGGAACATGCTGGCTTCTAAAAAAGGCACTCAAACTCATGGCATCAGCCAGTTGTAACTTAGCCTGATGCTCCATTTTCTGATTCAATTCAATCGGCTGCAGATGATCTAACCACTTGAAAAATTTACATTGATCTTTTTTTGAGGCATCACAGGTATAGAAAAAACGACCCTAAAAAAAAATGCAATTCAAATTTTAGAAAGACATTCAAATGTAAGATAGGACACATCAAACAATGATTCAGCAACATATTGTACAAAAATGCTATATATTTAAGGAAATGTTGATGGTAAGTCATGGGTAAATGGGAATCCATTTAAAATCTATTTACACTTTACAATAAAATGTAAATATATTTGAGTTCTCCGAGGTCAGTTTTCATCCTTTTGAATAATCTTTTGCATTTTTAGAGTAAAGTAATGAATATGGCACATAACACAAGGGTTAGCACAGTGGCGCAGCTGGTAGAGCTGCTGTCTCAAAGCACCAGAGACCCGGGTTCTATCCTCGGGTGCTGTCTGTGTGGAATTTCCACGTTCTTTCCTGTAACTGTGTATGTTTTCTCCAGGTGCTCCGGTTTCCTTCCACGTGCCAAAGACGTGCGGCTTTTTAGATTATTCAGATCTCTGTGACATGTCCCTCGTCTGTAGTGGCTGGATTAGAAAGTGGGAGAACATAGATCAAGTGTGAAGGGGTGATCGATGGGCAGCATGAATTTGGTGGGGCAAAGCTGTTTCTCTAAACTAAACCATGATGGCTCATCAACAGCCCAGTGGTTAAATATAATTCTGAATGCAGAGATGGGATATGAAGAACAGGAATACTCCAAGATTAATTGCCAATGGTTGCGGTATCAGCTGACCCACAACAGCGTGGGTACAGTTTGTGGAATTGGTCTCAGTACCTGTATCCTGAAGATAGGGAATGAAGAAAATCTTTTTTTATCTTTCTACAGCTTCAGCTGAGAAACAACTTGTTGATTTCAAGAAAGGGGAAGTTTCGGAGACCTCAGTTTTAGTTGGTGGTGGAGAGTTAACAGCTTCAAATTCTTGGGCATTATCACCTTGGATGACCAGCCCTGGGCCCAGCACATAGATGTTGTTACTAAGATGGCATGCCAACAACTGTACTTTCTTTAAGGTATGTCTCCAAACACCACAACAAAATTCTACAGATGAACTGTGGAAAGTAACCTGACTGGTTACATCAGGACTTGGTGTGGGAATTCCAATACACAGGAAAGCAATAGGCTGCAGAGAGTGGTAGACAAAGGCCTGTCAATCACAGGTACAATCCTCCCTTCCATCAAAAGTATCTACAAGGCATGCTCAAGAAGGCAGCATCTATCATCAAGAATCCCCACCATCGAGATCATGCCCTCTTCTGCCTGCTATTCAGGAGATACACAATCCTGAAGTCCCACTCCACCAAGTTCAAGAACAGCTACTTTCTTACAACTGTGAGGTTCCTGACCATATCTGCACAACCCTAATCCTACCTTGACAATGAAATAACACAATTCAACATTTGCACTACCATGGTCTTGGTGTTATTTTCTAGTAATGTTTTTGCATTGTCTTTATGCTTTTAGAAATGTTGTCTAATTGATATATAATTTGTGTTTGTCGGAGTCTATGAGCCGGTGACGCTGCTGCAAGCAAGATTTTCCATTGTGCCGGAAACTCACCACACTAGTGAATATGACAATGACTCGACTTGGCTTGACTTACATTTGGGTAAACTCTCACATTTCCCATTGTCAAATAACCTGCTAAAATTCACCGCCTCAGCAAACGCACAGAAATCAACCCTTCAGGTGAGGTACAGGATTATGCACAACATAATAACTGCATATGAAAAAAACTTTTCACTCTCACCAAGCCAAAGCTTAAAGCCTGTAATTTAATTGTATAAAAACCTTGAAAAACTCACCAGTTCGTGGAAAATATTACCTTATTTCGACCATCCTTTTTAACCATGACAAGCTTTGCAGGCTGTTGATGTTGACAAAGTGGGAGAAAATGTTGCTCATTTTTACTATTGTTTGCTTTTTCTGAAGAATATCGAGACATGTCAACTTTTGACAAAGTTTTGTGAAGTTTCTGAGACAGTTCATAGAGCAAAACATTGAGATATTCTGAAATAAAA
Organism: Leucoraja erinaceus; assembly: GCF_028641065.1. Taxonomy (NCBI): domain Eukaryota; kingdom Metazoa; phylum Chordata; class Chondrichthyes; order Rajiformes; family Rajidae; genus Leucoraja; species Leucoraja erinaceus. The sequence continues at coordinate 149,788,945 of NC_073377.1, forward strand.
TGTTCAAAGCCAAGCAATTTCAGTGGTGTTTAGCATGTTAAAAGATTAACCAACAAAATTAAAAACAGATAAAGTATATGCCATACATATTAATAAATCACACTTCGCGCCCTTTCCTTGGTCAAAATCTAAATTATTTAGACAATTTGACAATGCACAAAAGTTCTAATTATACACAATACCTGCATCAAAATATCCCTCTATATCTAAGATTTAGAAACAAATATCTGTAGATGCAGGTTAATACACAAAAGTGCACAAAGCGTTGGGGTAACGCTGGAGAATGTGGATAGGTGGCGTTTTGAGTCAAGACCCTTGTTCGATTGTGCGGGGGGGGGGGGGGGGGGGGGGGGGTGAAGAAGAAGAAGGCACGAAAAGGTTGGAGGGAGTTATAGGTTGACATAGACAAGGGACAGAGGCCAGAAATAAGAAAAGAAGGGAGGTGTGGTCAGAGTGAAGAGTTGCAGATTGTAAAGCCAGAGGGAGGAAATTGGCGGAAATGGGGGGAAGATTGGGCAGGAGAAAGGGTACGGGTTTAGTGAGAGGTTACCTAAAATTGGAGAATTCAATTATACTATGTATAAACACAGCTGTAATTTCTATATGGTGAAACCAAAATGTGTAAAAATAGCCTTTAATAAAATCTGACAATGTGCACCTTAACCACATGATTTTTTCTATTACAAATCTCAAATTGTGGAGTACAGAGGCAACTAAATAAACGATGGGTCTTTGTCCCAAACATTATGGAGGGCCTGTATGTCCCAACTAAGCAAGCCCCATTTGCCCATGTTTGTCTAATATTCCTCTAAACCGTTCCTATCCATAGATTTTTCCAAACATCTTTTAAATGCTATTGTAGTGCCCGCCTCAACTACCACCTCTGGCAACTTGTTCCATAGACCAAACACCCCGACTGCAAAAGTTGCTTTTCAAGTTCCTATTAAATCTTGGCCCTCTCACCTAAAACCTATGTCCCCTGGTACTTGATTCCCCTACTCTGGGTTAAAGGTAATGTGCATTCATCCTATCTATTCCTCTCATGATTTCAAACACCTCTACAAATCACCCCTCAGCCTCCTGCACTCCAAGAAATAAAGTCCTATGACTTTCCCCCATGGTGTTAACTTGCTGCCATAAAGCCTTCCTAATGCAAGATGCTGGGGCCTTGCAAAGTTTAACATCATTAAACAAAGGGAACAGAGTAGGCCTGATCAGAAAATGATCAAAATAAAACTTTGATGGTTAGTTCAGCCAGTGCCTCCCCATTGCCATCTGTCAAAGCTATCAAGGACAATTAATACTTTTAAATATCTCTGACATTCATTAATATTCAAAAATTATTAAAGATCAATTCAACAATTTATATATACATTTTGAGAAGTATACAACAAAATATTAGGTTTGAGAATATCTGGAGTAATGACACCGCTCTGTGCGCTGACAATGTGTTTCTGGTTACTTGTTGAATGGTACATTATGTAAAATGACAATGAATTTCTGAGAGAAGCCAAATTGAGAAGGTTTCAAACACAGCCCCTCTCCAATGAGAGTCATGGATTTATGTAAGCCTAAAAAAGACCTATGCTTAATGGGCTGATGTTATTCCTCTATGTATATATAACGACATGGAGTGTATACACCAGGGGTGGGGAATCTGCGGCCTACTAGGTCATTAAGTGCGGCCTTTTGAATGAATCCAAATTTAGTAGAACAAATCCTTTTATTTTAATTAATATGTTTTTGTTCGTCTTTTATTATTTTAATTTTAATCTTAAAATGAATGTATTTAAAATACCAAAGAGTAAAAGAAGATTCACTTATTGCTACAAATCTACGTTCTCCTACCTAACACAAATCAAGACGCCCTTAAGGTCACAAATGACGGATATCCATCTAGAAGATCAGCTGATCCATGTTGCAACCAAATATTCAAATGTTTTCTCACAAAAAGCACACAACAAAGTCATTAAAAGATTAGTTAACTTTAGAATTTTTTTATTTTTTTTATTTTTCGAAGTTAGTACATAGTAGTTAGATTTTTACAAAATAATGTACATTTTGAAGTATATCTAATTGAAGTTTCTTGGATGCAGCCTTATTAGATTACAGCTAACGTAATGTGGCATTCTAACATGAAAAGGTTCCCTGGTATACACGATAAAGCTTGATGGCGTCTTTAATCAAATGGTAGCACTTGATTACAGAGCAACCTATTTATAAATACGTTTTCCGTAGCTGTAATGGGAGTTTTGCATGTGATGTAGGATTGTAAGGTATTTTGAAGGCAGAGATTGATGGATTGATTGATTGTCTGAAGAAGGGTTTCGGCCCGAAACGTTGCCTATTTCCTTCGCTCCATAGATGCTGCTGCACCCGCTGAGTTTCTTCAGCTTCTTTGTGTAACATTGATGGATACTTGATTGGTAAGAGTGTCAAGGGTTGTGGGGAGAAGGCAGGAGAATGGGGTGGAGAGAGAAAGATTGATCAGCCATGATTAAATGGCGGAGTAGACTCGATGGGCTGAGTTGCCTACTTCTGCTCCTATGACAAAAACTTTTGTAAGAAATAAAGTGAAAAAGATGGCCATAGGTCTTTCAAGACTGATTTCCTATTCAATACGATCCTAGTATACTAATGCCCTTACCATCCTAGTTTCACATCCTTTGATTTATTTGGTAAACAAACAAAAATATACCTGTTATTACTGCTGTGAAGGCTTCTTTGTAATGTGCAGTACTAGGGAATGTAGTTGGGATGGTTACTTGTCTCTTAAGAGTCTTTGCTCCTTGTGCTGCATCAGCTTTGGGGAAACACAACTCTGACAGTGAAGTATTCTGCATCAAAAAAAGAGACATACAGATTAAAATCACTGTGTATCTTTTTTTCTGAAATGTCAAGTAAATGTTTTTAATGTGCTCATATTACAATTGTGTTAGTGATTTTAATGATAATTGAAATAGAAAAAAAATGGGAAAATAATTTCTTCAGTAATTTAATATTCATATGAGCGCTTTTACTACGAGCATAAATCCTTGCAGTAGAAAAAGCCCAATACATCAGTTGTGTTATTGTTGTGGCAGCTGCATTAAAAATCCAACTTTGTACACTGCTATAATTGTTGTTTAATACTAAAACAAACTAATTTGCGGGTGAGATGGACATTAAAATGTTTCCATGAAAAGAAGGGAAAAAAAGTGCATGATGGAAAATTTTTGCACCACTTACATGGCTATAGATTGGACTAAGGAGGAGTATAAGATAGTCTAAAGTGGCTCTGCGGTACATGGAGGGAGAATATTTTAAGTGTGTTTAGCGGAACTTCTCTGACCAGCATACGTTTGACCAAATAAGGAAGGGAGCATTACCGAATTTGTTTTTTGGCAATGAAGTGAACCAGGTGAAGCAAGTAAAAATATGAGGAATAGTGATCATTGATTGGGTATGGAAACGTTTCTTGAGCACTAAGTGGTTAAATTAGTCAATAGGGATGGACCAGTTTAAAAATGAGAAGAGATCTGACATGAATAACATGGAATTGAAGATTGGCTGGTAAAAAAAATAATTGATTGATTGCCTTAATGCAAGAGACTGAAGATTTAGGTATAGTCCCAACAATGGAACAATATAAGATAATTAAAGCCAGAATTCCTTGGATAATCAAAAAAATGGAGTAACATAGAGATGAAAATGTTATCTGATGATTCTACATAATATGCTTGTCATCAAGACTGAAGGCCATGGAATAAAACGGGCTCAATAGCAAACTCTGAAAGTATTTGGAAGATTGTGACCTGTACCTCAACATTTTCCAGACACTTTTCATTTAGAAATAAGAATGTATCCTATATACACTGGCCGACCGCATCAATTTCAGTGCAGCCAATCTTTCTTGCACTTCCTTTGCTGAGACTCCAGTGTTCTTTCTTGCTACAGGCACATGTTCTTTTATTACCTCAGCTTAGCCTCCATCTTCACAAATAGATCTCGCTTTGGCCTACCACCCGTCTTGCTGTCTATTAGCTGTCTGTAGAAGATATTTGGATGTTTTTCTGGTTATTGCCAGACTTTTCTCATACCGTTTGCCTCTCTCATTACTTATTTCATTTCCCCTCTGAATCTTCCAGAATCTAAGCTGCAAATGTTACACTATTGTTCAAAAAAATGGTGTAACGATAAACCCAATAACTGCTCAGTCAATTTAATGTGGGAGATATCTGTCAAAAATAATAATTAGGTGCAGAATTAGCAGTCACTTAGAAAGATAGAGGTTAATTCGGGAAACCAACAATGAATTGCTAAAGACAAATTATAATTAAACTATTTTGTCAAGATAACAGAGGATTAATAAAGGGAATGCAAACAATGTGGTGCATGTGAATTTCAAAATACATTTGATAAATTGCCAAAGCATTTCTCATCAAGATTCAAGCCAGTGGAATAAAAGAGGCTGTAGCAGCACGACTGAAAAATTAGTTAACTATTCGAAAACAGAGCAATTGCCAAAGTTTATTCTTCAGAGTGAAGGCAAATGAACTAGGGTGTTCATCAGGATGGATATTAAATAGGCCGGTGGAACAGTGTACATAAGGGAGACAAAACTTAACACAGAATAATACAAAGTTGAAGAGCCAAGCAAGGCAATATTAACTTGAGGACACAAAAGTGCTGTGGTAATTCAGCTGGTCAGGCAGCACATCAAAAGTTCATGTACACCTCCCCGAACCGCATCGACCAGATTTGGGGTTTTACATCAAGCATACACTCGGCGACTGTTTCGCAGAGCACTAATTTCCTGTCTGATAACCATTTTAACTCCCCTTCGTATTACCATACTGACATTTCTGTCCTGTGTCTTCTCCACTGCCAGAGTGAGGCCACATGCAAACTGGAGGAACAGCACCTCATATCCCACTTGTGCAGCTTCCAACCCAACAGTATGAACATTGATTTTTTTTAATTTTAGATAACTTACCAAATCACCCCCCCCCCCCCCTTTCCCGCTCATTCTCTGTGCTGTACCTCACCTAACCTTGCACCCATTATTACATTCATTCGTTTGGCTTCACAATTCAGAACTGTTCCAAATCAGTCTTAAGAAGGGTTCCGACCTGAAACATCACCTATCCATGTTCTCCAGAAATGCTGCCTGACTGGCTGAGTTACTCAGGATTGTATTTTGTAAACAAGCATCTGACACACCAGATGCTGGAATCTAGAACCAAACTAAAACAGCACGCTGGAAGGAATCAGGTAGTCAAGCAGCATCTGTGGAGGCATATGATTGAACTCAATGTTTTGCATTTAGACTTTGGTAGAGGAAAGATTGGCAGCATATTGCAATGTGGGGGTAATGGGATATAGGTAGATGATGGGCAGAAAGGATGATGGACAGGTGGAACCAGTTGCGGTGAGGGACATGGGAGATGGGAACAAAATAAAAAAGATATCTAGACAAGTGTGTATGTGTCTACAAAATGAGAACATGGGAAAATAAATTCAATGTTCTTATCATTGGGTTGCAAGCTTTAGTCTAGTTTAGAGACACAGTGTGGAAACTGGCTCTTCGGTCCATTGATTTTGCACGACCAACAATCACCTGTACATTAGTTCTACCCTACCCACTAGCAACAACTTACAAAAGCCAATTTATCTAAACATCTGTATGTCTTTGGAATGTGGGAGGAAACCGCAGCTCCCAGAGAAGGTGCAGACCCTGCACAGACAGCACACAAAGTCAGGATCGAACCTAGGTCTCCGGCGCTGCAAGGCAGCAATTCTACCATTGTGCTGCTGTGTCGCCCTATCCAAACGGAATAAGAATGTTGTTCTTCCAAATTGCATTTGGCCTTGCAGTAGGAATGGAGAAGGCCGACTACAGACAAGTTGGTGTGCAGGAAAGTTAAAATCATACAGGTCCACCACTGATTTAACGGCACATTTGGTTCCAGAGCCTTTCTGGATTATCCGTTTTGCCAGACCAACAGGTCACGGCCTCAGAGAGGAGTCTAACGGTACCAGAACGGTCCACCTAGGCTGCCGAGGGACTGGAAAATTTGGCCTGGGTAGCTGGATCTGGGAAGCCAGGCTGGAGCGCTAGAGCCCCGGTCGGAAGGGGCAAATTCAACCCACCATTCGACGTGGAAGTCCCAATGAGGTAGAGATCAGCCGCCTTACCTCGCCTAGGCATCACATTTTTAGGTGACTTCTGGGGGGAAAGAGGGGGGTAGGTGGGGAAATTTCAAGTCCGCTCTCGTGATATTTCCGGATTAAAGGAGGTGCCCGACCATCTGTTGTCGGGGGAAAAAAAAAACTATAGTGGTCCCGTACTTACAATTAGCACAGAAGAGTGTCGTAGAAGAGATTACACAGACTGCCCATTCTCTCTAGAGCTAATAATGAGAGACGTTCTTAAAAGGCTTGGCATTATAGTTGATATTTCTCCTGCCTGGGGTATATGGAACCAGGTTCACAGTCAAGGTGTTTCCCATTTAAGGACAGAGATGAAAATAAATTTGTTGCCCCAAATTGTCGTGAATCTTTAAAATTCTCTACTCAAGAGATCTTGAGGCTCAGAATATTTGTGACTGAAATGCATCGACTGTTAAATATTAAAGGAATCAAGCAATATGGAGTAAGGTAGGAAAGTGGCACTGAGGTAAAGGATCAGCCATGCTTAAATGGAACAGCAGAGCTGGTACAAGGACTCAAATGGCTTACTCTTTCTTCTACCTCTTAAGATTTTACGTACACCAAGCTCAGATGATGCTCTCATTTAGTGTGATCTTTCTGTTCATGGAACATAGCCTTGCCCACTTTTTATCTGAACACCCGAGGTTCCCCTTTTCCCCAAATTTGGCTCTTCCGCTTCTTTTTATATATTAATGCAAATTATATAACAAAACCAAGCAATCTCGCCATACAGTATACCACTTAGTTCTTGGCCAAAAATCCCACACCATATGTGCTTTTAAAATATAAGATGCAAATCATAAAAGAACCATCGGTTAGATTCACTCAAAAACAAAAGTAACACTGAACAGACCACAACTTTTGGGAAATTTAGAACAATAAGCCAAAGTAAGTCAGAAAAATAAACAGCAATAAATTCATACAAAGATATAAATAGAACAAAGTTCATGCGACAGATCATTACAGGATGAGGCAGTACACAAAATAATAATTTAAAAGGTACAGATAAATTGAAATTAATCACTTACATTAGAATTTTTCCAGTTAAGAACATGATTTGTTTTGCTTGGTACACTGTACCCTTTATGCATGGAACTAATATTTGGTGCAGGATAGGTTTCATTTATTGACAATATATTTTCATGATGTTTGACCAGTTTGTCTTTTATCAGCTGAACAGAAAGAGGGTCTTTTACATTTTCTTGCATCATAAGTACTTCTTCACTTCCTTTCTCAAACATATGATTTTCTTCACCGTGATCATCATCATTCAGATTGGCTGAATTTTGATATTTCATCCATTTGCTAGACCCATTCTGTAAAGTAGAATGATGGTTCATTGGTTTTGGATATTCTGTAATGCAAGTATCAGTGTTCTCAGACATATCATAGCTATTGATCATGTATTTAGACCAGAGTCTCTTTTCTGAAGAGTCACATAAATCTCCTTGTTGGACTATTCACTGAGTAAATCGTGGAGCACTGAGCACGCGGTTCAATTATACTTGAAAAGTTTGCAGGGAAATTTGAAGGAAGAGTCTGGTTGATGCATTTGTCTGTTGCTGGTAAAGTAACAAGAGGACTTCTTAGTCTTAAAGTTGATTGGATTTTCGACTCTCCATCCTTCACAAAACTATCTGTTCTTTCATTATCTGTGAACGATAAGAATGTTGGACACAAAGTTAGTCAGCAGGAACCTGGAATAAGTGACATTTCAGGTCTAGACCCTTCTTCAGACTGATGTGGGGGTGGAGGGGCAGGAAGAAGAAAGGAAGAGGCGGAGACAGTAGGCTGTGGGAGAGCTGGGAAGGGGAGGGGAAGGAGGGAGAAAGCAAAGACTACCTGAAATTGGAGAAGTCAATGTTCATACCGCTGGGATGTAAACTACCCAAGCAAAATATGAGGTGCTGCTCCTCCAATTTACGGTGGAACTCACTCTGGCTGTTATAGGTTGTGAATATAGTTCCATTTGTCATCATTCACAAAATACAAATTATATCAGAAAGATCTCTTACATAACTGTTTTATTTATTCTTTCTACTTTACTCTTCTCCCTTACCATTACAAGCAATGTACTAGGAACTCCTGAATACTATGTCTCCAAGTTATACATTCAGTTCCCTTTGTTGCTCAAACACCCTGCATATTTAGCAAATCTTTTCCCCAGACACTCCTACATTCCATGTTTGAATTACTCTAGTTTTTTTTTTCAAGGTCTTATTATCCATTCTCCACATTTTATACATGAGATACACATCCTGTTTTCTCCATCAAAATATTAACCACCCAATTTCCATTACTAGAAGTCGGCATTATTAAATAAGGTGGCAGTGGCAGGTGAAGAGGAAAGTTGGCAGCTGTGAATAATATGCAAATTCACCTCCTGCACCTTCTGAAAATACATTAAAGGTTTGTGATCGGCTCGGAAAGTGGAGCAAGGTAGCCTCTGCACACAGTAGTGGAGGAGTGGCTGTCATAGTCACAGATCGTGGTGTTGGCAGAGGTTGCTACAGGAGGCTCTACAGCAGCCAGGTGAGAGAGTAGATTGAGCATGAAGAGGGGTTAGAAGGAGCCGATGACATTGAGCTGGGCCAGTCCAACACCTACTTCATCGATAGAGCGTTGCCAGGACACCATGACTTGAAGTGCGGATATGAGGAATTGTGTATCTCCATGAGCCAACAATGGAGTTTTCAGAGATTTGGAAGCTGCAACATGGCACTGAAACACGATGACCGACTCCGTGCTGTTCCAGGAAAGAACCTATGGTGCTCATTTATAATATGATTTGGTTGGACAGCATGCCGAATAAATTTCTCACTGCATCGAATAGCGCATGACAATAATTTTTAAAAATCAACTCTATCATAACCCTTCCCATAACCTCTGTGAAAACTAGCATTGAACCTCAATTTCCTTTACCTCCCTACAATTCATAAACATGCCAGTACTCAAACCTCTCCTTCTACCTCTTTCCACCATAACATCCAAATAAAATCTCCCCGACCTGCTTTCTCACTCTCCCCATGTCAAAAATTCCCAACCGAAACCTGACAATTGCCGTGTGACAAAACAATAGTTAATGAAGTGTGAGAGAGTATTCCTTGTATTGCACAGAAACAGAAACTTTTTGACATAAATTGTCAACAGGCCCATTGTATCTTTGCAGCCTCAATAAAAACCTTGCAACCTAACCCAACATAGCAACAGTAGGTCTGTAGGCCTACAGGTCACATGTCTGCATACACACATTTAAAATCTATTTAGGGTTTCTGCTTTCGCTACCCTCAGTGAAATTTTTTTTCCCCCATCTCCTTTCTAATTCTTCGTAATCACTCAAAATCTAATGGTTCTCATAATTCATCTTCCATTGTGAGAATTGTGAATTAATGGCTATCTATTGCTGAAATCAGCTTATAATCAAGAAATTCAGAAATCCTTTTTAATTGAAAGCTAATAGCACCATGTACTCCTTTTTCGACCTAACATATACTCTCGGGGTATGTCCTGATCCCATCATTCATGGAACTTTGCAACATTTATTCACATAAACATTACATGAGTGTGAAAATTCCAATAAAAAGTCCTATATTATGAAGCAAGCAACTCTCGATTTTCAGTGTGGCTCAAGATTAAAAAACCAAGCTAGAAGTACAAGTTACTTAGATGTTGCAAAGAAAGAAATACAATGTCAGATAAATTACGATGCAATAATTAGGTCAATACCTGTTCCTGCCTTCTCCCCATATCCCCTGACTCCGCTATCTTTATGAGCCTATCTAGCTCTCTCTTGAAAGTATCCAGAGAACCAGCCTCCACTGCCCTCTGAGGCAGCGAATTCCACAGACTCACAACTCCCTGTGTGAAAAGGTGTTTCTTCATCTCCGTTCTAAATGGCTTACCCCTTATTCTTAAACACTGGCCCCTGGCTCTGGATTCCCCCAACATCGGGAACATGTTTCCTGCCTCTAGCGTGTCCAAACCCTTAATAATCTTATACGTTTCAATAAGATCCCCACTCATCCTTTTAAACTCCAGAGTATACAAGCCCAGCTGCTCCATTCTCTTAGCATATGACAGTCCTGCCATCCTGGGAATTAACCTTGTAAACCTACGCTGCACTCCCTCAATAGCAAGAATGTCCTTCCTCAAATCAGGGGACCAAAATTGCACACAATACTCCAGGTGTGGTCTCTCTAGGGCCCTATACAATTGCAGAAGGACCTCTTTGCTCCTATACTCAACTTTTCTTGAGATACACTGCCTGCAATGCATGCTTACTTTCATTGACAGATGAACAAGGACCCCCAGATCCCGCTGTACTTCCCCTTTTCCCAACTTGACACCATTTAGATAATAATCTGCCTTCCTGTTTTTGCTACCAAAGTGGATAACCTCACATTTATCCACATTAAACTACATCTGCCCACTCACCCAACCTGTCCAATTCAACCTGCATTCTCATAGCATCCTCCTCACAGTTCACACTGCCACCCAGCTTTGTGTCATCTGCAAATTTGCTAATGTTACTTTGAATCCCTTCATCCAAATCATTTACCCCCAATACCATGTGCCCTCATTTTGCCCACTAATCTCCTGTGGGACCTTATCAAATGCTTTCTGAAAGTTGAACAATGAAATTGATCAGAGATCAGCGATGACCAACTCCAGTTCCAGTTTAATGCATTGGCACAGACTTGCACACCTGGAAGACCCATGTCAGTGCCATTTTCAGATAGCCAATTTCCCAGCCCAAAATTAAATATCTCTGATGGTTTTTAAGAAAGCACTTGAAGTACTTTCTTTGTGCAATATCACCAAAGGAAATATGGAAGTTAATTTGCATATAATAGCATTCTAATGCAAAGCTATGATATTTTACGTATTTTAAAAAAATAAAAATATCTTCCAAATTATTCCATTGCAGCTTTTTCTCCCCTGCATATAGATGTTCCTCTTGTTTGATAACAAATGACTTACCAAAGAGATAGCCACTAGTACTTAGTTGGTTGTTTGGCACTGAATAATCAAGTTCTCCCACATTGCTGTCCCTGGAATGTCTGAGCATACTGCCCAAAAATGCATCCACTGAAGGCACTTGTTGCACTGGGGATATTTCCTTGTAATTTAAAACAAAATCCAATTTGGATTTTACTTTTCAGTTATAAATAATGTAAAATTGAATATTAACAATTAATTTAGAAACATATTTGAGAGAAACAATGAATAATTTGCATAGTGAGAAAAACTTTTGTTTTCAGTTGGTTATGTGTTTAAAACAATTTAAAAGTATTGACAAAACTATACATGTATAAGTGTTAACAACTCCATTACAAACAATTTCCTGAGTTCAGAGATGGTATAAGGTCATTACATTACTCCTTGTTCATTCAAATCACATCCAATTGCACACTTCTACAGCACCCCCCCCCCCACAAAAAAATCCGATACACTAAATAAAACACTGATATCCAGCCTATAAAATACTGATTATTGTGTTCACATGTTAATACTAAACAGTGGTTTTAAACTGAATAAGGGGGGTGGGGTGTCGAATGGGATAGTGGAGGATGGAGTTAAAGGGAAAGGGTTTCTTAAATGTGTGAGCGTAGAGACAGAGGGGGTGTAAAATGAGGGTAGAAGCAATAGGTAGCAAGGTGAAAAGTAAAAGTGGCAGGCAGACAAAACCAGGGCAAAAATCAAAAAGGGCCACTTTTCAACATAATTGTATAAGGGGTAAGAGTGTTGTAAAAACAAGCCTGAAGGCTTTGTGTCTCAATGCAAGGAGCATTCGTAATAAGGTGGATGAGTTGAATGTGCAGATAGCTATTAATGACTATGATATAGTTGGGATCACGGAGACATGGCTCCAGGGTGACCAAGGCTGGGAGCTGAACATCCAGGGATATTCAATATTCAGGAGGGATAGAGAGAAAGGAAACGGAGGTGGGGTAGTGTTGCTGATTAGAGAGGAGATTAACGCAATGGAAAGGAAGGACATTAGTTTGGAGGATGTGGAATCGGTATGGGTAGAGCTGCGAAACACTAAGGGGCAGAAAACGCTGGTGGGTGTTGTGTACAGGCCACCTAACAGTAGTAGTGAAGTTGGAGATGGTATCAAACAGGAAATTAGAAATGCGTGCGACAAAGGCAAAACAGTTATAATGGGTGACTTCAATCTACATATAGATTGGGTGAATCAAATTGGCAGGGGTGCTGAGGAAGAGGATTTCTTGGAATGTATGCGGGATAGTTATCTAAATCAACATGTAGAGGAACCAACGAGAGAGCAGGCTATTTTAGACTGGGTATTGAGTAATGAGGAAGGGTTAGTTAGCAGTCTTGTTGTACGTGCCCCCTTGGGCAAGAGTGACCATAATATGGTTGAGTTCTTCATTAGGATGGAGAGTGACATTGTTAATTCAGAAACAATGGTTCTGAACTTAAAGAAAGGTAACTTTGAGGGTATGAGACATGAATTGGCCAAGATTGACTGGCAATTAATTCTAAAAGGGTTGATGGTGGATATGCAATGGAAGACATTTAAAGACTGCATGGATGAACTACAAAAATTGTTCATCCCAGTTTGGCAAAAGAATAAATCAGGGAAGGTAGTACATCCGTGGATAACAAGGGAAATCAGGGATAGTATCAAAGCGAAGGATGATGCGTACAAATTAGCCAGAAAAAGCAGCATACCGGAGGACTGGGAGAAATTCAGAGACCAGCAGAGGAGGACAAAGGGCTTAATTAGGAAAGGAAAAATAGATTATGAAAGAAAACCAGCAGGGAACATAAAAACTGACTGCAAAGGTTTTTATAGATATGTGAAAAGAAAGAGATTAGTTAAAACAAATGTAGGTCCCTTGCAGTCAGAAACAGGTGAGTTGATCATGGCGAACAAGGATATGGCGGACCAATTGAATAACTACTTTGGTTCCGTCTTCACTAAGGAAGACATAAATAATCTGCCGGAAATAGCAGGGGACCGCGGGTCAAAGGAGTTGGAGGAATTGAGTGAAATCCAGGTTAGCCGGGAAGTGGTGTTGGGTAAATTGAATGGATTAAAGGCCGATAACTCCCCAGGGCCAGATAGGCTGCATCCCAGAGTACTTAAGGAAGTAGCTCCAGAAATAGTGCATGCATTAGTAATAATCTTTCAAAACTCTTTAGATTCTGGAGTAGTTCCTGAGGATTGGCGGATAGCAAACATAACCCCACTTTTTAAGAAGGGAGGGAGAGAGAAAACGGGGAATTACAGACCAGTTAGTCTAACATCGGTAGTGGGGAAACTGCTAGAGTCAGTTATTAAAGATGGGATAGCAGCACATTTGGAAAGTGGTGAAATCATTGGACAAAGTCAGCATGGATTTACGAAAGGTAAATCATGTCTGACGAATCTTACAGAATTTTTCGAGGATGTAACTTGTAGCGTGGATAGGGGAGAACCAGTGGATGTGGTGTATCTGGACTTCCAGAAGGCTTTTGACAAGGTCCCACATAAGAGATTAGTATACAAACATAAAGCACACGGCATTGGGGGTTCAGTATTGATGTGGATAGAGAACTGGCTGCAAACAGGAAGCTAAGAGTAGGAGTAAACGGGTCCTTTTCACAATGGCAGGCAGTGACTAGTGGGGTACCGCAAGGCTCAGTGCTGGGACCCCAGCTATTTACAATATATATTAATGATCTGGATGAGGGAATTGAAGGCAATATCTCCAAGTTTGCGGATGACACTAAGCTGGGGGGCAGTGTTAGCTGTGAGGAGGATGCTAGGAGACTGCAAGGTGACTTGGATAGGCTGGGTGAGTGGGCAAATGTTTGGCAGATGCAGTATAATGTGGATAAATGTGAGGTTATCCATTTTGGTGGGCAAAAACAGGAAAGCAGACTATTATCTAAATGATGGCCGACTAGGAAAAGGGGGAGATGCAGCGAGACCTGGGTGTCATGGTACACCAGTCACTGAAAGTAGGCATGCACGTGCAGCAGGCAGTGAAGAAAGCGAATGGTATGTTAGCTTTCATAGCAAAAGGATTTGAGTATAGGAGCAGTCAGGTTCTACTGCAGTTGTACAGGGTCTTGGTGAGACCACACCTGGAGTATTGCGTACAGTTTTGGTCTCCAAATCTGAGGAAGGACATTATTGCCATAGAGGGAGTACAGAGAAGGTTCACCAGACTGATTCCTGGGATGTCAGGACTGTCTTATGAAGAAAGACTGGATAGACTTAGTTTATACTCTCTAGAATTTAGGAGGTTGAGAGGGGATCTTATAGAAACTTACAAAATTCTTAAGGGGTTGGACAGGCTAGATGCAGGAAGATTGTTCCCGATGTTGGGGAAGTCCAGGACAAGGGGTCACAGCTTAAGGATAAGGGGGAAATCCTTTAAAACCGAGATGAGAAGAACATTTTTCACACAGAGAGTGGTGAATTTCTGGAACTCTCTGCCATAGAGGGTAGTCGAGGCCAGTTAATTGGCTGTATTTAAGAGGGAGTTAGGTGTGGCCCTTGTGGCTAAGGGGATCAGAGGGTATGGAGAGAAGGCAGGTACGGGATACTGAGTTGGATGATCAGCCATGATCATATTGAATGGCGGTGCAGGCTCGAAGGGCCGAATGGCCTACTCCTGCACCTAATTTCTATGTTTCTAGTAGACAATATACTTCCTTTAGAAAAAAGAGCTCATAGTTCATTTACCTTGCAATATAAAGGTTCAAATAAAATTACAATAATTCGCAATATGTCATTTGGAATATGATTTTGTCAATGGATTCTTTATTTTGTGAAAAACACAAATTGTTCAATTTTTGCTTAGAAGTTTCTGTTTCAAATAATTATCTCTATTAGATTCACAATATATTTCAGATTAATTTTAACCTTGTGCATGTTCCACGGTGTCAATTCAAAATCAGAATATGAACCAGAGGAATTGAACTGATCAGGGATGTCTGATGATAAAATAGGCTCCACTGGTACTAGGAGAAGAAAACAGACAGTATTAAATGAAGTAAAAAGCAGGAATATTTTAATAGTTATTGGATATAGTTGGACATTACAGGGATGAATATGAAAATCAAAATACCTTGATCGTCTTCGTACCAGGTGCGTATGCCCTCTCTAGCAACATTAAAATTGCTCTCATCGTGGAGACTTGGTGCATCAATCGGTAAATCTGTAATCTTTTCAAAATTATGCACTTAAAAATATAAATAGTTGCATACTAACGGAAAACTTCAATTTAAAAATGAATGGCTCTTAATTCTACCTGAAACAAAGCAGCATTTGATACGAAACTGGCTTCTGTTATCAAACTCCTTCGAATGTGATGCAAAGCATCAAAGTCTTTTTCAAATCCTATTTCATCTCGAGGAGCCCTGATTATTGTATCACTGGTGGCTGAGCCCTTCACCTGGTACCCTTTAAATTCAGCTGCCTGTGGAAATGTGTCATGCTCTTTTCAGAAGTTTATTAAAAACCACAATGTAAATTTTATTTTTATTGTACTTTCATTTAACTGGCAAACTTATAGAATTCATACATTGACCTACTCCAAACTTGAAAAGCAAACAATTCTGTAAAATCTTCCTGATAAGGGCCGCAGTGACGCAGCTGGTAGAACTGCCGCCTCACAGCGCCAGTGACCAGAGTTAAATTCGGACCTCTGATGCTGTCTATACAGAGTTTGCATGTCTTCCATGTGTCATATGGGTTTGCTCCGGGTGCTCCGGTTTTTTCCCTCAAGGATGTGTGGGTTTGTACGTTAATTGGCTGCTGTAAATTGCCCATAGCGTGTAGGGAATGGATGAGAAAGTGGGATAACATAGAACTAGTGTGAACAGGTATCAATGGTCAATGTGGACTCAGTGGGCGGAAGGAAATTTTCCATGCTGCATCTCTATAAGCTCTAAAGAAGATAATCCTTAAGCAACTACCAAGACATTAAAAAAGGTAGGCTTGTTTTGAAGTCTTGTTTAATCATATGGTCACAACAAGTAGACCAACTTGGTTGCAATGAACCGCAGTGCCAAGGAACAGGGAAATGAAAACATCTGGACATTAAAAGTGAAAAGTTGGTCTTCAGATGAGAAGGTATAATATTGCTATTTTAAGGAGTGATACGAGATAAAATTGCTACACAATAAAAATTAGATAATCATTGATTATCAAATTAAGCTTTCTGTCTTTAATATTTTAGCATGATAGGTACTGAGATCTACTAATGCAAAAAATAAATATATATTATATTACCTGTAATGTTCTGAGTGGTATGTCAGATGTTGTTATTCTTTCAACCCGGTTGTTATTGGCATGTTCTTCAAATACTTCAGCAAATTTTGTATCCTAAGATTCAAAGGTTGCAAGATTTCATAAAACCATTTTGAGAATTTAACAGGCAGTGCTGCCTAAGGCAGCCTTGTACTACGCATTATCTTGGTTAATATAAAACTGCTAATGGCATGAAGTATGTATGTGAACTTTATGTTTGTCGAATGCTTATTATTAAAATTCAAAATGAAAAAAGAGCATGCACATTTATTTATTGTGAATGCTGTATATCACATTTAAGCAGGAAGACAGGTTTATTTAGAAGGCAGTTTTCACAAAATGCCAATCGTGTATTTGAAGGTTTAGTTACTGTAGTATTGGATGACATAATGTACTAGAAGTTCAATATATCCTCAACATGTGAAATGGCCAGAAAAAAATATTATTGGCAGAGGAAAGAAACCACAAATTGATTGATTTAGATATCTTGGAGATAAATATTTTTCAAAGTAATGAGGTGATACCGGTACTTTTGGAATTCATTCAAATTCCCACATTATTTTCCTTTCTGTCGCCCACGTCAGATCCCTGACAACTTGCAAATATCCCATTCCCTGGTTCCTTGTAAGTGTGGACAGCAAATTGGGCTAATTCAAATTTTAATGGATAAATTAGATGCCTTTACTCAATATAAATCTATAAATAAGGATAGGGGGGAAAAAAAAAATCAACATTTGAGAAAATGGATGGAAATATATTTTTCTACAATATAGCACCACTGACTGATTGATGTTAGAAAATGTTGAATATAAGTTTTCAAAATGTGATCATTGCATACATTCATTGAAAATTTTTGTTTTAAATACCCCAAAATATAAACAGATATTGAATTATTGTCAGCACTATGGCTACAAGTAGACAGCATTCTGGCATCTCAACATGATAAATTAAATAAAGAAATACAGAAATTTATGTCACAGGTGTTTTGCTCTATAAAAGGATATATTATTGCAGCTTTTATCAACAGATCAGGCATTGAAATATCTGCATGCACTGGTATACTCAAGATTGTTGAAAATGTTAGGGTCGGTGCATTCCAGATTAAACAACTATTTCAATGGAATGCAGTGCATTAATGAATAAAGATTTATTAATAACCTGGGAAAAAAGACAGCTTTTAAAGGAAAATTGTCATAGCTGTGGAAAATGGAATATATTTGTCTAGGTTGAAAGCTTAATGAACAGCTTATGCACATGGGGTGAAAGATATCTTTCTGTGCTGTATGATTCCAAAAACGTTATGTAGAAACAAGGAACTTGTGTGTTGGTTTCCCAAAAAAAGACAGTGCTGGAGTAACTCAGTGGGTCAGGCAGCAACTATGGGGAAACTATGGCTAGGTGACACTTCAGATTGGGACCTTTCTTCAGACTCCAAACACAATTTGGTTTATGGCACAACCAATTGGTTTCAGAGTTCTTCACAGCCTTGGTCTAAACATGTTCCAAATAACTGAATTTGAACGGAGAGGTGAGAGCAACTGCCTTTGGCAACATATGATTTGTTCACTCAAATTCTCAATGAAGCTGTGCCAGATAATAACTAACTCCACCAAGAGTCTACCCAATTACCCATGACAACGTAGCAGCACAGAAAAACAGAGCATGGAGTTCCGGGACTTCGTAGCTCCCAGATGCTCAGCTTGCTACCCAAGTTCCAAATATATACTCATTGCCAGGTTAATTGGCCACTGATGTATGTGGGTAGCACAAAAATCAATGAAGCTGAAGGGCACATTGGCAAGAACAGATCACAGGGAAATAATGGAACGCATGGAAATAAAGATTTTTACTGTACCTTGGAATGGGATTGACTAGATTGTTTGATGCACAACCCTGAACACAATCCTATTTCAGCAACAATCCATTATGTACTTCGCTTAGGTTGCACTTTTATGGTCTAGTTACCTAGAAATATCGCTAATTTATTTCTAATATTGATATTTTATATTATTAGTTATCATATATTTATTTGTTATGTTATTGCATTAAATGTACCTGTAAAGCTGCAGCAAGTAACATTTAATTGATTGTTCCTGGTGCATAACGATTAAACAACTTGACTTTTGAAGTTATTCTGAGAACCAACATGGACAATGGATCGAATAACTTCCTTCTACATCATAGGAAATTATGATTCAATGGCATTACCATTGGGAAAGTCCTCTGCCATCAACATCTGTCCAGATGAACCAGCTACATAAATATAGTGGCTACAATAGCAAGTCAAGGACTGGGTATCTTAAGGCAGGTAACTCACCACCTGACACTTAAAGCCTTTCCACATATACAAGGCACAAGTCAGGAGCGCAAAATAAAAAAATACCTGAAAATCCCAAAACGTTTCCAGTCGAAGGCCCTTCACCAGAACTGGACAGATAGGAATATACGTTATCGTTAAATTGCAAATTGAGATGGTGAGTAATGCAAAATAAACCAAGAGAATGAATGAATGAATGAATTAATGCTTTATTGTCACACGTGACAAGTCACAGTGAAATTCTTTGCTTGCATGCCCATGGTATGCAAAAAGTCACCATAAAGGACACTGACAAAGTTAGAGTATCCACACCAGGCCCTTTGTTCTTCTTCCCCCCCTCTCCCCCCCCCCCCCCCCCCGCCCCGCCCCGGGTCCTCATTTGTTCATTGTTCTTCCCCCTCCCTCACGGTGGTGCCCCCATGCCGGGTCTTCCATTGTTCCTTCTCTCGGCAGCAGCATCCTCACTCCATGTGATCTGTGCTCATCCATCGGTCGGCATCATCATCGACTGCCGCATCGACCTTTCCACTATCGCTACCGGATCCCCTCTGGATGCCTCTGTGGCGCCGACCCTGGCCCCAGGCGTGGGCTTCGCCAACCCAGGCTCCATCGGCTGCGGGCTCCTCAACTCGCGTAAACCCATACATGTAGACATGTAAAACCCGGCATAAGCATAATCATCTTCAGTCTTTACATGTTGCAGCTACCAGGACTTAATATCAAATTCAATAATTTCAAATAACTTGCTTTCCTGGTCATCAAATAATTGCATGAATACAAGCTAAATAATTTAATGCTTAAACTGTAAGAAAATCACGAATCCCAAGTTACAAATCATGACCGTTCAAAAACACATTCACATGAAAGGATGCCCTAATCTTTTTTCTTTTTTTTTAATTTTTTTTTAACAGGTTGATATCACTTGGGAAGCAAGCATTAGTCCATTCAAAATGACCTTGCAAGGTAATAAATCAGATTGATATGTCCATATTGAGACCAAGTTATGCTAGGATGACATACTTCCTTCATTGAATGATACGACTAAATAATCAAATGTGTTTTTAAGTGACAATCTAATAAGTTCACAATCATCATTATTGATATCAAATTGTTATTTTGGATTGAATTATTAGAATTTAAATTCCAGAGAAGCTGTGGTGGGATTCAAACTCTCGAATGCATCAACAGTCCATGCCTTTGAGTGCAAGTAAAGTTACTTAAAAACTGTGCTTCCATAGTTCCAAATGAATTTGCAACCTTCCTGTTTTCCAGAGGTTAACAGCATATTACATCTTCGTTGATGTGTCAGGTGATGAAAAAAAAACAATATTTCTATAGTCTACAACTTTTAATGCAAAATAGCTTCTTAAAAGGGGAAATTTTGACTTTATTTTGTGACGAATTCTGTTCAAAATATTAAATTGAAATTGAAATAGGATAAACTCAGGTCAAGCACCTTCTTTATCCCATCACATTTCTGCAACTTTAAACATGGTTGTTTTCTTACTTTTCCAGTTCAGGTTAATGATTCTTCATCTGAAACACTGACTCTATATCTCTCCCATGGATGCTGCATGACCTGCTGAGTTCTTCTAACATTTCTGTTTTAGTTAGGATTTCCAACATCTGCAGTTTTATGCTCTGAACAATTTTAAATTACTGCAAAAAAACTCTTGTAAATTATAACATTAATTTTATATTAAACTAAATAATTCCTATTTCTTATGTGTAGATAGAACATACTTGAAAAAAGTAAACGCACAAGATGAATTCTTGGCTGTTTGATCTTTCATTGAGCATCTCTACAAATTATCTCAGACTGTAAATGTTAAAAAAGATGAATAATATAATTTTATATAATTTTATAAACAATTCATATTCCACATCTAGCATGTAAAACAATTAAAAATGAAATACCAGAACACCAGAACCAGGACACGCAGGTCATTCTGCAGCATAAGGATTTATTTTTCACATCATGTTGCAGTGATATCCCACATTCATAACATTTGTAGGTTTTTAATAATAAATCTTCAAATATTATTTACATGATTATTGTATTTAGCTTCATTATAAGGATAGAGTTTCATAATACTACTTTGCATTGCACATTTGCATTTTACAGGTACATATGAGACAGGAAGGAATGCAGTTTCACTGTGGCACAGAAATCTCAATAATGAAAATATGACATCTTAATATGAAACAAATTATGGACTGTATCTACTGTACCTCAGCCAAACAGCTGAACTCTGTGGGCGAATTCCTTGGAGTACATAAAGAATGTTCCGTTGAAACTAAGAAACAAACAAATTTCACTGGTAGATAATTAACTACGTTTTTCGTATTCAATGTACATGTCATTGAAAAAAACCCCACAAGTGATGTTGATTTTGAAACTTTCACAGCTACAACAGTTTGATTTGTTTTTGAAAATAAAATAAATGCAAATTTATAATCTATTTACACAAGCTTTTTTTAGTTTGTAATAGCTTTATATTGAAACATAACCTAATATTAAATATTAATCGTATTCAATTGTATTCAGGCATTTGTAATTACAGTAAACCTTTGTTATAATAGACCATGGGGGGTGGGGAGGTCTGATTGCCTGCTATAACTGAATATGGGATTATCCTTGTATTAAAAAGTAGAAACAAACAGCTGCAGTTGCTGGTTAATACATAAAAGCACACAAAGTGCAGGAGTAATGCCCCTGTTCCACTTAGGAAACCTGAAATAAATTAATACACCCTGACCAAACAGGCTTTATTCAGAAACGGTACTCATATTATAATCTAAGAAGATTATTTAATATTATATATTCCAAGAGAATTATTAATGAAGATCTAGCAATAATCTCACTTGACGCTGAAAAAGCATTTGATCAGGTCGAATGGCCTTATTTATTTTCGGTGATGGAAAAGATGCAGCTAGGGGAGAAATTTTGTACATGGATAAAACTGTTATATACAAATCCCGCGGCTAGAATATTTACTAACCAAAGGTTGTCATCTAAATTTAGTTTATCTAGAGGTTGTAGACAAGGATGCCCGTTATCTCCATTATTATTAGCACTTGCTATTGAGCCACTGGCAGAAAGAGTTAGGGGGCATACGGAAATACACGGGTATAACACTAAGGACACAGTGAATAAAATTTCTCTATACGCAGATGACGTATTAATTTACATTACAAAACCAGAAATTAGTATCCCAAACTTATTAAAGCTAATAAACCAATTTGGTGCACTTTCAGGATACAGAATTAATTGGAATAAAAGTGAAATTATGCCAATGAGGGAACATAACAAACAGATAATACAACGATTTCCATTTTAAATAGGAAATGAAAAATTTAAATATCTAGGTATTTATGTAACTAAGATATATACATCATTATTTAAAGCAAATTTCCCCCCATTACTGAATAAACTACATAAGAATATCCAATACTGGAAAACACTACCTATTTCAATGGTTGGCAAAATTAATGCCATAAAAATGATTTTTTTACCGCAAATATTATACCTTTTTCAGACGATTCCGATATACCTGGCAAAAAACTTTTTTTTTAAATTGGACTCTATTGTTAATGATATTATCTGGGATTATAAGAATCACAGGATAAACAAAAGACACCTGTGTAAATCAAAAAGTAATGGAGGCTTGGTTTTACCTAACTTTTTGTTTTATTTCTGGGCAGTTAATATTAAAAATATGAATTTCTGGTTGGAAGAAATAGACCAGCAACCAGACTGGTTAAAAATGGAAAAGGAAGATTGTCTACCTTTTGATATTGGTTCGATATTATTTGCTACGTCTAAATTAAACAAAAAAATTTATAGGGAAAACCGTATAATATTTAGTGCTATACGAATTTGGAAACAATTAAAAAAGACATTAAAATTAGATAACTTATCACTTTTTCTTCCAATTGTGAATAATCCTTTGTTTAAGCCTTCATGGTTAGACGGGGGTTTTACACAATGGAAGAATTATGGAATTAAAAATATGGGACAACTTTACAAGGAAGGCACCTTTCTGACATTTCAGGAGTTGCAACAGACTTATGGACTTCGAGGAAATGATTATTTCAGATATCTTCAACTTAGAGATTATGTAAAATCGAATTCTCAAAATTTTCGAATTAGAAACTCAGAAATTCTTGATGAATGTTGGAACAAACATCCTAATACAGAAAAATTAATATCTTATATATATAATATCTTATTAGACAGTGACATTCCTTCGACGGACTTACACAGACAAACATGGGAAAAAGAATTAAATCAAGTAATAACGAAAGACACTTGGGAAGAAAGTTTACAACACATACATCAGTGTTCACTAAACGCCAGACATTCTCTAATACAATTTAAAGTAATACATAGGTTACATTATTCAAAAACAAAACTACATAACATTTTTCAACATATCTCACCTATATGTGATAAATGTCAACATTTAGAAGCTACATTATCGCATATGTTTGCAAACTGTACAAAAATTAAAAAATTCTGGGTAAATATTTTTAGTATAATATCCAAAGTAACCAACACACAATTGGAACCAGATCCAAAATTAATAATACTCGGAATATTAGAATTAAATCAAACATTTAGAATAACACAAAGAAACTTTATTGATTATAGTTTAATAACAGGAAAAAAATTAATTCTAAAATTTTGGAAAGGCCCTACGGCCCCCACAATCAAAATGTGGATTATAGAAATGACGGAGACCTTAAACGTGGAAAGAATCAGATTTTCCCTGTTGGACAAACAGGAATTATTCGTTGGAACATGGTCTCCTTTTATTGATTACTTAAAGGGTCAGAATAGTTCAGCACAGGAACCTGACTAGCACTCGGGCTAAAGATTGGATGAAATGCTACACTCTGAAATGTACGAACATATCTCGAACGATGTTTTTTATTTTAATTAATTTTTCCATTCTTTTTTAACTATCTCTTTCCCCCCTTTTTTTTTTTGTTGTTTTTGTTTCTCTTTCCTTTCTTTTCCTCCTTTACTTCATCTATCTCTTTAGTTCTATCTAGTTTAAAAAAATGAAGAAAAAGGCAAAAAGTATTGGAGACAATGTAATAATAACTGACAATATTATCAATTTAAAAATGTAAGACAGTAATGATGTAATAGATTATGTACCTATCTCCAATAAAAAATATTTTCAAAAAAAAAAAAAAAAAAAAAAAAAGGAAACCTGAACGGAAACCGCTGGAGACTTTGCGCCCCACCCAAGGTTTCCATGTGGTCCCCGGAGGTTTTTGTCAGTTTCCCTACCTGCTTTCACTACCTGCAACCTCCGGCAACCACCTGCAACCTCCGGGAACCGCACGGAAACCTTGGGTGGGGCGCAAAGTCTCCAGAGGTTTCCGTTCAGGTTTCCTAAGTGGGACAGGGGCATACCTCTGTGGGTCAGGTAGTAACTCTGGAGAACATGGATAGATGACGTGTTGGGTCAGGACCCTTCTTCCGCTGGAGGAGAGGTTCTACACAGTCATTGGCAGCCAAAGTTCAGGTAAGGGTCGGTGGCAGCAGTGGGTTTAGCGGTGGAGGCAGTGCTAATGGTGGCGACGACTGCGGAGGTGGTGGCGGCGACAACGGTGGAGGCAGGAGCGGCCAGAGACGCAGCATGGGCCGGAGTGGCATTGGCAGCCTAGCCTTGGAGTGAAGGTCAATAGATCAATCTGCTATAACCAAAATTCGTTATAAAGAGGTCTGTAAAAACGAGGGTTTGCTGTTCCAGGTTTTTCTGGATCCTGGAGTTCTGAACAAGTAACATAAATTGGTTTATTTTACAAAGACTTTTTCAGAACACTAGACAATCGTGTTTCTGTATCTTAAAACCATGGTAATAACATTGTTTGCAGTAATATTTATCTATATCTTGTACCATTAAAAAAATGTCAAGCTGCATGCACTATGTAATTTCTGTTGTTAGATTAACATTGTTTTACAGTTTCTCACCTCTGTCTTTGTTACAATCTGCAGGGCTGTAGTTGGGATTCTGGCTGAAAATACAACATTGCTTCAAATCCTCATTCTTGGAAATTATTCCTACACACGTTTAAAAAAAAAAATTTGCAGTTCATGGATCATTCCACAGTACGTTTGACACAAGGCTATTGTGGCGAAATGAAGGATGTACATGCAGTTCTGTTATAATGTGATAGTTGGATTCCCAAGAAACCTAATGTTATATAAAATATGTCATTTGGGAAAAGGTGGGTAGATGTTGGAGAGTTTCAGACTCGTAATAACAAAGTTATCCCCCCCCTTCCCCCCCCCCCCAGAGGATTTTTGAAAATAATGATCTTCTTAGCAGCTGTAAATTTATTCTTGTTACTGCAAGTCAAAAATAATAATGGCTGCATTTAACAATGTTTAATACAGCATTAGTACCCAAATGTCAATAAATGTGTTTACTTGTCAATTTTGATCGCTACCCACGGTTAAAGTAGCAGGTGTGTTCTCCAGATAAGGGCGTCTGATTATTGCAGAGAAGTTAAGTGGAAACAGGTTTATTCTCTGCTTATTAATTTCCAAATTATTTTTTGTTTTCTCCAATTCTTAATTGGAATCGAGCTATAAGCAGTTTGGCCTAATGCACCAATCGTGTTAGAAACATAGGTGCAAGATTAGGCCATTCAGCCCTTCGAGCCAGCACTGCCATTCAATATTGTCATGGCTGATCATCGAAAATTAGTACTCCGTTCCTGCATTTTCCCCCATATCCCTTGATTCTTTTAGCCCTAAGAGCTAAATCGAACTCCCTCTTGAAAATATCTACTGAATTGGCCGCCACTGCCTTCTGTGGCAGAGAATTCCACAGAGTCACAACTTTCTGGGTGAAAAAGTTTTTCCTCTTAGTCCTTTTTCCAATTCAATTTATGGAAATATACCTTAAAGCAGAACTACCTGAAGAGGTGTTGGGGAGATACAAATTAAGTCAATGGCAAAGAACATGGTAGATTGAATAAAACATGGAAAAACAGGTGGTTATCACTATGGTGAAAAACAGAATGATAAAGTAATTACCTTTGAAAGTATTTATCCATGAAAAGAATAGAGAAACATAGGATTATTGCAGGAAAAAGGTATCAAAATAAAAGAATAGCCACAATCCAATTGAACGGCAGAGCAGGCACGAGGGCCCAATGGATCCTCTTGCTTGGATTGGTTATTTTTATTAATAAGTCACAGGTTCACCTTCTTACCTCCTGTAATTTCTTCTGACCTATTAAATGCTT
This sequence comes from Leucoraja erinaceus, assembly GCF_028641065.1. Classification (NCBI taxonomy): domain Eukaryota; kingdom Metazoa; phylum Chordata; class Chondrichthyes; order Rajiformes; family Rajidae; genus Leucoraja; species Leucoraja erinaceus. The sequence continues at coordinate 149,814,999 of NC_073377.1, forward strand.
GTTCCAGAACCCCATTCATTGCACAGTCTTCAAAGGGTTTCTGTACATTAAGCTTTTCTAAACTTTCGATTGCATTGCTATGTTCCGATAAAGATTTTAACAGTGAAATTGTGTATTTTGGAGCATGAATGAGAGAGTAGTCATCAGCTTTAGATCTTAGCTCTTTTGGTTCATGTATAGGATACTTCCGAGGACACTGGGAATGTTTTTCCAATAAAGATGCGGTGTTCGGGTGATTTATGGATTTAATTTCAGTTTGATTATTTCCTTGCAAAATTGGATCCAAGTCCTCCTCTTCAGAAACAGGCAACAAAGCTTTCAATTCCACGTGGTCGGTTTGATGGACTTCCATACATTTAGGTATGGGAAGTGCTGGAATGGGTTTAGCAGGAGCACTACATGTGTTCAATGATCTTTGTGACAATATTTCATTTTCATACAAATTAGTTGTTCCATTTTCCTCTGAGATAAATTCACCTAGTAGATCAAAGTTTATATCAACAAAATTATTAGTGCTCGAGGTGCTCAATTCTACTTGTGCAATTGGTTTCTCAGAATAGTCACTGTGAGTAGTTGAAAGCAACTCGGATGGATTATCCAATTTGATATAGCATTCTTTTGCCCCGCAAACATTATTGTCCAATGCCTCTCCAGCATTTGTATAATTCTCCTCAGTTTGCTCTCTTGTATTTGGAGTAATTGGTTCTTCCTTCTTCTCACATTTCTGTTGGATTTCTTGAATATTCAAGGAACTTCCTATTCCTAAACCTTCAGATAAATTTCCACTTACATCACAGTTCGTTGGCAAATCTATATCACAATGTTGTGCCAATCTAGGATCTGACATTTTACCAGGAGAGTAACCAGCATGATGGACACGTATATCTACTGCACAAGCAATGTCAGGACCAACCGATGGCTCCTGTGGGTGATTTTCTGACATATTGCAGCATGACTCTGTTTTTCCATCAAGCAGTGCTAAAATTTGAGCTTTGCTCCTCTTATTTTCATGTACTCTATTACTATAGGAAGTGCCCTCTAGATTGGAAGCCATTGCAGCAAATCCAGCAGAATAAACCATATTCATTTCATCACTGTCCCTCGATGTACAGTATTGACTCAGTGAAACTGTAGAGGGTAATTTAGAGCTTAACATAGCTTCACTTGTTGAATCTCTATTAGTTGTTTCTGAAGAATCTTGCAGAAGTGCAGAGCAACTTAAGGCATTCTTTGCGCACATAGTAGAAAAAAGGAGTGATGTAGCATTAAGCTGAGGGAGTGATGAGCTTGGCTTCTGGGATTTAGCCATTGCGAAAGATGCATTATTCTGCTCTGTTGTCAGCTTCTTTGACACCTCCCGAGGTCCTTGAAAGCCCTGTAATATTTGCATGAAATTGAATTAGAATGCTTACTCAAGCCATTAATGGTGAACACCCAAATGCAAAAAGGTTCATCAAATACTTTACATACAGTGTACTTCCGTTTAAGACCCACAGGCAAGTAACGTCGAACTGGGTTTGAGAGATTTACATTAGTTGTAACAGGTTTTGTGGCTTCTTCTTCACCGATACAATTAGTGTCCCTTTCTTGGAACATTTTTTCTTCTTCCACTGTAATTAAATATCGATCACTTTCAAATTCCTTGCCCGATTTTATCTACCAAAGCAGCAGAAAACAATATTGAAATTATTTGGAAGAAGAATGAGAGGAGATCTAATTGAAACATAAAATTCTCAAAGTGCTGGACAGACAGGATGCCACAAGGATACTTCCTCTGGCAGGGGCGACTAAAACAAATGAGGTCTCTGTCTCAGAATACATGGGTAATACATTGAGGACTGAGATTAGAAATGTCTTCACCCAGAGGGTGTAGAATCTGTTACCATATAAGCACATAAAGGTCAATTGCTGAACATACGAGATAGATAAATTCATATGAGATAGATACATTTCCAAATTAAAAATACATCAAGGGGCAAGAGATGTGAATAAGAATATTTTGCTGAGATAGGTGATCGCCCGTGATGATATTGCAGTCTTAAGAGGCCAAATGGCCTACTCCCACCTTTATTTTTTGATGTTCCTCATGCACTTTGAAGCATTTTTAACTTTCCTAAATATTCCATGAACTGGAGCACCAAACAATATTTCGCAACTCTTGGTCAGAGATTTGGTAAAAGGGTGGGCAAGAAGCAGAATATTACCAGAGAAAGGTCCAGAACTCAGGAATCAAGTAGCCTGAGCTATGGCTACTATAGTGGAATAATTAAATCACAAAATCATAAAAAGGCTAGAACGAGAGGAGCGCAGATAATAACGGTTGTGGAACCAGAAAAAACTTTGGGGACAGGGAGGGAAGAAACAATAAACAATCTTCAAAAGGAACAGTTGTAAATTAAGTCAAGTTTAGAGCGTGGAGCTCACATGAGGTTTCCCAGAAATGTTTAGAATAGTCAGTCTCAGAAGTAATAATAATAATAATAATAATAATAAGTCTGACGTTTCAGCACTAGATGAACTGATGTAGGGCATGGTGTTACGAATGTCAAAATAGCCACTCCATTGCAATGACTCCAAGGCTCCACAGTTTTGTAGTGATGATGATTTTACTTCGGAGTCACGTGAGTGATTCCGTGAAGATCCCAGCTCAGTGCGCAGGTGCGGCATTATCGCACAGCTGTGCAACGCGGCCAGCGGGAGTCGGCAGCTCCCGCATCCAAGGACGTGAGGTAAGTACTTACCTTAATCGGGCCTTGTGGTTTTTGCTCCAGGGGGAGCAAAGTAGCAGAGGAAGCGGCCCCCCGTTCGACTCCAGCGAAGGAGCCGACAGTGGAGGGGGAAAGGCGCAAACGGGACCGCACAGACTGCGGACCACTGCAGGGAGCTGCGCTGATGCCGGTCTGCTGAACAGCTGTTTGGTAACAGCAGCGGACCGGCGGGAAATTTAAAAACCCGACCGGCAGCCCTGCAGACTCCTGACAAGGAGAATCGACGCCCGGGAACCGCTACAATGCCGCCTGAAAAACAGCAGGCAGCCTCTACATACAGGTAAGACAAAATCTTACCAATTTACAGGTTCTATAGGAATCAACTTCCTCCAACACTGGAACAGGTTGGAGACAGCAAAAATAAGTATGTCTGTCTCCCCAAGCCAGAGGAGGTCATGGAGTTCAAAACCTCCAGGAAAAAAGGGGCACTGGCTGAATGCCAAGGGAGCTGACACTCCTACCCCAGTGCTATTGCACTAGCATCTCCCTTATCGAGGGATTGATGCAACAACGGAGTTTGAGCTATGCCTCCTCCAATGTATAGCACACCCTTTTGCTCCCTCTTTTGAGGCTAGCTAAGGAGGCCAGGGCTGGGCTGGCTTAAACGCTGGGCAGGCGGACGAGAACAGCAGTATGCCAGGGGAGCAGGATCAGGAAGAGCTACTGGGTGTCGTGGGCCACTACATGGCTCCTCCACGCGACCATCTTCCCAACAAAGCCCTGCAGGAGCAGGCCTTTCTAGAGGCAAATCCGCAGGCAGCTGGGTCAGCAGACTCGCAGACAAGAGCTGAATGCAGCGAAATCTGAAGCTCCTAACAGAAGGGTCAAGATGTCACCGCCTTTGCTTGTTTTCCACGGATCATACTCACCTGGCAGGCGAGACGCCATGATCACCAAGGTGGTTCTCCCAGGATGAGACTATCCCGTTGCACTACGAGGGTGCTGACGCCTAAGATGTTCCCAAATTTGGGATACTCGACTAACATTGGTGCATATAAGACCTGCACAGGTTTACCTGCCCGCAACCCCAAGTATACGGGGCTATGCAAACCGCTGCTGCGGGAAGAGAGGCAGCTAAACCTGTGCGCCTCATGAGGGCAGGCCATGGAACGAGCAGGACATCGCATCCAACACCCAGCTGGCAGCACCCCTCGGCATCCACCAGCAATATCAAACTAAGACTGGTGAAAGCCTGGCGACCGCTTCACATTACCCCCAAAGTTCTTTTTAGACAGGGGCCCAGAGTGGAGCCGTGGGAAAATGCGCCGCCCCATCGACAGCACCAGCATACCAGCAAACTAGGCCTTCATGAACAAACAATAAACATGGAGGTAGGTAGTCTGGTTCCTCCCAGTTTACACTAAATAAGGGTGTTCTACTAACTGCAGGGGGGAGCATTTACACTTGTTGATAAAGCATGGGTGCAGTCACAAATAACTAATATATACTCAACAGTATTAGTGCATATAAACTTGAATTCAAATTGGGCATATTACCGCCAGTTCAGCATGCGCCCAAAGGGCATTTTTCTCCCTCTAAAAAGAGAAGTGAGAAGGTCAAGCTGAACTAGAAAGGCTCATTACTAAATGGATCATGGGAGTAAACATGAACCATTGGAATTGTATCGAATATATTCACTAAAACTACAAAAGATGGTGAATGTAACATCATCATTGATCTAATATCACTAAATAAATCTGTTGAGTATATACACTTTAAGATGGAGACGGGTTTTGTCACTGCCAGACATCTGATCTCCAAAGGATACCTTATGGCGAGCATTGATATGGAAGATGAAAACTATCTTATACCCATACACTAGGATCATTGTAGATACCTAAAACAAAACATTTTACCTGGATAATGGATATCCCGGTTAGGGCAACTATGGGAGTATAGAGCATTCCCAATGGTCTAATCTCAGCCCCAAACCATTATAACTATTAAAATAGCCATGAAAATATTAAGAAAACAATTAAATTGAATTTGAATCTAATCATGGCATATATTGGATGATATCCTCATATTAGGGGAAACAAAGGGATTAGCTGTGGCAGCAGTTCTAGCTACGAAACAGCTCCCTAAAGCACTGAGGTTCATCCCACGCCCAGATAAACCAGTATTGAAGCCATTAACTACCATGGATTATCTGGGCTTCAATATCATTCCATCCATATGACTGTTACTCTGCCAAGGTGCTTGGGTCACAATAATCAAATCATGAATGTACCCACTGAAACTATATCACAATTACAGTGGTGGGCAGACATATGTTGGCATAGTTTTCAGCCCTATTATTGTCACCAATCCCAACTTGGTTATTAAAAACCGATGCCAGTACTTTAGGCTGGGGAGCAACTAAACTCCATATCCAGCACAGGTAACAGATGGACCAAATCAGAATCATCGTTACTACACACACCGGGCATCAATAATTTGGGATTGGTGATCGCCTATTAGGCTAAAAAGCATATGCATTTCAAATGCAGCACGTACATATGCGGTTACGGATTGATAATACTATGGTGGTGGCTTATATCAACCATATGGGGAGCACAAAATCACTATCGTGCAACAAATTGGAAACAGATCTGGCAATGGTGTGTCAAAAGACATTTTAACTATCAGCTGCCTATTTCCTAGGAAGCTAGAACAGTGGGAAACACCACGTCACGAGTAAAATTTATGATAACATTGAATAGATGTCAAACCCAAAATATCTGCTAAAGGTATTAAGCAGTTTGAAAGCCAGATATCAATTTGGTTGCACAAGACGGAATCACCAGTAACCTATGTATGTGACTTAGGAACCAGAGAGGCAGCAGCGATAGATGCCTACACGCTGGAAGGGGGAATTTCTGCTTTGCCTTCCTCCCTTCTGCCTCATCAGTCGGGCACTTCGTAATACAGATGGATTCTGTCTCCGAGATATTGAACGTGCCCGACCGGCCTACACAGCCATGGTTCCCAGTTCATCACGACACGGTGGGCGATTCACCTATGGATTTCCCTAGGGGACCATGGTTGCTGACTCAACCCAGTATCAGGCACAAGCCACCCATGCCAGGGAAATATCAAACTCCTGGGTGCAGGTTTTGAATAGACCTTACCAGGGACTGGGATTATCCAAAGGAACCATTACCACCATGTCGGCATCCCTGCGAACAGTCACCAAGAGCTAACATGGGTAAAATACTGCCACGACGCAGGGACAACATACCAAACTATTCAACCACTGACGTATTGGAGTTCCTGGAACATCTACACCATGACTAAAAGGTGAGTTACAGTGCCGCAAATACAGCATGGAGCGCCTTGTCTGCTTATCTAAAACAGCATGACAGCAGAGCTTGGGATCCCATCCACTGAAGATAACTTATGAAGGGTACTATAATAATAAGCCCCAAAAACCCAGGTATACCCATGTATGGGATATTGGTGTGATATTGACATATCTCAGAGAATGGCACCAGCCAGATCCCTTAGCTTGCTCAATCTATGTTAAACGCTCATGCTTATGGCTCTCGTATACGCTCACAGAGTCCAATCACTCCATAAAACTAGACTGGATAACATGGTGATTACCCCAGACGCATCACGTTCATATTCTAGGTCTGGGAAAATCTAACTCGCAGGTATATGGGACTAGGCGAGATTATGAGTTCGGCACGGACTAGTAGGGTCGAGATCGCCTGTGTTTTTCCGTGCTGTAATCGTTATATGGCTATATGGACCAGGAACGCCCAATTCAATGGTGGGATTCCGGGCCTACCCACCAGAGTCCAGGTTGAGTGTGGTGACCCATCTACTACAATATATAGACACAACCTACAATCTTAGAGGGAGAGGAAAGCCTATGGGTCAACCACAGAAACCCCAAGACGGGGTACGAGCCAAACCACTCCAAGGTGGCTCAACAGCTACTGAAAGCTGCCGGAATAGATAATAATACATTTTAATCCCATTCCACTAGGGCAGCATTGATATCAGCGGCTGAACGAATGGACATCCCGGTTGACCACATTCTCAATACGGCAGAATGGTCAAGGGAACGACATTCAGAACATTTTTATTGTAAACCGTTGATAAACCTGATTTAATTGCAGAAAGAATATTACAAACTGCAATATTAATTTAAGCTCAGGGGAGCTCTTTATGTTGTTATTGTTAACAAATACCTTTCTGTTTCTTGTGAAAGCAGATCCACGGGTTGATTACGATAACACTTCCTCCCTCAAAAACTTCGGCAGTGCGTGATATATAAACTGTTACACGGTTTGAAATCACAGACCTTTGAAGTCTTCACGGAATCACTCACGTGACTCCGAAGTAAAATAGTAAGATTAAACGAGTACTTACCAGTATGAAGTTTGATCTGTATTTTATGAGGAGTTATGGTGAGGTATTACGTGCCCTCCGCTCCCACCCTCAATATATAGATCAAACTAATAAACTGGAGTCTCATGATCTTTACTATCTTACTTCAAATATTGTGTCTATCCTGTGATTTCACACCGCTGCTTCGAAGTATGCCGCACCTGCGCACTGAGCTGGGATCTTCACGTAATACCTCACCGTAACTCCTCATAAAATACAGATCAAACTTCATACTGGTAAGTACTCGTTTAATCTTACTATTAAATCAAAGACTGCAAAATGGATTTTTGAAAAGGCTCTGAAAACATCAACTTTGCAGTATTTAGATGGTGAAGGTTCTGTGCACCCAACAGTAGATCTTAAAGAGGGTGGTGAAGAAGTAGAATATATATTATAAAACATTTACAACACAAAAACAGTTTGGGAAATTAATCTCTCTGGCTGTTTCTATGCTATTGAAGCCTTCTAACAGTTAATTTAACCCAATCAACACATTGACCTACTAATTTCTCCTTCATGTGCTCATCTAACTTGTTCTTGACTAGATCCAAACTATTTGTCTCAGTTATTCCCTGTGGTCACAAGTCCAGATTCTGACCAATTTCTAGGCAAAGCAGCTTATTTTGGGTTTGTTAAATAGTTCAATGTTTTTCATTCACAAATGGAAACATTTTATTTTTTAACTATTCTTTTAAAACCTTCAAAGATCCTGCTAGATGAAAACCTGTCGCTTTATTGATGGATAACTGTTCAATCAACTATAATTAAATACAGTAAATCATGGGACTGCTCATTGCTGCATGTACAACATTTCCACAAATGAAACAATCAGAGATGAAAAAACAATAAATAAAACTCTCACCTCTCCAAATCTGACATAGATGTGATCCAGACAAAGTCCTTTATCATCATACAAAGTAGCCTGAATGGAAAATAAAACATACTGATGATAGGTCATCAACTGGAAATTTATTCCTCTCTTCACAAACACTGCCAAAAATATTTCCAGCAGTCTATTTCTACAGCAAAAAGTCTCTTTGTTCTCCAAACTTTCATTTTTACAAAAATGAATATGTTATGAAACAATACTTTGGTTGAACAATCCTAATAGAAGTAAACCATGAATTTACTGCCATTGATGCACCAAATACAATTGTATTACATCTGCATTCAACTAAAAAGGTAGGTCTTGAAGGCATAATGAATCTATAATCCTGCAATGGATATGTTTTGTAAAAGACCAAATGCTAATAAATACCCTGCTCTTACAACATAAATGCACTGTCTCTGTGCCAGATGCAGATAGGTCTATTTTTATTTCAGCAAAAAAAAAATGAAATGATTCAATTTATTGTCATTGTCAGTGTACAGTACAGAGACAACGAAATGCATTTTTAGCATCTCCCTTGAAAGGGAGACACAGGGCGTCGCGGTGTGCCCGCGCCTGCCGCCGTAATTACATTCCATTACAGGCAAAGGTGGGTGAAGTGTCTTGCCCAAGGACACAACGACAGTATGCACTCCAAGCGGGATTTGAACCGGCTACCTTCCGGTCGCCAGCCGAACTCTTAGCCCATTGTGCTATCTGTCGCCTTGGGCAAGACACTGCCCAAGGGGGGGAAACAATATTTAAAAACTGTTGATCACAAACAGATATTGATTCAAAATTAAATTCCAAATATTGAGAATTGCAGCCTTTTTCAGATATTTCTTTGATGACAGACATTTTTCAATGCTGTCTCAAATTTGTTGGGTCTCTGCTTAAGATGAGTTGATTGATTTCAGTTGGGAACTACAACTTCCACAGGTGAGCTGATAGGAAAGAGAAAACCGTGGCATACTTCTGATACCTACCCAGCAATGCATGCTGTTAGAATTAGATGTACAATATGAGAAGCTTGGACATGAAGCAGATGTGGAAAAATCCCATCAACACCACACACTGTGAGCCATGCGGGCGGAATGCAAGATCCGACACACCACGGCCAGGAAGAGCAGTTCACCAAGCTACCCTGGTCGTCCGCTGGAGACCAGAGTCTGTGAGAATGGAGCTGGGGACAACACTGGATGCGACGGGAGAGGAGTAATGTCGCTGGAGAAGAAAGGAAGCTGGGTTCTGGCCTACCACACCTTCAAGATCGGATGCAGGACGCGTCCCAGGGACACAATGGTTGACGGGCGAGGAGAGGACGCCAGTTGCCGGTCGACCAAGGAAAGCAGCAGCTGGAGGCAAACACCAGCCTAGGGTTTGTCTGAATTGAACACCACTCAACTGGAGCATGAACTGGACTTCGAAAATGCACTTTGCACGTGACAATAAAGCACCATTGAATCATATTGCACCATTGAATTACTTTTCAAATGAAAGACTGTAGTACGAGGGTCATCTGTGAATTTGTAATTTAGCGTGAAGACAAGGAAAAGATAATTTTCAGAATAAAGTTATACTTGCAGTCACATAACGAAACCCAATTTATTTCTCAGAACTATCCTGCTAATGCAAATAACCAGTCATAGTTAACAATTGAACTTAAGTTTCATTCACAGCGTCTGAACAATATGCCTTGTAATGAAGCTAAACTATGCAGTCTCAACAGTTATTTTACTGAGTGTTACTTTATGTAGGTGGAAAGCTATATCCTCCTTACTGTGAAGTTAAACTATACTTTAGTAGAAAATATTTTAGTAGAAAGTATCTCACTATTTGATAACCAAACCTTATTTCCAGAAGAACTTGTCTTTAAAACACCATCATGCCATTTTTTTGCTTTTTGTATTTTCTGACTTGTGTAGAGCACCTAAAGAATAAAGCAAGGATTAAATGATCAAGTGATGGATGTTTTGCATTTCAGTCAAACAAGATGTTTTTAAAGTGAGATTTCTCAAAACATTTCAAATTAAAATGAATAATTCCAAGTTTGAGGCAATTATGAGAGGTAAACCAATCATCTGACTTTACAAAAATGGCACTGCCACAAAATAATTCAAATACATCAAACGAACAAATAAAGTAAAAGTTAGCTTACTTACAATAAATTCACGGCAAGGCATTTTCTTTCCTTTTCCAAACACCAAGTCACTTCAGCAAGGCTAATTCATAATTCAATTGCACCAGCTCTAAGTAGAAAAATATACATTATTTATACACTCGGAACAATTTTGTTGAATGGTGTCAGAGGTTATGTGTTTAAGACGGAACTGCAGATGCTGGAAAATCGAAGGTACACAAAAATGCTGGAGAAACTCAGCGGGTGCAGCAGCATCTATGGAGCTAAGGAAATAGGCAACGTTTCGGGCCAAAACCCTTCTTCAGACATTATGTGTAACAGGCTATTATTTTATCGCAGTGGGATTGACTTTATGGGCTGATTATTTAAGGCAATGCTGGCGTAGATCAGCTTTGCTTATTGAGAAATAGTTCTATGATATCAAGGCCCATAACCGTTTTCAGCTGGTTACACATCAATTCAGCAGGGCTTCTGCTGCAGTGTTGAAATCACTACAGGGCTCAAGTCTTCAAGCAGAATCTTCTGGCACTTGTGTTGATGAACAGCCTCCACTACCTGCACCAGAGCTGCCAAGTTTTGTCAAAGCATTTCAGTATTCTAGTACCTGTACCTGAAAATCCTGAAAGTACCTGTACCTGAAATTCTAGTACCTGTTCTGACAGTGCCATTTTACTGAAAAAAGTGTTTTTTTTTCTTATGTGCAGTCATACCCATGTCAGAGTACAAGAATGCATAACTTTGCTACCAATTGACATGTCTTCTGCGCACCTTACTTGACAGTGCATTCATTGCCTTCTCTTTGTTTACTGCTGTTTGAACGGCTGCTTCCTGCTTTAGCACCATGATGTAGAAGCCATTTTGGAAGCCTCCCACTCCCTCCCTCCTTCCTCTCTCTCCATCCTCTCTCTCCCCTCTCTCTCTCTCTCCCTCTCTCTCTCCCCTCCCCCTTTCTATCCCTCCCACCCCATTTCCCTCCCACCCCATTTCCCTCCCACCCTCTCTCTCTCTCCCTCCTCCCTTTTTTTCTCCCGTCGTCTCTTTTTCCCTTCCTCCCTCTTTCTCCATCTCCCTCTGTCCCACCCTCCCCTCTCCATCTTCTCCCTCTCTCCGCCTCTCCCTCTCGAGCCCACCCACTGCTCTGTAAAATCAAGGCCAATCCCAATATAACAGCAAACCCACTGGTAACCTTTCACCACTGGGCTTATCCAGAATTCTACCACTACCTGAAAAATAATCAAAAGCTCAACTATCACTGAGAAAGAGAATTCCAAAGACTCATTGTTACATGAGAATTTTCCTGAACAGTCTGTGACCCTTAGCACTGTGGCCATAGCGCTATGTGTAAAGCCCATAGTGCTATGTTTAAAGCCCATAGCACTATTTTTAGAACCCATGGCGCTGTAACCGACAGCTTTTCGGTTAAATTCCCACACGTGAAACTGACAGCGCACTGTTTAAACCTGGAGCAGGACAGGCAGCGTCTCTGGAGAGAAGGAATGCGTGACGTTTCTCTGCTTCTATTATTAACAACTATAGACCAATATCAAACCTATCTTTCATAAGTAAAATCATTGAGAAAGTTGTCCTCCAGCAACTTAATCACTTCCTGGCTTCAACTGGCTGCTACGACAACTTCCAGTCAGGATTTCAACCTCTTCATAGCACCGAGACCACCCTTATCAAAGTTGTAAATGATATCCGTCTTAACACGGACTCTGGCAAAGTTTCAATATTAACACTATTAGACCTCAGTGCTGCATTCGACACTGTTGATCACTCAATACTTTTGGACAGGTTGGAAAAATGGGTGGGGCTTTCAGGCACAGTCTTAAGTTGGTTCAGGTCATATCTACAAGATAGGAGCTATTTTGTTTCCATTGGCGACTTTGTATCGGAACCAACCAACATGACGTGTGGAGTCCCGCAAGGTTCGATCTTAGGGCCCTCTTTATTCAACATCTACATGATCCCACGAGGGCAAATCATGCGAAATAATAATATTGACCACCACTGCTATGCCGATGACACTCAAATCTATGTAGCGCTATCACCAAATGACTATCGCCCCATAGATCTGCTGTGCCAGTGCATTGAGCAAGTCAAAGACTGGATGTGCCAAAATTTCCTTCAACTAAATAAGGACAAAACAGAGATAATTGTTTTTGGCGCTAAAAAAGAAAGGCTTAAAGTAAGCTAACACCTTCACTCTCTGTCCCTGAAAACTTCAAACAAAGCCAGAAATCTTGGGGTTATTATGGATTCAGATTTACATTCCGACAGTCACATCAAATCAGTAACAAAATCGGCCTACTATCACCTCAAAAACGTAGCAAGATTAAGAGGACTCGTGTCAGCTCCAGACTTAGAAAAACTTGTACATGCCTTTATTACTAGTAGGCTAGATTATTGTAACGGTCTCCTTGCAGGTCTTCCGAAAAAAAAAAACTGTCAGGCAGCTACACCTTGTTCAGAACGCTGTTGCTAGAGTTCTAACAAAGACCAAAAAATTTGAACACATTACACCAATTCTTAAATCCTTACATTGGCTCCCTGTATGTCAGAGAATTGATTTCAAAATCCTGCTGCTCACCTATAAATCACTACATGGTTTAGGGCCAAAGTATATCACTGACATGCTTCCACTATATAAGCCTTCTAGACCGCTAAGATCTTCTGAGACCAATCTGTTAGTGATTCCCAGAGTAAATACAAAACATGGGAAAGCAGGATTTAGTTACTATGCAACAAATAGCTGGAATAAACTTCCTGAAGATTTAAGACTTGCCTCAACTTTGACCACTTTTAAAACAAGACTGAAAACTTTTATGTTTACTTTAGCTTTCAGCTAAATCTTAACTACATTGCACTTTTAACTTTTGCACTTTTTATAATGCATTTTTAATTTTGCTTTATTTTCTTTTAATTCTTCTATTTTATTTCATTTTATTATTTCATTTTATTGTATGACATGTTTTTATGTGAAGCACTTTGAGTCTGCCTCGTGTATGAAATGTGCTATATAAATAAAGTTGCCTTGCCTTCTTCAGACTGAACTGCGTATTTAAAATCCGTATTTAACACAAAATCGCACATCCTTATTCTAATCGCATTTCCGTACAAAATACGGAAAATCCGTACTACTTGGCAGCTCTGCTGCACAAATTAATTAGGAGCGCCCAGGTTAAATGAGAGCTTAAAAATTAATAAAGAAGGGCTTACAGTTTGGGATAAAGAAAATAACTCTTAAATAATGTATTTTACTTTGCAGAGTGGTACTGCACTCATAGCATTTAGTGTCACTGAATTGTGCTGAATTAGTTGATTCAAATCAAGATAACTGTGAGCAAGGCACTACAACAACTACTTACATATTTATAATCAGTCTCATTTTTCCTGCACTTCAGAGGGTAAAATTAAAAATACGGAATTTCATTTTTATGCACACCATGCAGTAATTAATTATGATTTTTTTTCTGAAAAGGGTATGGTTCTTTTCTTATGATAGGATAATCTCAGCCTTGAGATCAAAAGGGCTATTAACAAATGCTGCCTAGCCTCAAACATGAAGAATGGTTGATAGATTGGGATGTAAAGCATTGTGGCAACCACCCACAGAAATTTGTCTCTGCCTTACAGTTGTTCCACAATAGCATGCAAGCTATAATATTAACCAACAGGTTTACCACAGAACCATTTTCCAATGTCGAACAAAGCTGCACTTGTGCCCCAACACTTCTCTCATTTTTTTTCATGCAATATTACATCTCACCTTTGACAAACTTCCAACAAGAACAGACGTAATCTTCAGATGTATTGGAAAGCTCTTCAACCTGTGGCAGTTAAATTTTAAAACCAAGCTTGCTCAGACTTTAGAAAGTGAGCAGCACAGAAACACTTTCCTTTGCCTAGGCTCAGAGCTCCAAGCCAACATCATAACTTTCAGTGAAGCATACGAGAGGTTGGGGCTTCCACTTGCTATCCAAGACAAAGGTCCTCTATCAATCTGCTCCTGATGCACTACACTGTCCTCCAACAATAAAAATTCACAGAAAACTCGGCAAAATTAGGTCTCAGAAGTAACTTATCGGCAACTCCTGTCTTCATTGTGTCAGCAAGGCCTTTGATCAACTGAGGAGAAAGATGTTTGAAGAACAAGACCTTTAAATTTGGCACTGATCCCAGCCCACCAATATACCCAACACAGGTTTAGTAAAAATACCACCTATGCTATTCCCACCAAATCTTGCAAATTCCTTAGAATGACAATGATTACAAAGTCAGTATTAGCTCCAGCACGACATCCCCAATATTGAGGGCTTCGTTATATTAAATTGTCCATATTGAAATGGGCACATCAATTACATGGCAAACTAGTGGAAATAGATTTGCAAACAGAGAAAAAGATTCAAGGATGTATTCAAAGCCACCTTAAAGAAATACAACATCTTCACTGGCAATTCTGACCCATTACCATTCAAAGTGGAGAAGGAGCATTCAGAATGCTATTGTAAACCTCTAAGCCATACATTAAAAATAAACAGTTGGCCTGGGTAATTGGCAGGGTGAGGAAACCACCACAAACTTCCCACTGCCAACCCTATGAATGGCCACCTGCCCCATCTACGGAAGAGTCTTTAGTTTCACGTTGACCTCATTAGGTACTCTGAACTACCTGTACCACATTTGGAAATGGAATTCAAGTCATCCTTGAATCCAAGAGACTAACAAGTAGCATGCTGATACAGCAAGTAGTTAGGAAAGCCAAAAATATGTTAGTGTGACCTGCAAACAGGATGCTAGGAGGTTGCAGGGTGACTTGGACAGGTTGAATGAGTGGGCAGATGCATGGCAGATGCTGTATAATGTCGATAATGTGAGGTTAGCGGCAAGAACAAGGAGGCAGATTATTATCTCAATAGTGTCAGATTAGGAAAAAGGGAAGTGCAACAAGACCTGGGTATCCTTGTACACCAATCACTGAAAGTAAACATGCAGGTACAGCAGGCAGTGAAGAAAGCTAATGGCATGTTGGCCTTCATAACAAGAGGATTTGAGCATAGGGGTAAAGAGGTCCTTCTGCAGATGTACGGGGCCCTGATGAGACCACATCTGGAGTATTGTGTGCAGTTTTGGTCTCCTGATAAGGAAGGACATCCTTGCTATTGAGGCAGTGCAGTGTAGGTTCACGAGGTTAATCCCCAGGATGGTGGGACTATCGTCTGATGAATGATTGGAAAGGCTGGGCTTGCATTCATTAGAATTTAGAAGGATGAGGGGTATCTTATAGAAACATATACAATTATAAAAGGACTGGACAAGCTAGATGCAGAAAAAATGTTCCCAATGTTGGGCAAGTCCAGAACCAGGAGCCACAGTCTAAGAATAAAGAGGAGGCAATTGAAAACTGAGATGAGTGTGAATGTGTGGAATTCCCTGCCACAGAGGGCAGTGGAGGCCAAGTCACTGGATGGATTTAAGAGAGAGTTAGATAGAGCTCTAGGGGCTAGTGGAGTCAATGGATATGGGGAGAAGGCAGGCATGGGTTATTGATTGTGGACGATCAGCCATGATCACAATGAATGGCGGTGCTGGCTCGAAGGGCCGAATGGCCTCCTCCTGCACCTATGTTGCTATATTCCTAAGAGCCGGGACAGTGAGCCTGCTTTAAATGCATTTCGTTGTCTCTGTACTGTACACTGACAATGACAATTAAAATTGAATCTGAATCTGAAATTGAATCTGAATCTGCTGTCACCAGCCCGGCACACGAAGCAGCAGCAGCAGCGCCGCGGTCACGGAGCCGACCAACACCACAACAACAGCAACAGCTTCAGCAGCATCAGCAGCAGCTTCAGCGCCGCCGCATCTTTGACCCCGCGTTTACCGGTGGCGGTGATGTGATGTGTTGTTATTGTTGTTACCGGCAGCAGCAGCAGCTCGAGCGCCGGCGACTCCCGGCCCCGGGACGTCTGGAATATTCCCGCCGCGCTACGTCATTAACCGGCGCCGCCGAGCAGGTAGTCGAGCCGAGTCGAGTCGAGTCGAGTCGAGCCGGGCGTCGCAGAGCGGGGTATGCACTGAGCTGTTTATATTTGCTGTTATATTTGTTCGTTTCCTCTGATCCACCGCGTTTGTTTCACTCCCAGCAGCTGTACGATCTCCTGCATCCGTTTACTTGAAGTGTTTATGTTTGTTGTAATATTTATTTCATTCCCAACAGCTGTGTGTCGTGCACACATAGATGGACACACACACAACATACAGGAGAGCACTTGCATTCATTTATTTGATGTGATGCAGTGTCTTGCACTGTTGTGATCCACTGTGCGGTGCGGTATATTTCATAGCTCGGTTTGGTGTGTGGTTTAAAGATAGATAGAAAATGCTGGAATAACTCAGCGGGTCAGACTGCGTGTCTGGAGAAAAGAAATAGGTGACTTTCGGGTCGTGACTACTCTACAGACTGATTTCTTGCTCTCTTCTACAATTGATTTTGATGCAGTTTGTGTTTCATTTTACACCGACTGGGGATTGTAGTACGATTGCGTTTTTACTTGATTTTATACACTTTTATTTACTGTATAATATGGTTTGATGAATTGTGAGTTGTGCATTTAGCTCGCTGCTTTTTTTGTATTTTGACCATACATTCAAAATTTAATGTGCATTCACTTAAGGTTGGTGTGGCTTGGAACCCTGGGCATACAGGAAGAGCGCGGGTCTTTCGGTGCGGTGGTGGCGCGCGTTTCAGGTCGCTCTGAGATGAAGGCGCATTTGTTGGAATAGGACTGAACGAAGTTCTGACCTCTGCACAACATTGCAATAATATTTCCCACCTATCTTGTTGGGGATTTAAAGCACGCATTTTGGGTGAGCAACATTGTATTCTGTTTACTTGTGAGGTTTTCAGTCCATTTTGTAAAATACATGAATCGAACTCATGGTTGTTAATATCAATCCAGAGATATTTTGTTTGGTGGTTTTCTCCTCAAGGTTTTATTTTTTAATAATTTGATGTTTTTATTTGATGTCAGGATAGTTTCTATTGTTATACCCTTCCTTATGATTCCTCCGTCTGCAAATTTAATAAATCATTAAATTCAACATCTGGATGTTAGATCAGCAAAATGCCGTTCCTTTGAAAGAAAGGATGTGCAGATGACTAAGTGGCCACACATTGCTGAAATTAATATCTATCATTTTCTATCTATCTTTAAACCACACAGTAAAATAGTCAAAACAGGCTAAAGTGCAGATGTGTCTGTGCGACGTGACCATCCGAGGGAGACAGTCCGTGGGGGGGGGTGGGGGTGGGGCGTAGGGCGTAGAAGGCCTTGTAATGTCCGCCAGAAGGAAGTAGTTCGAACAGCCCATTACAAGGGTGTGAGGAGTCTTTGTGATTGCTGACGGCCTTCCTGAGCACCGTGTGCGGTAGATGCCTTCCAAGGCTGGTAGCGGTGTCCCAATGATCTTCTGCGCTCTGTGGATGACGCACTGAAGAGCTCTCCTCTCCGCCTCCGCGCAGCTGAGATACCACATAGAGATGCCATACGATAGTATGCTCTCTGTCGTGCAGTGGTAGAAGGTTGTCAGCAGCTGTTGGGGCAGACCAGTCCTTTTCAATGTTCTCAGAAAGAACAGTCGTTGTTGTGCCTTCTTGACCAGCGCAGCGGTGTTGGTGGACCATGTGAGGTCCTCTGAAATGTGAGTACCCAGAAACTTAAAGCTGGACACTCTCTCCACACTGTCCCTGTAGCTGGAGATTGGGGCGTATTCTCCATTATGTGACCTCCTGAAGTCGATAATCAGCTCCTTGATCTTGGAGGTGTTTAAGGACAAGGTTCTGCACCTCCGCTCTGTAGTTTGTTTCATCACTGTTGGTGATTAGCCCGATCACCGTTGTGTCATCTGCAAACTTGACGATGGTGTTGGTGTCGAATGCAGGAACACAGTCGTGTGTGAAGAGGGAGTAGAGCATGGGGCTCAGTACACATCCCAGTGGTGTGCCGGTGCTCAGGGTGATAGTGGAGGACAGGTGCGGGCCCAGTCTCACTGCCTGCGGTCGCTCCGTCAGAAAATTCAGGGTCCAATCGCATATCGGCGAGCTGAAGCCTAACTGGTGGAGTTTGGTGGTGAGCTTGGTGGGGATGACCATATTGATCACAGTGGACTGCACAGTGGATCACAACAGTGCAAGACACTGCAACACATCAAATATATGAATGCAAGAGCTCTCCTGTATGTGTGTCCATCTATGTGTGCACGACACACAGCTGTTGGGAATGAAATAAATATTACAACAAACATAAACACATCAAGTAAACGAATGCAAGAGATCGTACGGATGACATAATATCTATCAACTAATGGTAGTGACAAAATTAAGACACGCTTATGTGGACTACCTTGCACAAATGACCATTTTATACTGTTGATTGAAGGACAACTATCAACATTTCCCCTCTCCTGCTCTCACTTATTTGTGAGATCTACCTCCTATGGTCTTCATTACATTCGAAGTTAATTGCTGCCTTTCAACATTCTCTTCTGGCCTCTGTGAATTATAGATATTTTTAATTCCTGTCTTCTTTCAAAGCTACCGTTATCTTTTATTTTACTTGTAAAGTACAGCCACACCTCTCACCTAACATTCTTCTCAAGATAGTAACCTTGTGGTTGTCCAAATTTGAGCCCATCTTATCCAAACCATCTCCTTTGAATTCCTAGAATTAGGCTTCCACCCCTGTTTCAGTCGCACAAGTCAAGAGTCAAGAGAGTTTATTGTCATGTGTCCCTGATAGGACAATGAAATTCTTGCTTTGCTTCAGCACAACAGAACATAGTAGGCATTGACTACAGAATAGATCAGCGTGTCCATATACCATTATATACGTAAATACACACATGAATAAATAAACTGATAAAGTGCAAATGGGTGGGCGGCGCGACTCACGTCGCAGCGGCCTCTGCAATCCGTCTGTCGTTTTTATTTTTTGTCTCGTTTGAATGTAGTTTAAAATGGTTTTTTTTTAACTGGGTATGTGTGTGGGGGCGGGGGGTGGGGAAACTTTTAAAATCTTTCCCCTGCACGGAGAACCCGACCTTTTCCCTGTTGGGTCTCCGTTGTTGTTGAGGTCTAGCAACGTGGAGTGGCCTCCAACCGGAACGACCTGGGGCTCCAGTCGCGGAGCTGCGGACTTACTTACCATCGCGGAGCTGGCCGAGTTCGGAGCGGGAGGAGCGGTGGTGGAGCGCTGCTGCAGCCCGACCCCAGAGACTTGGAGGTTCCAACTGCAGGTCTAGTGGACAGTTACACCGGGAGCCCGCTGATCTCTGCTGGGAGACCGCTTTTCGGGGCTACCGCAACTGCAACTTCTCCCGCCCGAGTTGCGGGGTTGAAAATTACCTGGAGCTGGGCCTTGTATCATCGCCTTGCGCGGCTTTAACGGCCGTGGGACTTGGGGGGGCTCCAACACCAAGACCCGGAGTGTGGCCTTGCATCACCCGGCGTGGCTTTAATGGCTGCGGGACACTTACCATCGCCCGCCGGGGGCTTTGACTCTGACATCGGGAGGAGAATGAGGAGTGCAGGGGAGAGATAAGACTTTGGCTTCCATCACAGTGAGGAGGAGATTCACTGTGATTTATGTTTGTTAAATTGTGTTGTGTCTTGGTTCTTTTTCTTGTGTGTATGACTGCAGAAACAAAATTTTGTTTGAACCTCAATGAGGTTCAAATGACAACAAATAAATTGTATTGTATTGTAACGTTGTATTGATAATGAGCTATTAATGTTCAGAGTTTTGTCCGAGCCAATTTTAATAGCCTGTGGCTTTGGGGAAGTAGCTATTCCTCAACCAAGGCATTGCAGTCTTCAGGCTCCTGTACCTTCTACCTGAAGGTAGCAGGGAGATGAGTGTGTGGCCAGGATGGTGTGGGTCCTTGATGATACTGCCAGCCTTTACGAGGCAGCGACTGCGATAGATCCCCTCGATGGATGGGAGGTCAGAGCCGATGATGGACTGGGCAGTGCTTCCTACTTTTTGTAGTCTTTTCCTCTCCAGGGCGTTACAGTTGCCGAACCAAGCCACGATGCAACCGGTCAGCATGCTCTCTACTGTGCACCTGTAGAAGTTAGAGAGAGTCCTCCTTGACAAACCGACTCTCCGTAATCTTCTCAGGACGTAGAGGCGCTGATGTGCTTTCTTAATAATTGCATCAGTGTTCTCGGACCAGGAATAATAATCAACAGTTTGTGATTATTGTGAGCAGTTTGTGCTTATTGCAAAGAAAATGTACTCCATGGTGAGTGGCATGACCTGTGCCCTGTAATTCCTACGTAGCCTTTCTACCAATCTTTCCTCAGACCTTAAAATGTATTTAATTGACCAAGCGTTAAGCCAGTGCCTCTCCAACTCTGGGTGGGGTGTGCTCCATCATTTGGTTGTGAGTCACATTTGATCTACTAAATTGCTTTGGACATGGGAACCACATACCTACATTGTTGGAAAAGCACATGACCAGCTCTTCCCATGCGGTTGGTTTATTTACCTTTATGCCTACTGCTTTAATGATCCATGCCAATCTCAAGATGTTTAAGTGAGTGCCTATTATCCAAGGCCTGGCACCAAGCGTCATCGCTGAATTTTTTTTCATGTGATCTGCTGAATAGTGTGTGTGTGTGTGACTGACTAAGGGTGTAAAGAGACTTTTGGAGGAGTGGAGTGGGGGGGGGGCAGCAGTAGTCCCTGAGGGGGAAGGACACGGGGTTCTGCTTCCAACTCCTGACAGTTGGCAAGGCACATGGGTCCCCAGAAAGGCTGTTATTAGTTTGTTTTTCTCTCATGTACCAAGAAACAGTGAAAAGCTTTATTTTGCCTTCTATCCATAGAAATCACACCGTACATGAATGCTATGGGTAATGCAAACAAAAGGGAAAAGGAATACAGAATGTAGTGTTACAGCTACTGAGAAAGTGCAGATAAAAACAAAATATGCATGGGCCGCAACGAGATACGTTGGGTGATCACAAATACATCATTATCTTATAAGAAGCCCATTCAAGAGTCTGATATCCGCAGAGGGATAAACTGTTCTTGAATCAGGTTGTTGTGGTTCAGTATTCTTAAACAGGCAAAAACGCAAATAAAGTCAGTATTGAGCATTACAATCTTTATGCCGCCACGCGTGGTAAAACACTTTATGCAGATTACAGACTATACAGAGTTCTCATCCCCACACAAAGGGGCAGTGATTTAAGTACATATATATACTCCAATAATCAACGATTCAGCTATACCTTATCTACAGCCTCTTGCTTCTTAAGATTAACAGATCCTTAAGATTGACAGGTTCTTAAGATTGACAGGTTCTTCTGACAGAGGATGGGTTAGCCATATATGGTTATATGAGAAGGCTATTTTTTTGCAGAACAAGCATTTTGTTTTTTCTACTTATGACGCACATTATAATCTTATAGAGCAAGAGTTAGTGCCAAGTCTGAACCCCCTCTAAATGTTTATATTATAGAGGAGACATTCATGAAGCTGTGCTCATTATCTCGCTTATGTTATTGGAAAAGGAACATCAACAGTTTGTTAGCCTCGTTAGTGTACTGAAAGCAAAGGTTAGTGTGTTTTGCTGGCTTTGCAATTTCTTAATTTCAGCTGAATCCATTTTGTAAATTTAAATCTTTTCGAGCTTCCTCAAGGTGATACGTGGTTTCAAGAATTGCCTGATTGGAGAGGGGAAAAGCAGAATGATGATAAGTGAACCGTGATTATATTGGCTGCTTTCCCGAGGCAGGATGAAGTGTAGATGGAGTTCATCGGGAGGGGGATGAGGGAGAATGGGGAGGCTGGTTTGCATATTGGACTGGGCTGTGTCCACAACTCTACAGTTTCTTGGGGTAGACACAAAATGCTGGAGTAACTCAACAGGACAAGCAGCATCTCTGGGGAGAAGGAACAGGTGACGTTTCAGGTCAAGACCGTTACAATACAATACAATACAATTTATTTGTCGTTTATTTGGTGAATTGTTGAGGTCCAAACGAAATGTTGTTTCTGCAGTCATACATACAAAACAAAAAAGACCCAAGACACAACACAATTTACACAAACATCCTTCACAGCGCATCTTCTCCTCGCTGAGAAGGAAGGCAAAAAAAAAACCATATCTCTCCCCTGCACTCCCCTCTCCCCCCCCATGTCAGAGTCAAAGACAGAGTCAAAGCCCCCAGCGGGCGATGTTAAATGTCCCGCAGCCATTAAACACACGCTGGGCGATGCAAGGCCAAGCACCGGGTCTTTGTGTTGGAGCCCCGGCGGGCTCTTGGTGTTGGAGCCCCCGGCGGGCGCTCACAAAGTCCCGCGGCAATTCCAAGCCGCACGGGGCCGGGATGTAAGGCCCCGCTCCAGGTAATCTTCAACCCCGCAACTCGGGCGGGAGAAGTTCTTCAGACATTCTCCAGCATTTGCAGTTCTTTCGTACAGTTTCTTGTGGTCTTGGCCAGCGCAGTTGACAAACCAAATTGTGATGAATCCTGTTAGGATGGTTTCTGAAGTGGATCTGTAGGCATTTTGTGAAAGTCATTGGAAACATGTCAAATTTCCTTAGTCTTTTGGGGTGTCCATTGCAAGGGATTGTAATCTGTGGTGGTCCCTTTGAATATGGATTGTCGGAACAACCAAATCTAAATAAATCTATCTACATGTTGAGTGGTAGCATTATCATCAGTATCAGAATATGAAGTCTGCTCAAGTCGGGGCTGGTTGTTGCTTGGTCAAAAGGTCATAAGGAATAGGAGTAGAATTAGGCCATTCGGACCCATCAAGTCTCCTCCACCATTCACTCATGGCTGATCTATCTCTCTCTCCTAAACCAATTCTCCTGCCTTTTCCTCATAACTTATGACACCTGTACTAATCAAGAATCTATCTATCTCTGCCTTAAAAATATTCACTGACTTGGCCTCCACAGCTTTCTGTGATAAAGACTTCCAACAATTCACCACCGTATGACTAAATTTCTCCTTCCTAATAAGAACATCCTTTAATTGGCCCTGCATTCACTTGCTGCTGGTAGAGTTGACGCATCATGGCATCTGAGACCTGGGTTAGATCCAAAACTAATCTGTATAAGTGACAGTTTGGTGTTGCATAAAAAGTATCAAACCTTAGATCATGTATCCAAACTTGGTAGCAGGGAGAATTATATCACCGATCCATGTCCTCTATGGCGGCGCTTTGATGGTTTGGCCTATATGGAGTCTGCATGTTCTTCCTGTGACCATGTGGGTTTCCTCCGGGTGCTATCTCCCAAAACATGTGGGACTGAGGTTATTTGGCCCTGATGCCTGACCCAATAAATTATGACTGATCTCAGGTGGTGTGTTTTTATCTAAATCAATAATCTTGGTATCATTCATTGCATTCTGTAAACTGCTAGTCAGTGGTTTAAAATAACTTTTGTTAACAATCTGCCTACTCTTGAAGTCCATCTTGATGCTATGTTTTAAAACTCAGTGGTTTAAAATAACTTTTGTTAACAATCTGCCTACTCTTGAAGTCCATGCTTATGTTTTAAAACTATTCTTGATAAGCTTAATGCATTTCCTTCATAAATAGCTTATTGCCTTGTTGGACTGAATATGGGAGAGACAGAAAAAGTGTCAAGTGATGCAGCACATACGGAGTCCAGTATCCAGAAGAAGGAAAAGGAGAAAAAGAAAAGGTCACGGGTTAACAAGGTGCTTTCTGAGATTAAAAAGCAGGTGGAATTTTGGTTTGGTGACGTAAACCTCCACAAAGACCGCTTCCTCCAGGAACAGATTCAGAAATCCAGAGATGGATGTGAGTAGTGCCTCATGATATAAATATAAACAATTAAAGATTAAAATGTATTTATATTTAATAATTATTTTTATCAACCCTAGATGTTGATATATCTGTGCTGACAGTGTTCAACAAGATGAAAAAGTTAACCACAGATGTAAAACTCATAGCAAGGGCGTTAAAAAATTCAAATGTTCTTGAGGTAAGCTGGAATAATTTCTTATCATATGTTACTGTTGTGAATAGAAGGTACGCATCTATACAATACAAGCTATGCATTAATGTTATTAGTTTTTACATTTACATGTCACTTAATTTCTAGATTTACAGAGAAAGGCAGCATCAGTATGTTAGAGGAGGTAGGTATGCTATGGAAAAAGTAAGTGATTATGAGATGTCGTTTGGCTGAAAACATGTACTTTGAAAGGTGATGTGTTTCGGTGTTAAAAGATTAGAAATGCGGGCGCGGTATGGATTAACCATCTTCCCTGGAGGGGAGCTTCGTCCGCCGGCCCTGCCGACTGCGGTGCTTCCGGCTGCGGCACGGCAGGTACTTTAAAACTTTGACCGCCGGCCTGCGGCCTACACCAGCCTGAAGCCGCGGTCTCTGGTTGGGAAGAGCCGATCCTGGACTCACCTTGACTTTGACTTTGACTTTGTCCCTTACCATCTGGACGCCCGCAGCAACGGCTGTGGAAGGTGGAGGTCCCGACCACGGGGGAAAATGGAGGAGGACTGGCCAAGTTTTGTGCCTTCCACCACAGTGATGAATGCTGTGGTGGATGTTTGTGTAAAATTTTTATTGTGGTTGTGTGTTCTTTATTACTGTACCGCTGCTGGCAACCCAAAATTCCACCGACCCTGGTTGTGTGGCAATTACATTATATCAAATTATATCAAATACCAAATATAATGAGGACAAAACAAAAATGAATTGGTGTTCGCCTTCATGTTAAAGGCGACTCTAATGCCCCAGTCAAACAAATAATATACCCATAAAGCATTGGATTGGAGATATGATGATGACGTTTTGGAAATTATAATCTGGGAGAAAATTAGCAGGCGCTTGGGCAAACATGGTGGATCAAAAGAGAAGCAAGCCTGATTCGCTGAGGTTAAATTGTATCTGATAAAAATTTGAGTATAGCAGCAAGGAGGTCAGATTGCAGTGGTACAGGACCCTGGTGAGACTGCACCTGGAGTATTGTGTGCAGTTTTGGTCTCCTAATTTGAGGAAGGACATTCTTGCTATTGAGGGAGTGCAGCGTAGGTTAATTGCCAGGATGGCGGGACTGACATATGAAAGAATGGATTGACTGGGCTTATATTTACTGGAATTCAGAAGGTTTAGAAGATCTTATAGAAACATATAAAATTCTTAAGAGATTGAACAGGCTAGATGCAGGTAAAATGTTCCCGATGTTGGGGGAGTCTTGAACCAGTGGTCACAGTTTAAGAATAAGGTGTAGGCCATTTAGGACTGAGATGAGGAAAACTTTTTTCATCAAGACAGTTGTGAATCTGAAATTCTCTGCCACAGAAGGCAGTGGAGGCTAATCCACTGGATGTTTTCGAGAGAGTAAGATATAGCTCTTAGGGCTAGTGGAATCAAGGGATATAGGGAGAAAGCAGGAACGGGTACTGATTTTGGTTGATCAGCCATGATCATTTTGAATGGCGGGGCTGGCTCCAAGGGGGCAAATGGCCTACTCCCGCACCTATTTTCTATGTTTCTAATTAGGACCATGCAATTAAAATGCAGTAAAAGCATAGATATAAATTGGCCTGGGAACAAGATTATGTTGAATGGCTGTGTTTCACACGGCGTGCATCAGAATTCTGCAAGCTTCTGTTCCAGAACCATTGCTGTTTTTGATATGACTTGACTATAGAGGGCAGCATTTAAAAATTTACAAAAGTTTGAAGTGCAGTAAACTCGGGTGTGATGATCAACTTCGGGGGAACCCAGAATGGCAGACATGGGGGTAGGTGTAAAACATAGAAATAAATAAAGTGATAGCATTTGTTGGTAAGAATGAAGTGGGGGTAGCTTGGTGGAAGGTTCAATTTTAAAAGATATGCAAAAAGAGAGAAAGTGATTGCATATATGCACAAATCTGTAAAAGTAGCAGGACGTGTTTAAACAGCAGGTGACAGTATTTAAAAGTCCAGCCTTTTGGATGGAGACCTTTGGATGGGTCATTAATCTAAACTGCAGCATTTTATCTAGTTCTGGGGAAAATATTTCAGAAAACACATGATGGTGTTGGATTAAGAACGTGACTAATAATCAGGTTATTCGTCTACAACGAGGTTAACAGGAAATTTGATGAAGTTGGTTAGAAAGAGTATAAATGAGTAAAGTAACACTAGATGGCGCAACAATCACATTTGTTTCCGATGTTTTGCAAGAGTGAGAAAGAGTTGAAGAGGAAAGGTCTTTGACCCGAAACGTCACCTCTCCAGAGATGCTACCTTTCCCTCTGAGTTACTCCAATATTTTGTGTTGCTCTTTGGTGTAAACCAGCATCAGCAGTTCCTTCCTATACAAGGTTTTTATTTGGAGTGGTTTGATCTGAAATGTACTTTCTGAAAGAATAATGGCTGCAGCTTGAATTGTTAGAGCACATGGGGGTTTTAGAGACAACATATATGAAACGTGAAAGCTGCCATGCAAGTTCATCAGGTAATTAAGGTTTATTGGGTACAAGCTTTTATTTCAGGAGGGTAGTATAAAATCAGGGAGACCACAGCTAGAGTACAGTGAAGAATGTGTCCCTTTATTTAAGGAAACATAACATTTTGGAGGCATTTCGGAACGGGTTCATGAGGATGACTAGGGGTGTAGAGATTGTCTTATGAGGAAAGGTTGGTCTGTGCATATTGGAATTTAGAAGAATTAAAGGTGATTTTTTTGAAAAGTATGTTTTTAGCAAGCTAGATGGTGCTAATGCTGGGAGGATATTTCTGCTTGTGTGACATCAAGGGTGAGAGAGCATGGTCTAATTAAAAATGTGAGACCGAGACTTAACAAAAGCTAAGACAGAGATGAGGAAGAATTTCTTTTTTCAAAGGGTTGTGAATCTTTGGAATCCCATTCCCTCACTTAGAAAGCAAAGCAGTGGAGGTTTCAAAGGTCTTTTATTGTCACATGTACCAATTAAGATACATTGATATGCAAATTATCATACAGCCATACGAAAAAAAAGATACACAACTACATAAAAGTTAACATAAACATCCACCACAGCGGATTCCCCACATTCCTCACTGTGATGGAAGGCAGAAAAGTCTAATATGCTTCCTGTTTATTCTCCCGCGGTTGGGGCAGTTGAACCAACCATTGGGGCAATCAACGCTGCCGCGTCGGGGCGGTCGAAGCTCCTGCGGCTTGGAGTTCCTGAAGTTTGTCTCGGACCGGACACCGCGAGCTCTTTGATGTTAAGTCTGCAAGCACCCACGGTTGGAGCTCCGAGGTCGATCCCTGTTAAAGTCCCGTAGGCTCCCCGTGGTGGAGCTCTCAAAAGTCGGTCTCCAGCAAAGGCCACCAACTCCTCGATGTTAGGCCACAGTGTGGACGGAGATATGATACGGGGAAAAATCGCATCTCCATCGAGGTAAAAGATTAGAAAAGGTTTTCCTCAAACCCCCCCCCCCCACACACACCCCCCCACCCCCACACACACACACACACACACACACACACACACACACACACACACACACACACACACACACACACACACACACACACACACACACACACACACACACACACACACACATATATATAAAACAAGCTAAAGAACACTAAAAACATACATTTAACACATACTATTAAAACACAAAGAAGGAAGGGACAGCCATTGGGGCTGATCCTTGAATATATTCAAAGTGAGATAGATAGATTTTCAATCAGTATGAAAAGCAATGATCAAGGGGAGAAGGCTTAGAAAGTGGACATCAGGAAAGTTGTACTGATCTTGATTTCATTGAATGGCAGTGTAAGCTCGGGAATGAACAACCACCTTTTTCCTGCTATTTTTATGATCTTACTAACTTTCATAAATTAAAGATACTAGATAAATTGAAGATATAGCTCCAACTGGGAGGCGCATACACTCTTTGCATGCTGTATCACAGTCAGTTGAACCTTCTGAAACTGAGCTAAAGGTGTTACTATGTTAACAGTTTTGTCGCTCCACTTCCAAAAGATTTTAGATTGTCATAATGAATTAGATAATTTAAAGATGCACACACAATAATATGTCAATTTGAGCCAGGATTTGGCTAGTTTTTACATGGATTGTGGGGTACATAAATGATTGAACGGAATAGCTGTAAATCCATCCATTACTCCACTGTATGTTGCCTAATGATTAAAAAGTACAAACCAAAATACTGCAGTCACAGTAGCCCTTTTCCTATTAAGCTGTGAATCCTGTTGCTAAAGGAAAAAGAATAGGAAGAAGAATAAGAAAGTTCCTTTCTAATCTAATGATAGTTTAAAACTAAGCTTCTTCAAATTGTTATCTGCAGCTTAATGTCGAAGCAACAAAATTAAGGCGACGCCTGGCATTAGGAGTCCAACCGCAAGATGTTGATGCCCGTACAATTTATGTGGTATGTATGAATAATCTCGGTATGATCAGTGACTGAATTTCCCATTAGAGCTGAAGACAGCCATTGATTGCATGGACTCCCACCGTGTGATCCTGCAAATTGACCTTTTGCCACATTATCCGTTTTGCCAGAACAACATGGCACGGCCTCCATGGTGAGTCGAACGGTACTAGAATAGTCCACATAGGAGGCCGAGATATTGGCGAACAAAGTCGGCTATGGGAGTGTATTCTCCGGCTACATCTGACCTGCCAAATCGGCCGTGGAAGTCCCGATGAGGTTGAGATTGGCTGCTTCACCCAGGCCTAGAGACTGCAGGGGGGGGGGAGAGAAATTTTAAATGCACTCATAATTTTGTCCGGGTTAAAGAAGGTGCCGGACCATCAGTTGCTGGGAAATTGGTGGTGAGCCTGCAATTGTTATCGGCAAGTTTCTTGTCATATGAACCGTTACAGGGAGGAACAGGTACAATGAAAAACTTGCTTGCTTACAGCAGCATCACAGGCACCTAATCTCAGCCAACATACAAATTATCCACAGCAGTACAAAAACACAATTATAAAGCAAATCTAACCCACAGGTGTGAATCGTGGTGGTGTTCCATTGCTGAGGTAGGATAAGGCAAAAAACTCATGGTTGTAGCTCAGTGCTGAAGTAACTCAGCAGGCCAAGCAGCATCCACGAAGGGAATGGACAGGCACTATTTCAGGTTGGGACCCTTCTGGTTGTAGTGGGGGACGGGAAGGGAGAGCTGGAAAAAATGGCGGGAGTGGGACAGAGCCTGGCGGGTGATAGGTGGATACAGATGAGGAAGTTTGTTGGCAGATGGGTAGACAAAGACGAGCTGAAAAGGAGATCCTCGAGAGTGAAATGTAGTCGGGGATATAAAGTGGTTTTCTCTTGGTGCTCCGGTTTCCACCCACACTCCAAAGACGTACAGGTTTGTAGGTTAATTGGTTTTGGCAAAATCGTCCATAGTGTGTGTCGGACAGCTGTAGAGCATGGGGTGATTGCTGGTCGGCATGGGCACAGTGGGCCGCAGAGCTTGTTTCCGCAGTCTAATGGAATCTGTGCTTCATAAATGGCCTACCTACCCCTGTGCGAGAGATGGGTGCGCATCATGGAGTACACAAAAGAGAGGGGGGCTGGGGGGATGGGGTTGTTACTTATAATAGGAGTTTATTGTTCTTGCTGTGTAGATGCTGACATATACCAAAGATGGACATGTAACTCAGGGGATCAGGCAGCATCTCTAGAGAAAGGATGGGCAACGTTATGAGTCGAGACCCTTCTTCAGACGCATGTTCATGCGTGGGGGGGGGGGGGGGGGGGGGGTTATAAGAGTTAAAACGGTTACTAACCGGGGGATCCAGCAAAGTAGGCAAGTAAGATTTTCAGAAACACTTAATGCAAATGAGCTGGTGGTCTCAGGGTGGATGTGTAGGGTCATGCCATATCTCCTACTGTTGAAGGTGAAGTACCCGAGGAAGGGAGTGTGGGGGAAAGTGGACTCTGGAGAAAGCAGAATGGGGTGGCGATGAGAATATTGCTTGTATTCACTGGAATTTAGGATGAGAGGGGATCTTATAGAAACATATAATTCTTAAAGGATTGGACACGCATGAAAAATGTTCCCGATGTTGGGAGAGTCCAGAACCAGGGGGGTCACCGTTTAAAAATAAGGGGTAGGCCATTTAGGACTGAGATCACCCAAACAGTTCCAGACAAAATCTGTGGAATTCTCTGTCACACAAGGAAGACAGTGGAGGCCAATTCACTGGATGTTTTCAAGAGTTAGATTTAGCTTGGGGGGGGGGAGCAGGAACTGGGTACTGTTTTTCAATGATCAGCCATGCTCATATTGAATGACCTACTCCTGCACCAATTTTACTGTTTAATAATATGACTGATGGAGAGGATCGCATTGAAAACGTTAGGTTGCAGGAAAGGGGGTGCCTGATAGATGAGTCCAAAGATCTTGGAGCAGAGCAAGATGGGCTACACCTGCGAAATACAATGGGCTGACGTGTAGTACGCTACGGAGGGGATCCTGGGCATTTTTCCCCGCCCATTTTAGTAACCGGAGCCTACCTGACCCGACTCGCAGTGTAATCAATGTTGCGGGGATTCATAATTCTGTCAGTTCATACTTGTCAAGAATAAAATTGTCTTTTTTAATGTTTTTTAAATCATTTCTTTTTAAATGGCTCACAAGCAGTGTTTGAGTTGATTTTGTAGTAACCGGAACCGACCCGACTCGCAGGGTAATTGACATTGCGGGGGAAGTTTTTGTATGTGATATAGGGTTAGATTCATAATTCTGCTAGTTCATAATTCTGTTGATTCTTGATAAAGAATAAAATGTTTATAAACACACATACATGAATGTGATATAAATGTATATAATCATATAACACACACAATTATATTTCTTCTGATCCAATGATGAACTTTATTTCAGACTAGACAAGGGACATTAAATAAGAAACATTGTAAACCTCCCCGCAACTTCACACACATTAGGCCTTATCCCCCACTCCCCGGCACTCCCTCGCCTGCCCCCACACTACAATGTCTCCCCCCCTCCTATGCCCCCCCCCCGGCTCCCCCACACGCCCTCGCCCTGCTGCCCCACACTCCCTCTCCCTGCTCCCCCACACTCCCTCCCCCCGCTGCCCCGGGCCGCACACTCCCTCTCCCCGCTGCCCCGGGCCGCGCACTCCCTCTCCCCGCTGCCCCGGGCCGCGCACTCCCTCTCCCCGGACCGCACACTCCCTCTCCCGCTGCCCCGGGCCGCACACTCCCTCTCCCTCCCCTCCCTCTCCCTCCCCGGGGGCCCCACACTCCCTCTCCCTCTCCCCCCGGGCCACACACTCCCTCTCCCCCGCTGCCCCCGGTGCCGCACACTCCCCTCCCTTTCCCTCTCCCCGGGCCCCACACACCCCTCTCCCCCCTCTCCCCGGGCCCCACACTCCCTCTCCCTTTCCCTCTCTCCCTCCCTGTCTCCTCCCCTCCATCTCTCTCTCCCTCTCCCTCCATCTCCATATCCCTCTCTCTCTCCCTCTCCCTTTCCCTCTCCCTGGGCCCCACACTCCTCTCTCCCCCTCTCTCTCCCGGGCCCCACACCCCCTCCCTCTCCCCGCTGCTGCCGGGGACACAAAGATCCGATCTTTGCCCCGGGCCACACACCCTCTCCAAGATCCCCGGGCCGCACACCGCTGGTCGCTGCCCCGGGTCCCACACCACCCTCTCCCGCCGCCATGCCGCACACTCCCTCTCTTGCGTGAGAGTCAGATCCTTCTCCAGCCCGCTACGGAAACAAAGATCCGATCTTTGGCCAGAACAAGATGGCGGGGACTGGTCGCTAAAATGGGTCCTATAATCACCCATGAATCCGCCCATGAGCATCAAAAGATTTGATAACTGAAGTATGGGAATTTGCACCAGGTCAAGTCGCAGCCCAACTTGCCCATGCCAAGAATATGTTCAATCTACACTTGCCCCTGCTGCCTGCATTTGCCCCATGGGCCTCTTAACACATACCTGCCTAGGATCAATTTTAAGGAGGATTTTGCCTAGAAAATGGGGCAGCGGTGTCGTCGCAGTAGGGCTGCTGCCTTGCAGCGCTAGACCCGGGTCCGATACAGAGTACAGATGCAGTCTGTACGGAATTGTATGTTCTCCCCATGGGCACAGGGTTTTCTCCCAAGATCAGTTACCACTCGCACTCCACAAACAAAGACATACAAGTTTGTACGTTAAGTGGCTCTGTATAAGTGTAAATTGCCCCCAGTGTGTGTAGGATAATGCTAATGTGCAGGGGATCACTGGTCAGTGTGTCCAAAGGACCTTTTTCTCTGAACGAACTAAAATTTGTCTGTTTTGCTACTTTTAGGAGTTACTTCCCAAAAATGTCTCGCATAGCTGGATAGACCGTGTATTCAGCAAATGTGGTAATGTAGTCTACATCAGCATTCCACGTTATAAAACAAGTGGTGACCCAAAAGGATTCGCTTTTGTGGAATTTGAAACAACATCAGGGGCCCAGAAAGCCATTGAGGTAACTCGAGAGAAACTTGCAAAAGCAAACACAGGATGTGAAACAGGGGTTATGTGGGGGAAATGTGGAGAAATTTGCCCACTTGTAAAAACTGGCAAGTGTGTAGGAAAATTATGAATAGAGCAGAAATTATTTAATTAATTTTGGGGGTCTGCATGTGCGCATGTGCGCACAAGCGAGTAGCAGAATTAGGGCATTCAACCCATCTAGTCTACTCTTGCCATTCAATGATGGCTGATTTATTTCTCCCTCCTAACCACAATTCTCCTGCCTTCTCCCCATTATCACCAGTACTAAGAAGGAATATCTGCCTTAAAAGTAACCATTGACTTAGCCTCCTCAGGCAGCTTTCTTCTGTGACAAAAGAATTCCAGATTCACCATCCTGACTAAAGTCCTAGGTACACAAAAAAATGCTGGAGAAACTCAGCGGATGCAGCAGCATCTATGGAGCGAAGGAAATAGGCAACATTTCTTCAGACTGAAGAAGGGTTTCGGCCCGAAACGTTGCCCATTTCCTTCGCTCCATAGATGCTGCTGCACCCGGAGTTTCTCCAGCATTTTTTTTGTGTACCTTTGATTTTCCAACATCTGCAGTTCCTTCTTAAAGAAAGTCCTACTTGTGTCCTTCCCAAAGGAATGCTGACAAACAAGTCAATGTCGTGGTAAAAGCTAGCTTCTTTCAGCTTCGGACGACAGCTAAAATAAAACAATTCCTCCACTTTGATGACCTCGAAAAGATCATCCACACATTTATCTCCTCCTGCCTAGATTACTGCAACTCTCTTTACACTGGCCTCAGCCAATCTTCCCCGTCCCGCCTGCAAATGGTCCAAAACACCGCAGCGAGACTCCCGACGGGCACCCGAAAAAGGGATCACATCACCCCGATCCTGGCCTCTCCACTGGCTCCCTGTGCAGTTCCATATACATTTCAAGACCCTCCTCTATGTCTACAAAGCCCTCTATGGGCTTGCCCCCTCCTACATTAAAAGTCTTCTCACCTACCACTCCACCTCCAGGTTCCTCAGATCGGCAGACATGGGGCTGCTGAATATCCCGCGGTCTAGGCATAAACTTAGGGGCGACCGCGCCTTTGCGGTTGCAGCTCCTAGACTGTGGAACAGCATCCCCCTTCCCATCAGAACTGCCCCCTCCATCGACTCCTTTAAGTCAAGACTAAAAACTTATCTATACTCCCAAGCTTTCCCTGAAACCCACTGAGCGAGGGCTATATGTATATATGTATGTAACTCGTTTGTTCTTATATTCTTATTATTCTATCCTTATAACAAATGTAAAGCACTTTGGGCAACGAGTTATTTTTTAAATGTGCTATATAAATAAATGTGACTCGACGACTTTAAATCAGAGGCTATGAACTCTTCCTAGACCCTCACTAAAGGTCATAGCCTCAGAATTAAAGTCTTCAATACCCTCATGCAAATCATTAATATACAATGTAAAGAGTGGCAGCCCTAGCAACGCCCCCTGAGGAACTCCACTAGTCACTGGTAGCCATCCAGACAAAGGCCTCTTTACTGCCACTCTTTTGCCTTCTGCCATCCAGCCAACCCGATATCCATGCCAATATCTGCCCTTTGATACCATGGGCTCCCATCTTCATGAGCAGCCTCATGTGTGGCACCTATCAAAGGCTTTCTGAAGATCTTAAGTAAACATCTACAGACTCCGTCTGTCCTGCTATTTACTTCTACAAAGGATTCCAGTAAGACCTCCCCTTCACAAGACCATGCTGACCAGCTATTTTATCATGAACTTCTAAATACTCTTTAACATGCTTTCTAATTTAAAATCTTACCAACCACCAGTCAGACTAACCGGCCTATAGTTCCCACTATTCTGCTTTGCACCCTTGTGCAGCGGGATAATGACAATTTTCCAATCAACTGGAACCACTCCTGGCTAGTTATTCTTAGCTAGTACTAGGTATGTTACAAATTTACAAAGTATGTCAGTCTGAAGAAGAGTTTCGGCCCAAAACGTTGCCTATTTCCTTCGCTCCATAGATGCTGCTGCACCCACCAAGTTTCTCCAGCATTTTTGTGTACCATGTTACAAACCTTACCTTCAGCAGCACTGCAGTTCTGTCACTGGCCGTGTGCGCGACTTTGGCGCTTTTGGGGGCGGTTTTAAATGTCGTTGATCTCCAGCCTGTTGAAATAGATCTTTATCGGGCTGTTTAGCTGCGACATCCATTTTATCAAGTTTATTAAAAAAACGGCGCTGGATAATTTAATAGGAGTAAAATATAAATGGCCTTCTAAAGTAGTCAACGCCAACCTCGCGTACAGGACAAAGCAAGATACGCCATTTATTTTTACATATAAAAGTGCATCGTAGGATGCCCTTTAATCAAAATTTAGGCCTCATACATACCGGCCGTGTTTTTCCTGCCGATATGGGGAATTCACCGCAAATGCAACGGTCCAATCGACCGCGTTCTACAAAATCCCACTCGCAAGACGATTTAAATGGCCATTAATTTACAGGAATTAAACTAAATTACACTAAATTCCTTCCAAATGGCCTATAAATTCATAGGACAATGAGATTTAAAAATCATGTTATATTGTGAATTCTTGTGTGAATGTTATTTGGACACTTGGGCTATTGAAAATGTTAAACCTTTTCTTGGATAGATGTTTAGATCTAGTAATTGTTTTGTAATTTGCTACAATTGGGTAACTAACTAATTATATGCTTTAAATTCAGGTCATCCAAGAAAGATCGTTTTATATTTCAGAATGCTTCAATCTATAATAACTGAAAATTTCATTCAGTTATTTTAATTTTTAAGAAAGTTATGGGCTGTCCTTGATCACAGCTTTTGAGTTAAAAGTCATTGGAAAAGCAATAGGGGAATGGAAAGCAATGGAGAAGATGCTAATTTCCAAGTATGAAAATGGCCATAACTTTAAATACTGAAGATATGAAAGTAAATTAGGTGTCAAATTAAACTTTTTATGCTTTATCTGATGGGATAATTGCAGATTTTTAAAATCTCAAAATGTAGTAACATTGCTAGTACTTAAAGAAACTATGCTTTTAGGGAAATGGAATGGAGAATTCCTTGGTACACAAAAATGATGCAGCAGCATCTATGGAGCGAAGGAAATAGGCGACGTTTCGGGACGAAACCCATCTTCGGACCTTTATTGCTTTATTAAGGAATAATCCTCCCAAACCATACATATTTATTGGGCTACAAATGAAGATTGCCCCCAGAATTCTAGCAAGTTGTCCGAAGTAGCGAGCGCATGAATATAAAAACAATAATTCATGTATCTGATGTTTTAAATGTTTACTTTTTATTTTTTTATTTCCAAGTCGTTAAATAATCCACCAGAAGATGCACCACGAAAACCTGGCGTTTTCCCCAAAACAGTAAAGAATAAGCCTGTTCCTGGGCTTATCTCTAGCGATGGCATTGCCCCAGGTAAAAAAACATTATTAAGTAGCTTTGGCACAATTTTGCAAAATCTTCCTTTATTTGTGGTTCTCAAGTTTCTTCAAAACCATTCTCTGTAGAGGAGAAAGAGAAAGAGAAAAAGAAAAAGAAAAAGAAGAAATCTCGAAAGACCGAAAGCTCGAGTCAGTCGACTACAGAGGCAATGGACCATTCCCACAAAGAACATGCAGAGACCTCAGACAAAGTGAAGGGGAGCAGAGTTGCACACGATGAAACCAAAATGCCAGATCCTAGCAAAGCCAAATCGAAAGGTGAACCGCGAAAACGAGAAAAAACGGTGGAGGAATCAGGTAGGAAGAAGCGAAAAAGAAATAGTCCCGAAAAGCTGGAATCTGCATCTTCTACCAAAGTGAGGAGAATTGACAGAGACAAAGAGAAAACGGACAGTGAAAAGGACATCAAAGGCAGGTAGATTTTAAAACATTCATCAAGAGTACGATGCAGAATACATGCTGTATGTTTAATTAAGCAATTTTTTTTTTTAATTTTAAGATTTTTCAACAGAAGAAGAGCATGGATCAGGTGACAAAAAAGACGAGTCCATGTCCAAAAGCAAGAGAAAACGGAAAAAAAAACATAAAGATAGACACAAGGTTGAAGAAGAGGTTATTCCTCTGAGAGTAATATCCAAGTAAGTAGACAATGGAAGTGGAATATTTCCAGTACCAGATTACAAAATATAGAATTAAATCACCCAAGGAATCAGTGGGGTGGTGGTACAATACAATTTCACGATACGGGTTTGTACATTTAAAACACCAATATGAAGCACTTACTTGCAAGATTAAACAGCAAGTTTTCCATGTTGGTGTTTCAAAACTACAATAAGCTTTCAAGATCCAAAATGTGCTGTAGAAATCCATATGGTCTTATCGTGAGGCAGGAATCCCAACAAGAGAGCACTTACTTCATGGATAGCAAGTTCTCACATGTTAGAGGACCCACATCACAATTGCTTCCATTGCAAAATTGGGATATCTTGGAACTGAACATTGTAAAAAAAATCCCATACAAAAGTTACTATAATAACTTTATATTTAAAACAATTCAGCACAGGTATTACTCTTTTAAGTCTTGCTTTTGACTCGATATAATCGTGTGTGTGTTGAGAAATCCCAACATAAAAGCACTTACTTCAGCAATAACTTAAAAGCAGCAAGTGCGTGAATGTTAGGGAATTCTTGCCACTCGAATTTCCTGGTGTACTTCTTACAACAATCTGCAAGCGGATGTGTACAAACCTCGGATTTTAAGATTGTGTGCAGTAGAAATCCCAACATGAGAGCACTTACTTAAACCGAGATGGCAAGCACTCGCATGTTAGAGGCTCTAAAGCAATATCTTGTCCCTTCTCCTGCCAAAATAAATGTACAGATCTTGTCCAAAAATGCTCTATACGAGATATTCTCATGCTCATACCATGGTCATTGTAAAGCCACCAGATATTATTGCACTGAAGCCTTAACTGTTGCAGAAATCCCAATATGATAAGCACTTAATTTTAATTGAATGCACAGCAAATGCTTACATATTAGGATCTCTAAAACAATTGATAGAATTGAATCATACTGCAAAAGAGGAACATTAAAAGATTTTAGAGTCCAAGCAGTCCTTCCAAGCTAATCATATCCCACTCCAGATGACCTTAGCCTACCTTTTACAAGTTTTTATTTATTTCCACACCCTTTACATCAGCTTTCATACAGCAACCAGACATGCACAAAATCCCAAAAGCTTCCAAGGCAAACCTCAGCTGTGATTTGTATTCCACTGTTACCCTAACAAAAAGCACTTACTAAATATTATGAAAAAGGAATGCTTTGCTGTTAGGTGAGCAGGAGATCACAAGTTGGGCAAGTAAGAAAATACTCCTCCCAAGACACTTTTGTAGTACATATGTATGCCAAAACTGTAGGTTAGAAATTCCAACATGTGAGTACTTACTAATGTAACCTGGACAGCAAGCTTCACTTGTTGGAGTGACTAGCAACAGTGAAAAACTGTATAAATACCCGGATGAACATAGGGATACATCAGGGTAAGATTTTTTAATTTTAAAATCACCAGCATTGGCAATAAAAGTAGACATTAAAATGTTGATACTAGACAGTGCATCACCATTGCTGAAGTGCAATACCAAATAAAGATGAACAGCATTGCACGATTGCAGTGGTGATGCACTGTACTGTATTAGCTATTTTTTTTTCTTTTCAGAGCAAAATTATAGCTCATTCATCAGTTAAAACCTCATTCTCGCTCAGTTCCCTCAATTGCATCACCAAACAGTTTCCACGTTTTTTCCTTACAATGAAGTACATTATGTAAAACAATTGGAAGTGAAATTGAACTATTTTTACCATGCCACAACTTTTAAAAACATCATTTAAATATCTTAATGAAATTTGACTTCCTTTAATGGCAATAAAAGTTATTGCCAATTTGCTTGAAAAAGGTGCAGGAGGCAAAGAATTAAATATCCACTGCTACTTCAACATAAAAGCACTTACTTGTACTAAAACAGAAAGGCTTCTAAGTTGACGTAACAGGAGACATTTTACATCAATATCTCAGGTAGAGGAAAACATGCAGCACCAGTAAAAGAAGGCAACCTCAAGAGCTTACACAAAGTTTTTACCAAACTGAATTGTTCCTGGTTTCATTTCTTCCAACCTTCGTTCTTCGCTTCTACAGCCAAATGATTCTTTCAGCTTCTCAGTCACTGATATTTATATTTCTTTCAGGTACAGTGATTTTAATTAGCTACCTTTTCTGAAGGGGTTGGACCTTTGAATTTCTATTGTTCTAGCAATGTATCAAGACCTGTTTGCCTCAGTGGGTGGTGCCGGCATGTTAACAAGCTGTAAATGGCAGCAAATGGGGCCCATCACCAGAAAAGACTGGTTGTGCTTAATTCAATATCTGCTTTTGTTTAATGGAATTAAGATAGCCTGCACAATGATGCATTAGCACACAATTATTGTTTTCCAAACAATGTGACTCAGTTGAATATTGTTCTGAATATTTGCAGTAATTTATTTAGAGCACAGTACTGTTTTATCATTCAAGATTCATTTCAGTTTATTTCTAAAGTAAAATACTGAATATATGTGGCGAGAACTGGTTTTGACAAATATTAAATCGTTTTGGATGCAAATCAGTTTTATGGTGGAAAACCAGAAAATTGCAGATCCTGGAAACTGAAGCAGCTTGGTGTTGAAACCGGGCATCTATGTCATTCAGTTTTATGATTTTATATTTCATTTTCACAAAATAATAATACTATTAACTTAAATGAAGTTTAATAACTGGTTTATGTTCCTGTGTTTAGTCACAAGTGCTCAAGCTTAAAACATCGTGTTTTCAATTCAATTGGTTGGTTCAATGGACAAATGGAAAGTTTGTGATGCCCACAAATGGTCTCCTGCTACTTTGCTCATGCTGCATGGCCCTTGATTTCTCACACATAGAAAGCAGGTTTTTCAAGTGTTGATTGAGGGAATTGGGTGCTATCCTGCAATTTTACTCACAAGTGTTCAATTAGATTTTTGGTGCCTTTGACACCTGTGCCATAATTTCATGCGACTCAAAGAAAGCAATGCTATCAATACAAGTACATTTTTTTAAAAAGACAAAAATTCTTGTGGAGAGCAATATCGGTAACAAGAACTTTATTTATGTAGCAAGGAACTGCAGATGCTGGTTTACACTGAAGATATACACAAAATGCTGGAGTAACTCAGCGGAACAGGCAGCATCACTGGATAGAAGGAATTGGTGACGTTTCGGGTCGAAACCCTTCTTCAGGCTTTATTTATTTGTGTGTAATAATGTGATCAAAGATCGATAAAGTAGCGCTGAATTTTAGAGAAATTCAGATTCTGATCAATATTTGGATGCTCGCATCAAAGATAACACGGGCTGAAAAGGGTCTCGACCCGAAACGTCACCCGTTCCTTCTCTCCAGAGATGCTGCCTGTCCTGCTGAGTTACTCTATCATTTTGTGTCTGCATCAAAGATAAGTTGGACAGATGGGTGAGTAGTTTGAATGAGCCTAACATGTAGATGACTCAAAAGTTTGAAATGCATAAGATCTAGGAAGCAATTATGGTTAGTTTAAATTGTTGAGGACTGTCTTTAAACAAAGTTTGTTCATAAAATATATGAAATATTAAAGTGCAAGACTTCCTTTTACATTCACAGTGTTATCCAACTATGCATTCATAATGTTGTCAAGTTGGTACATTCATAGAGTTGTTTATACATTCCATGTACAAAGCACCAATACTAATCATGTAGCTCTGTTTAATGTGTATTTGTGGGGCTGTTGTACAGGACAAAGTCCCTCAGTGCCGAATGGCAGCAAGACCTTAGGCTTAGATTGTAGTCATTTTTCTCAAAACCTTTTGTGTTGTCTGTACCAATCTTCATTGCATCCCCTACCCCTTGTCGATATTTTGTTGTGCTGGAAGGTTTTGAGCAGATCAATGTGTGTGTGTGTCTCACCAAACTCATTATCTCCCACTTGATGTTTGCTTGCAAATGGCCAGTAGATCAGAGAGTAATCTTACAGCAGCTTGCTGTAGAAAATATAGAAGCTGCTATGTTTATAATGAGATCATATAACAACAATCTAATGAAGACATAATAAATGTTTAGTTATGTGTGAAGGATAAATATTAGTCGGAATACTGGAGATGACTAACTGTGCCTTTTCACAATTTATATGTTTCACACCCATTGAGTTACTCCAGCACTTTGTATGTTTTAGAATCTAGTTCTAATTTTAGAATCCTCTGCCCAGGGGATATGTCTGTGTGTTTGTTTGTTTGTTTGTTTGTTCTTTCATTCCGGTTTAGGCGCTGTGCACATGACTGCCAGTCAACAGTCGCTTGTAGACAAAAATGCTGGAGAAATGCAGCGGTTGAGGCAGCATCTATGGAGTGATGGAATAGGTGATGTTTTGGGTTGAGACCCTTCTTCAGATTTAATCAGTCTAAAGAAGGGTCTCGACCCGACACGTCGCCTATTCCTTCGCTCCATAGATGCTGCCTCACCCACTGAGTTTCTCCAGCATTTTTGTCTACCTTTGATTTTTCCAGCATCTGCAGTTCTTTCTTAAACAGTCAACAGTCGCTTGTCCTTTTTTTTTTTTAATCACTTTTAATTGTTACGTTTTTGTGTACCTTGTGTGTTGTGACTGTTGGCAGACCAATTTCCCTCCAGGGATGAATAAAGTTTATCGTATCCCTTTTTGTTAACCAGCATCTGCAGTTTCTCCATCTTTCAAGCCATGTGTGGTACAGTCATTTACTTTCAAGTCGCACGGCATAGCTTTGGATCCTTTCATATTTCTCCACAGAGGAGATTAATTGGGATGGTATCACACAGTACCTTTCGCCCATTAATCTGTCATATATTTTTGTAATTGAATGCATTTTTGATGACACTCACTGGACTCAGTAATTTAATGTGACAAATGGTTCCTCCTTTGTAAATAAAGAATATTATATTTTAGTGACATCACCTCTACCCCTTGGAACTATTTGTGAGAGAAAATTTAAAGGGACGTTTTTGAAAACACAAAAATATGTTTTTAAAATATGTCATGAAAAATATTTTAAAATTTGATCATCCATTTAATTGTTTTACCAGGAAAGAGTGGATGGATTTGAAGCAGGAGTACTTAACATTGCAGAAGTCCAGCATGTCCAACTTGAAGAAAACTATGTTAGAAATCAAACATAAAAATGGCAATGAGGCAATGGAGGTGATTGACAAAATCAAAGAGGAATGCAAAGACGACGAAGGTCAGTGTCTGGGAAATATTGTATGTGTTGCTTTTCTCAATTTGCCGAGGTATCTTGGGAGAATGATGAGAGGAAGCATTCCTAAATGGAGAAATTAGGAAATGATTTAAGTCAAGATTTCCCCTTGATTCCATGGATTAGAAAAATCTTCTACCTTGCTCTTACGAGGTTTTGGAATAGAATTGTGTTTTGACTTCCGAATCCAAACCTTGGGTATGAATGCCGAGATGTAAAGATTGGAGGGAAAGTAAGGAGGTTACAAAGGGGTATAGATATTTTTAGGGAGTGGACAAAGATCTAGAAAATGGAGTATAATTTGATAGTCCATTTTGGCAAGAAAAATACATTATCTAAATAGTGAGGGATTGCTGAGTTTGAGATCGAGAATAATTGCAGGATTGATTTGGTAAAGACTGGTATGCTTGGGGCTGCTCAGCTCTGGATGATCTGAGTTTGATTCTGACAGGGTGCAGTCTGTGGAGTTTGCATGCACTCCATCTGATCTCATGGGTTTTTACTTGGGTGCTGCAGTTTTCTCAAGCATTTCAAAGACATACTGGTAGGTTGGTTGGGTACTATAAATTGTCCTTGCTATGACAGCAGGATCAGTGTAGAATTGATGGACCTGTGAGAGAGAATGGGTTGCAAGCAAGTAAATGGTGGGTAGTTGGACTGATTGGAGTACTTGGAGAGCCTTCATAGACTGGGCATAACACTTGTCTTTTTGCGAGAAATATGACGGTTGCTTTAAACATAGACCCCATTTCAGAATTACATGGCCCACAGAGGGCTGAAGAAGGATACTGATCTGAAAAATCGACTTTCTGTTTCCCTCCATAGATGTTGCCCGACCTGCTGGATT
Organism: Leucoraja erinaceus; assembly: GCF_028641065.1. Classification (NCBI taxonomy): domain Eukaryota; kingdom Metazoa; phylum Chordata; class Chondrichthyes; order Rajiformes; family Rajidae; genus Leucoraja; species Leucoraja erinaceus. The sequence continues at coordinate 149,857,832 of NC_073377.1, forward strand.
CCTCTAGCAGTATGCAGCATCTACAATCTCTTGTATCTCTATCCTAATCACAACACATTTGCCCTAGTGTTTGTTGCAATAAATTATATGGGTATTTACCATTAGAGGTTTAATTTGGGAGACAGTGGTGATAATTTGTTTTTCACTCCGCGTTGAAAAGCATTATGGAAGCCCAGCTTTGTTTTAGGAGCTTGTCAGACAGGGTGTTTTCTATTTCTATTTTCAAAAAGATACATAGACAATAGGTGCAGGAGTAGGCATTTGGCCATTTGAGTCCACAATCAGTACCCCGTTCCTGCCTCCCCATACGCCTTGATTCCAATAGCACTAAGCTCTATCTATCTCTCTCTTGATGTGCCCCAGTTAGATGTGGCCCTTGTGGCTAAAGGGATCAGGGGGTATGGAGAGAAGGCAGGTACAGGATACTGAGTTGGATGATCAGCCATGATCATATTGAATGGCGGTGCAGGCTCGAAGGGCCGAATGGCCTACTCCTGCACCTATGTTCTATGTTTTTATGAATGCATCCAGTGAATCGGCCTCCACTGCCTTCTGAGGCAGAAAATTCCACTAATTCACAAATGTGTGAAAAATGTTTTCCTCAGTTCTAAATGGCCTACCCCTTATTCTTAAACCGTGGTCCCTGGACCTGGACTCCCTGAACATCGGGAACATGTTGCCAGTCCAACCGCTTTGGTGTATTTTAAAACTTGCCATCTCAGTTCTAAATTCATTGATGCTGTGGATTGGCACATTACATTGAGATGGCATAACATGGCAAGACATGAACATTCCAGCCATGTAGATCGTGATCTGTGGAAAATATCACAGCTGTCTAGGCATGGAAAAGAACATTAAAACATAGGATCGGATTTACTCCCATTTGGAACAGATGGATTAATTGGGGACAGTCAGCTTGGCTTTGTAGGCAGCACGTTGTATTTAACTCATCTGGTTAAGTTTTTTGAAAAGATGCTGAAGGTGATTAATAAGGGTAGGGCAGTGGATGGCGTCTACATGGATTTCAGTGTCCCCCATGGAGGCATATCCAACAAAATAGAGATGCACAGGATTAATGGTGATTTGGTTGTATGGATTCATAACAGGCTTCCTAATTAAAGACAGAGGGTTGTGGTGGAAGAACAACATTCTGGCTAGAGGCCTGTGTCTAGTGGTGTTCCGCAGGAATCTGTGTTGGGAACGCTGCTGTTTGTGATATTATTGCTGTGGGCATAAACGTAGAGGTTCGTAGATTTGCAGATGACGCCAAGATTGCCGGGATCACAGTCTGAGAAAGTCTGTCAAAGTGTATAGCAGGATATAGATTGGCTAACAAAATTGGTAGAGAAATTGCAGATAGAGTTTAAACCAAGGAAGTGTGAGATGTTGCACTGTAGGAGATCGAATGTAAGGGAAAAATACACAATTCATGAGCAAGACCCTCAACAAGCATTGATGTACAGTGAGATCTTGGGGTCCAAGCACAAAGTGGTAACACAATTAAATAAAGTGGTAACGAAGGCATATGGTATGTGTAGGAAGGAACTGCAGATGCTGGTTTAAACCGAAGATAGACACAAAAAGCTGGAGTAACTCGGCATGACAGGCAGCATCTCTGGAGAGAAGGAATGGGTGACGTTTTGGGTCGAGACCCTTCGTAGTCGTATGATATGCTTGTCATTTTGGTCAGGGCATTGAGTATAAGATTCAGGAAGTCATGATGCAGCTTTACAGGACTTTGCTTGGGCAACATTCAGAGGATTGCGTGTAGTTCTGGTTGGCCCATTACGGGAAGGATGTGGAGGCTTTGGAAAGGATGCAGAGCAGGTTTGCTAGAATGTTGTCTAGATTAGGGAATGTGAGCTACTGGGAGAAGTTGGACAGACTTGGATGGCTTTCTCTAGAATGCCAAAGATTGTGGGGAGACCTGGATAGAAGTATATAAAATTATGAGAGGCATAGATAAGATAGTCAGTCAGAACTTTTTTCCCAGGATGGACATAGACATCGACATAGAAAATAGGTGCAGGAGTAGGCCTTTCGGCCCTTCGAGCCTGCACAGCCATTCAATATGATCATGGCTGATCATCCAAATCAGTATCCTGTACCTGCCACCTCTCCAATCCCCCTGATCCCTTTAGCCTCAAGGGCCACATCTAACTCCTTCTTAAATATAGCCTATGAACTGGCCTCAACTACCTTCTGTGGCAGAGAGTTCCAGAGATTCACCACTCTCTGTGTGAAAAATGTTTTTCTCATCTTGTCTCGGACAATAGACAATAGGTGCAGGAGTAGGCCATTCGGCCCTTCGAGCCAGCACCGCCATTCAATTTGATCATGGCTGATCATCCCCAATCAGTACCCCGTTCCTGCCTTCTCCCCATATCCCCTGACTCCGCTATTTTTAAGAGCCCTATCTAGCTCTCTCTTGAAAGCTATCCACGTGTATACCTAATATCCTCCTAAAGGTCTATCGCACCTGCTTCCAGAAATGAATATTTCTTCTCTGCATTGACCGTAGAGAAAGATGATGGTGGGCAACTCGGGCAATAATAGTGACACCTTGAAAAGAGTCCTCATTACAGCAAAGCATGTGCTGAAGGCTTTAAAACATAATGGTAGATGAATTCTAGAACCACATCAAGTGAATGCTAAGATGTGGGAAGCTGAGGAAGACATTGCTGAGCCATTGGCAGAGATATCAAAGGTAGACCCAAAAAGCTGGAGTAACTCAGCAGGCCAGGCAACATCTCTGGAGAGAAGTGTAGAGAATTTATTAGAAATGATTCTGACGAGATTTACACGCTGTGGAAAGGTTCAGAGATATTCAGCATTAATTTGTGCGGGAAATTGTGTCTTAACTGGTTTGATTAGTTATTGATCAGTTGATTAGTTAGATTATTGTCATAACAGTGAATTATTCAAAATATGTCACTACATTATAAATACTTTGTTCATTTGTAAAATTCTGTATTGGACTTTTTGGAAAACGTAAGGGCTGCAACAAAAGTGTCAGAAATTTGTTGGTCGGCTGATTGACCCTTCTTTAGGTTTTGGGTTGTGCTCAGTATTCAGATTGTGCTCACTGTAAATGCCCGACGCTGCAAGGGTATGTTGTGTTGGAATGTACTTCTCCAATTCAGAGACCCAAGCACTTTAAAAACATATCCCCCCTTTTCAAGCTATTTAAGCCTTAGGTAAGGATGTACAGCATGGGCCGCGGAACCTGGGGGGGGGGGCTCTGCGGCCCCTGACCACTTCATCTCCACGTCCTTCCCCCATTTTAGTGGTGTGGCAAAGCTTCAGGTATTTTGAGTAAAGTTCTTCACATAAATGTGTATGAGGTTGGCTGCCTGAGGCAGGGAGAGAGAAAGAAATGACTACATCTATTACCACCTGCTGTTAAAGATCAGCCTTGAAGATAAGTTTCCAAAAACTCTGCAGCAAATCATCCAGGCATGTCGCACTTTGCCCAGACATGGACAGTGAAAGGGCAAGAAGCAAAACACCTCGACTCCATTGTTTTACTGCTTCACATTCCATGAGGCAGGTCATTATTTTGTGCCCATTGCCCAGTGCCCTACCCTGTCTACGTCTTGCCCTGTTTGTCTTACCAAGTTCAAGTTCACATTTATTGTCACATGCACCAATTATGGTACAGTGACATTTGTTACCACACAGTCATACAAGTGAAAAGTACACAATACATGATAGAGTTTAACATAAACATCCATCACAGTGGAATCAGCATTCCTCACTGTGATGGAAGGGGATAAAGTTCAGTCAATCTTCCACCTTCGTTCACCGTGATCGGCGCTTGCTCGACCATAAATTTTAGCATAATTTGAAAACTTACTAAGCATGTCACCTCTTGCTTATCAAATATCAAAGGGGCATTTGTTTAAGGTGAGAGGGGCAAACTTTAACGGAGATGTGTGGGACAACTTTTTTTGCACAAGAATACTGCTGGGGTTGGTGGTTGAGGCAGATATGATAGTAGCATTTAAGAGACTTTTGACTAAGCATATGCACATGTGGCAAAGCAAGGGATATGGATCATTTGCAGGCACATAAGATTTGGTCGTCATCATGTTCAGTACATACAATGTTGGCCGAAGAACCTGTTCCTCTGCTGCACTGTTCTTCGATTTCCCTGATTTTGCAACAGCATTCAGGCTTTCTGTCACAGAAAAAACTTTAACCACTCCACTTCTGATATTGAAGCTATATTGCTTTCTTGTACATTTCTAACACCTGGTTGAGCTGCAGAAGGTATTGGAAGGATAAGCAAAGCACTGTTAGTTTACTGTCCAAGGCTAACAGCAACCAGTATTGAGGACCTAGTTACATTGGCGACATTAAGCAGCGTTTGTCATTCACATGCCCCATTGACATTCTATTCAAAGCTTGATCAGGTATATCCAAGAACTCTGCGGGAAGATAGAGAAGCCTGGCTTGGATTCACGATTCATGATTGGAAAAGGTAGCAGACAAATGGGAGATATCTAATGCTAGACCTCTATTTACAAAGGGCTGCCATCTACATCAGTGATTGGGATGAGAATGTAAATGGCAATATTAGCAAGTTTGAAGATGATACAAATGTGGGTGGTTTTCGAGATAGTAAAGATGGTTGTCAAAAATTGCAGCAGGATCTTGATCGGTTGGCCAGGTAGGCTGAGGAATGATTGATGGAATTTAATACAGAGAAATATGAGGTGTTACATTTTGAGAAGTCTAACATGGGCAGGACCTACACAGTGAATGGTAGGGCTCTGGGAAGTGTCGTAGAGCAGAGGGATCTAGGAGGGCAGGTGCATGGTTCCTTGAAGGTGGAGAGGGTGATCAAAAAGGCTTTTGGCACATTGGCCTACATTAGTCAGAGTATTGAATAAGGAAGTTGGGAGGTCATATATTGTATAAGACGTGGATGAGGTCACATTTAGAGTATTGTGTTCAGTTCTGGGCACCATGTTATAGGACAAGAAGCTGTTGAGCTGGAAAGGGTACAGAGAAGATTTACGAGGATTTTGCCAGGACTAGAGGTGTCTGAGCTATAGGGAGGGGTTGAGAAGGCTGGGACTTTATTCCTTGGAGTGCAAGATGATGAGGGGTGATCTTAGAGATTTATAAAATCTTTAGAGGAATAGATCGGGTAGATGCAAAGAATCTCTTGCCCAGAGTAGGGGAATCGAGGACCAGAAGGTTTAAGGTGGGGAAAAGATTTAATAGGAATCGGAGGGGTAACTTTTTTTACACAAAAGGGGGTGGGTGTATGGAACAAGCTGCCAGAGGAGGTGATTGAGTCATGGACTATCACAACGTTTAAATAACACAGGTATATGGCTAGGACAGATTTGGAGGACTTGGACTAAACGCAGGTGGGACAAGTGTAGCTAGGACATGTTGGCCAGTGCAGGCTGGTTGAGCCTAAGAGCCTGTTTCCACGCTGTATGACTCTGGCTGCTTGAGGTGGAGAAAGAGCACTTGGGATAGGATTAAGAATCTCAAGTTTTCTCGATCACTATTTCTCACAATCATCCCATCAACCCAATTCATCAAAGTCCTTCTGCTGGAATGTGTACCTTTGCCACATTGTCCTCATTACGCATCTGACAACCCACAAAACCTTGTGAAACCAAGCCATCCATCCTCTATCCCGAGGAACTGCTTAAAACAAATATTTAACTGCCAAATACAAAATCTAGAGAATTTTTAAAAAATCACTCAGAAATGAATTGGACAGTTTTTGCGTTGGCAGCAAAGAACATCATCATGTACACATATTTAAACTGTGGCAATCTTTACTATAAATAAATAGATGTAAGCATTTTAACCTAAACTGGAACAATTTAACTGGAGTTTTTCAAATTTGATCTAATTTACAAGTGTGAAGAATGCAAAATAGTTGCCATTAACACTCCATCCAAGGCCAGAGGTGTTAATAGGATTGGTGATTATAGAGCAATTTTATAGATGCCTTCACTCACAAGAAGCAGAAATTTAAATCATTCTGAATGGTAAATCTCTGGAAACTACCTTTGTTAACCTATTTTATTAACAAACATTATGTAAATGCTTGGATTTTTAGGAACCTTTTTCTGCAATCAATTGACTTTTTTGCTACAAATACCAGCTACCAACTAAGACAAGTAGTAATATTTGTGACTAAAATTTCAGACCTGAGACTTGGCTGCATGGTTTTTTATGCCAATGATTGATAAGTCTTCTCTTCTTTTCTCAGATTCAGATTCAGATTCAATTTTAATTGTCATTGTCAGTGTACAGTACAGAGACAACGAAATGCATTAACCTAATGCATTCTCAAGGCCTCCTTTCTGCCCTGACCAGGGGGAGGAACACCACCTCATATTTCGCTTGAGCATCTTACACTCCAGCGTAATGACTTCTCTAACTTCATGTAACCCTTGCTTTCCCTGTTTCCCCCAATGGATTCTGTGGAATTCATTGCCACAGAAGGCTGTAGAGACCAAGTCATTTGGGTATTTTAAAGCCAGTGATTGACAGATTTGTGATTAGTACGGGTGCCAAAATTTAGGGTAGAAGGCAGGAGAATGGGATTGAGAGGGAATGATAGAACATGGCCTATTTCCACAGTGAACGGCTCCTTGAATCTAAATGCAATAAGCAATTATTTAAGTGTCCTTCGAGTAATAATATCTCAAAATGCTTCAGAGTTTTGAAAATGTAAAATAATGAGAAGAAAACCTTGCGAGTGAAGTGTAAATATTATTATAACGATGAGTGAAGTAAAATACATATTGGAAGCATTTGCAGCAAATGGGAGAGAGGATAAAATGAAAGGACACCATTTACACCCAGTAGACTAGAAAAGTACAAAAGTGAGTTCGGTATTTTGACTGTGCATGCCCAGGTCATAGGTCACAAGCGAAAAAAAGTCTTGGCAATAGTTGTGCAGCATTGTGTGCAGGCTTGCGTTTCGTCCATGGTCGGGTCGGTGTCAGCTGGTGGGGGGGGGAGGGGCCGGGGACGGTCCAGTGGCGGGGACATTGGCGGTTCGGCAACGCTTGCGGCGCCGGGGCCACCGGTTCGATCCTGGCTGCAGATGAGGCGCGGTTCTACGTGCCTGCTGCTGCCGTGAGCCGGTCCAGTCAACCCCCACCCCGGTCTCCCACTCGATTCTGCCCCCCTGACAAATACAAACTTGAAAGAAGACAAAAAATCGGACCCAAACTATACTCACTGAATCCACAGAGCTTTGTTCGATTTTTATTTATAGCGTTTGAACTTTGACAAATTCCATGATTCCTTGCGTTTTTCGGAATACCGAACTCACTTGTACAAGCACGCCTTTCCAGCCCATGGTAATGACTTGATCGAATACACTACTGCCAAATGATACTTTGCTGACATTACTAGTTTTTAAGTGAGATTTCAAACCGAGGGCCCCTTGGGTGGGTGTGAAAGATCCGCAGTAACTTGAGGAACTATGGCGCCCTGCTGATGTTTATCTTACAACCAATATCACAAGAAAGTGATTTAAAAAATAATAATTGAGGCTAAAACGTCGATGAAAACTTCTGATGACTAATGCATAAAAGCATGGCATCACCTTCTCCCAGATCATAGATTCAGAGAGTTGTACAGCACTGAAATGGGCTCAGGACGTCCATGCTGATCAAGACGTCTATCTGAGAGTCTGATTGACCTGCAATGGCTCATATCCCTCTAAATATTTTTTTTATCCCTGTATCTGTGAACATTTCTTGTAAACATTGTAATTGTAATCACTTCTACAGCTTCCTCTGGATATTATCAAATGTTGGGGTTTGTTATTTTCACACATACCGAAATGCAGTGAAAAACTATGTTTTGTTAGCTGCCCAGGTAAATCATAGACCAGTGGATATGGGGCATCATATTCTATGTACCACCACTCTCTGTATGTGAATATTTGCCTCTTTTAAATCTTTCTCCATTCATCTGAAAACTGTGCCTTCTAGTTTTTGATACCCCTATCTAGGGCAAAAAAGACTGAAATAATCCACCTTATGTATACGCTTCTTAATGTTATTTCGTGCACACTTGAATGACAGGATCAATTCCCATATGTCCATATTTAGCTTGCTGTGTTGTATGGCCCATTTGGTAACATTCAATTGCTGTGGCACTTCTGGCATGTGAGTAGAGAAATCTGGGGTAACCCCCAAGTGTTGTACTCTCTCAGGCTCCTCTCACCAGGAGTGGCCATCTTTCAGATGAAACTTGAAACCAAGGCCTTTAAGGCTTCCGGGACACTGTTGTGAGGAAGTGCAAGCGAGTTAACCAAGGTTTCACTGCAAATTTTTATCTTTTAATTAATGTTTTTTTACAAAATGGACGCTCTGCTAATTACCACGTTACTATTTATAGGGAGTTGTGCAGCCCAAGTTGGCTGTGTGATTACAACATTGGAATTCTGGGTTTAGGTTTAAGTATAAGTTTATTATTGTCACATGTACCAACCAAATTTAAAAGGTACTTCCCAGATGTAAATAGTTTGGGAAATCGTTAATACAACAATTTTAATGTCCCTTTTATTTTCAACTGATTGTCACTGGGGAGGAATTAACGCGCTATTGGGCGAAGGAAAGGATATGATCAATGCAACCGGAAGGTGTTTACTTGTATTGCATTTTAAATTAAGGTAAATTTAGGCTCAGCAATGATGTCCATGCTAAATAACTTCCTGTAACCACTGGGCTCCTTGAAGTAGAGCCGACTTGTCTTTCACATTTTGGTTCTCTTAGAATAATTGACTGTGTTAAGAGATCTGGGAATTTTTTGTATATAAGAAAATAATTTGTTTTATCACCCTGCATAAGTTTTATTTGTTTTGAAGCATATAAGCAAGCTTTAAATCAAGCATGGAATATTCTCCCAACTCCAAATCAAAGAAACATAGGAAAATGTTTACATTTCCTGTTTGACCTGAACTGAGTTGTCCTGAAAAAATGGACAATTTAATGCTTTTTGGCCCACTTTCTAATTTTTTTAATATGATTTTAAGACTGTTTTAGTTAATATTCAGCATTTGTTTTATACCCCTATTGCTACCCATTTTGCATTTTACACTCCTTCACAATCTAAGCTATTTTAAAGCAACATCGCTGTTAATTACATCAAACTGTTGCTTTAAACTTTAATGCTCATTTATATGTTGAAATGGAATGCTCTGCAAACCACAAATCATCATAATTTGAATTTCCTGCCATAAATCTGAGATTCTAATTGTCCTCAGTAAATTAAATTAACTTGCATGAGTTATCTTGTGGAGTGTGATGAAGTTTATCTTGATTCAAGCTAAACATGATCACAGTATCATTTGCATTCTTTTATCAAGGTGTGATTTTTTTTTTGTGTCAGACAAAATTGTGTGTATTGTTCAGCAGTGCACAATAGGAGGTTATTTACTGTCGTTATGTTAACTGGAGGCCGGTATTTGAACACCCTATCCTGCGCTTATCTTTTAATATCAACCATAATTAGGTTAGAGAGGTAACCAAATGGTGGGACACAGTTTTTTAATAAGGTGCAATATATCTTCCTGTGTGATCAGGATGACTTTAGCAAACATAAACACTACTTAGTGCCTACTGCTGTTTGTGAGAAACTCTTTGGCCCTTACAAGAAGCGATGGTTTGGATTCCGAGTTGTCAGATTGCTTTTTTGGGGGATGTAAATGGGATTGAGATAGTTGCATATTAGTTTATGAGAACTTATTTAATTCTAGCGTTAATTTACCATTGCAAACTCATCAAATAACCAAAGAGCAAGACCAGTCACTAAGTGTTGGAATTATTTTTCTGATTTGGCTGCTGATGGTCGTTCAGATTTAATTCCTGGTGCATTGTGTAATCCCGACTGAACAAGTAACTTTCCCTGAACAAGGAATCCAGGTTATTTGGAGTGAATTAATATTTAAAATGTAAATTTGCATTTAAAAACCTGCCATCAGTAATCAGGACAAATACTGCCAAAATATGTTTTTTTAAACCAATTCGCCAATGTTTGTAAGGAAAGTTCGGCTTGTACTCACTAGAATTTAGAAGATTGAGAGGGGATCTTATAGAAACTTACAAAATTCTTAAGGGTTTTAGATGCAGGAAGATTGTTCCCAATGTTGGGGAAGTCCAGAACAAGGGGTCACAGTTTAAGGATAAAGGGGAAATCTTTTAGGACCGAGATGAGAAAAACATTTTTCACACAGAGAGTGGTGATCCTCTGGAATTCTCTGCCACAGAAGGTAGTTGAGGCCAGTTCACTGGCTATATTTAAGAGGGAGTTAGATGTGGCCCTTGTGGCTAAAGGGATTAGGGGGTATGGAGAGAAGGCAGGTACGGGATACGGAGTTGGATGATCAGCCATGATCATATTGAATGGTGGTGCAGGCTCGAAGGGACGAATGGCCTACGCCTGCACCTATTTTCTATGTTTCTATGAAAGAAATCTGCATTTTTAACGTACAGCCTGAATATGATGCCAGACCTAGTATGTCAATGTGTTGACTCGGTAATTCTCCAATAAGCAGTCAATGCAATGACTATTAAAGATGAACAATAATTTTTCACTCAAAAGTCTGGAATGAACTGTCAGAGATGACGGTGGAGGCAAGTACTATAACAATAGCTAAAAGACATTTGTACAGGTACAAATAGGAAAGGTGTAGAGAGATAAGGGGCCAAATGTGGGCAGGTTAGACATGTAGAAAGGGCATCTTAGTGTGTTGTGGCTGTTTCCATGCTGTATGACTCAATTACTCTAATTTGCAGCATTATGAGCAATGCCCATAATCTCATGATTTTTTTTTTTAAACAGCAAAAGAGCCTTTCTTGCCATCATTAGCTGACTGAACATTCATACACACCATTGTACAGTTGGGGAAGACTCTTTACTTGGATACATTGTGGTGCTGGTTTAAGTTGTGAGACTGAGCACTGGAGCATTCGAGAGTGCACGGGCCTGATCAAGCATTGGGAATTTTGACTCTGACTGCTCTGGAATGTATGAATGGAAGTGTAGCCAGGATAGTTTGGGGCTTGTGATAGAAAGTGACCAGACAGGCAAGAGATGTGATGTGACCCGATGAGGGTGATAGGTCATGCTAGTGGGGTTTATTAACAGCCAGTGAATAGATTGGGTGGTTTGCACAAGTATGGTCTGGTTACCTAGTATTATTGTTTATTGGGATATTTATTATTGTACAGTTGCATTAATTTTTTTTAATTAAAAAAAAATGTATTAGAAGTAAGTACAATAATGTGGTACCTTGTAGATACCTAATATATATTGACATGTTACATTTTATGTACAACTTCTTTTTTTTTAGCAGTAAATGGAAGAAAAGAAAGAATAGTAGAAAAATAGAGAACTGCGTGATATCGAACAGTAAGGTGAAGGAAAGAAGAAAAGAGAGAAAATAGAGAGAGAAAAAGAGGAGATAGAAAACAGGGGACTGAAGGAGAAATAGCTATTTATTATTCTTGACCACCCTTCACCCGATCCTGAAACAGTTAATTTACGGTTATGTTGCACCATATGACAAGTTATGTTGCACCATATGCTTGTAAGAAGTCGATAAATGGAGACCAAATCATTAAGAATTGGTCTGCTTTGTCTGTTAGGAGGAGTCGCATTTCTTCAACATGTGAGGGTACAGTTGCATTATTGTGCCTGTAAAGTTGCAGCAAGTAATGGGCCTGTCCATTTAGGCGACTGCAGGAGACAATGCAGTCGCCTCATGGTCGCCACATATTCGCGGGTGGTTGCCTTCATGGTCGTGAGGAGTTCCCGCATTCTGGGAACTAGTCGCGGCCTCAATATGGTCGCCGTGAATTTTTCAACATGACAGCTAAACATTCGGATTCTCTCTTGAGATTGGGTGTGTTCATCTGGAATTCAAGGGAACCACTGCTGCATTGCTGATGCCCATCACATGTAGAGGGTTTGAACACAATATGAACATCAAGGACTTCAATACCTGAGCTGATTAGAAATAGTGGCAGGGTCAAGATATAGCGGGTGCATTTGGAACATATTTTAATCAGTCCCATACTGCAGGGTGCAAACTCTGGACAGTAGTTGCAGAGAGGAGATCATTTACTTCCAAGACGACGTGAACTAATTTGCCCAGCAATGTGAAACTTTACTAATGTAAATTTGGACACTGGTGAAGCCAAATTTCACTGAACAAGTAGTAGTTCCTTGAAAGTGGGGACGCAGGTGGATACGGTGGCGAAGAAGGCCTTTGGCAAACTTACTTACAACTGTAAGGGCATTGAGTAGGGAGTTGTGACACCCTGCTACAAATGTACAGGGTATTTTTCAGACCATACTTGGAGTATGGTGTGTATTTCTAGTTGCCCAGCTATAGAAAGGATGTCATTAAGCTGAAAAGGCTGCAGAAAAGATTCACAATGATGCTACTGGAACTGAAGGGTTGAGAGGCTGTGGCTCTAATCCCTGGGACATAGAAGGTTGAATGGTGATAGTGTAGAAGTATGTAAAGTTATGAGAAGCATGGATGAGGTGAATGGTCAGTCCTTTTCCCAAGGCAGGAAGTAGAAAACTAAAGGGCAGAGATTTAAAGTGAGAGGAGAAAGATTTAAAAGGGATCTGAGGGCCATGTTTTCCGAACAGAGGATGGTAGATATATGGAGTGACCTACTAGAGGAAGCTGTGGAGGCAGGTACGATTAAAATATTTTTTAAAACATCAGGCAAGTACGAGGATCGGAAAGGTTTTGGAGGAATATGGGCCAAATGCAGGGAAATAGGACAAGCTCAGGGAGACATCTTGGCTGGCATGAACAAGTTGAGCTGAAGGGCCTGACTTCATGTTCTCTGTGACTAACTGCAATGAGCTTTTCAGCAGTTATTGGGATTTTCTGACATGCTCTTATTGACATTCATGTCTGGTTGGTTTGTGCTAGTGGCCTACAAACTTCAACCAGTTATATTGGTTGATTTTTGTTATGATTGACTGGTGGTGATTGCTGCATAAAGTCTTGTAGCTTTGGTGCTTAAGTTCAGAGTAAAACCAAAAATTAATGACTAATTGCAGTATATCTCCTCAAAATATGACAAATCATATCCTGCTTTTGACTCTGAAAGCCACTTTTGAACCAATGATGAATATTTTGAAGACCGTCTTTAGTAAGCAGGGTGCAACAATCTTGGGTACATCTCCAGGCAGTTACACACGCACACACACACACACACACTGGAGTACATGTAGTGCAAATGGGGCATGTTGGACCGAAGGGCCTGTTTCCATGCTGTACGACACACAGGCGGCATAGGGTTATCGCTGTCTCAGAATGCCAGAGAGCTGGGTTCTATCCTTTCAATCCCAGCCTCAAGTGCAGTCTGTGTAGAGTTTGCATATTCTCCCTGTGACTCGTAGATAGACACAAAAAGCTGGAGTAACTCAGCGGGACAGGCAGCATCTCTGTAGAGAAGGAATGGGTAACGTTTTCGGGTCGAGACCCTTCTTTAGATTGGAGACGCTGTAGGTTTCTTCCAACAAAGCAAAGATATGAGGTTTAGTAGTTTAATTGGCCTTCATAAATTGGCCGTGGTCTGTAGGTAAGATGTATAAATCGGGGGAGCAGGAGTTGATGAGAATATGGGGAAATTAAAAAATAGAACTCTTGCTGGATAACTCTATGTGGATGACTGTTGTTTTATGTAGACTCGGTGGTCTGAAGGACCTGCTTCCATATCGTATGTCTCTATGACTTTGAGATGTAACCATTACCAAAATATTTCTAGATGGAGATCATGAATAGCATGTAGGATTGTGTTCGCCACTTCGGTCTTGTGTTGTGCACCAGCAAGCACACTTGCTTACACACTCACCATGTCTGCAACATCCATTTTTAAAAATTTATTTGCAACATCCATGAGGACAACTATTTTAGCGTTGTCCAAGATCAAACCTGAGAACCTTGAGTTATGTGGCTTTGCTTTTAACTTGAAAATTGCTTTGGGATTCTGGGGACCATTCAAGGGTAATCTTCAGAGTTTGCATTCTTTGAGTCTAATCAACTGGACGAGTAAGTGCATTAGAATGCAAATAGTTCTGCAAAACAAAAGACTTTGAAATTGTGCTTGGGATGTTAAGGAGGGGGTGGGACGATAGGTTTCTGTGAATGTGTTAGTGTTAAGTATCTTTGAATTTCAAAGCTATTGACGAAGGCCACATTGTTCTTTTCTACTAAAGCAAAGGTTAACGATGGAGAAACCCATCCCTCTGCGAAGGTTAACACCCTGGGGCCACAGTTTGTGAGTGGAGTCATTGTGAAGATCACCAGTACTGAGCCCCTGCTGGGCAGGAAACAGATCAAGGTATATGTATGCCCTGGAGGTAGACTTTCTTTGATCCAATTCTTGGGTCAGCCTATTGTTCTGTAACATTCGGAACAAAAAATTGTGCCTTCCGTTTTTCTCGTGACTTTCTTGGCATTTTTATGTATTTCTTCTGCTAAACAAGAATACATTTCAGATTTTTTTTTTACCCCCTACATTATTGGTATGATTTTCAATCAAAGCAAACATTCATTCCAGCCCTATCTTCATTAAGTTATCTTGTATTATTCTCTAGAAAATCTGAATGCATTACACAATAGACAATAGGTGCAGGAGTAGGCCATTCGGCCCTTCGAGTCAGCACAGCCATTCAATGTGATCATAGCTAATCATCCACAATCAGTACACCGTTCCTGCCTTCTCCACATAACCCCTGACTCCGCTATCTTTAAGAGCCCTTTCTAGTTCTCTCTTGAAAGCATTCTGCTCATCATGCTGATGACTTGTAAGAGTAATTATTCAGGTATAAAGTTGACCCATATATTTGAACCAATGTTTTAATGTCAAATGCCCCAAAACAGAACAATTAAATTCTTACTTGCAACAGCACAACAAATATGTAAACCTAGTGTTCTGTAAACACCATAATATACAACAAAACATTTTTTTTAATATAAAAATAAAACAAACAATAGTCATGCAAAGACAAAAACAATGCCCTAAGTCTATGTTGTTCAGAGCTTATTTGGAAGTTGCCGTATTTAATAGTGCTTAACCATCCTTGAGAGTTGCAGAAAATGTAACCTGGAATAAGGTCATTCAGCCCATGGTTTCAATGTTGGAACTGGTGGAAATCTTAACTCTACCCATCTCACTATAAAAGACAAATCAATCAAATGTATTTCAAGTAAATGTAAGACACAATTAAATAAGCTCAAGGATTAGGGTGCAGGGCTAGGATCTGGCTATCTGAGCTTGTTTCTTTTGTTTATCAGTATCATGACTAATCTACCTTGTGCCATTTTCTTGCACTGTCCCATATCTTGTGATTCAAATCCAGACATTTGTCAATCTCTGCTTTGGATAAGCTCTGTAACTGTGTCTCAATGGGATAGAGGATTCTAAATAATCACCATCCTGAGTGAAGGCATTTCCCTCATCTCAGTCTAAATGGCCTGATCAGTCCATCATGGATTCTGACCTCCCCACCATCGGAGGGATTTGCAGGAGTCGCTGCCTCAAAAAGCCAGTCAGCATCATCAGAGACCCACACCACCCTGGCCACACACTCATTTGACCCCTGCCATCGGGAAGAATGTACAGGAGCCTGAAAACTGTAACGTCCAGGTTCATGAACAGCTTCTTCCCTGCACCCATCAAGCTATTAAACACGACAACCTCAAGACCTCTAAATTACATAAACTTGAGGGCATTGGTTTTGTGTATTTGCACTATTATTGGTTGTTTTTTTTTTATGTCAGCATTGACTGGAGAATCTTTATAAGGATATTTGTGAATATTTGAGAATCAATATCTTACATCACAGCCGTCATGTACAAAATTAGGGTCGAAGCAATGGACCTGACAGGAAAAGAATGGCACAGCAATTATCCTTGAGTTTAGAAATTAACATTGGGTTTTGGAAATCACTTCACTCCTCTCTAATGCACTTTTTCTTTACATGAAGGATGCTTTGATGGAGTCATCTGTGGAAGTTTTATATGTGGATATGATTGATGGAGATACTGAGGGACATGCTCGGTTTAAAACTCCTGAAGATGCCCAAACTGTAATGAAAGCACATCGAGAAATACAGAGCAAGTACAACTGGAAACTTGAACTCCTCACAGGTCAGCTTCAACAAATACAAATCTAGCTTTACATGTATATATTTAAATGATCCAAGAAAGTTTCTGTTGGCTATTTTTGGAGCTTCAAAGATATGTAAATGAAATAGTGAATGGTGGAAGCATGCATGGATTGAGATGAGCAGCAGATAGAGAAAAGGAGAATGCTGAATGAAATTATTGAATCCTAACATTATCAAAACACAGTGCTGGAGGAACCTGCCGGGTCATGCTGCGCCCCTGCCTCTCTTTTCCAGCTTTATCCCCACCCCCCTCCTATCTGTATGAAGAAGGGTCCCGACCAAAATGTAATCTGTCTTCTGTCCATTACCTCTGAGCTGCCAACACTTTGTGTTTTGCTCAGGATCCCAGCATCTGCAGTTTCTTATGTGTCCCCAGCAATATTGGTTGCCTGCCGTTGGATATTGGTGTCTGAAGGGGTGTGTAGCATTGAAGTAGGAGAAATCATATTTCTTTTTTACCTCGAAAACCTGGGAAATAACAAAGTAAGTTTTTAAACTGAATGGCTGCTCACACTTTGCTTTCTGAGCAAACACTCCTGCCACCTCCCACCACTAAGATGTCAGGCAGCTGGGCATATTTCTTCCTTGTTCATAAACCGCAACAGCCGATGTTCAAAGAACTACAGTCCATCGTGCCAATTAGTTGGTGCCAATGAAACGCCATCAGTCCTATAATCTGGTGTAATTCAGTGACAGACATGTGTCCACATAACTGCTACAGTGTTTGTTGGGACATATACCCAACATTAATCCCATCCAGATGAATGCATTCAGCCATGTTTGGACTTTGGGTAAACAAATACCATTGTCCCTATGTGCAGGAAGGAACTGCAGATGCTGATTTAAATCAAAGATAGACATAAAAAAGCTGGATTAACTCAGCAGGTCAGACAGCATCTCTGGAGAATAGGAATAGGTGATGTTTCGGGTCGAGACCTTTCTTTGTCACCTATTCCTTTTCTCTGAAGATGCTGTCTGACCCGCTGTGTTACCCCAGCATTTTGTGTCTACCATTGTCTCTGTTCCACAGTTGTTCCTATATCCCACATCTTCTAGCCACTCGTTCCATGTGCATGCTACCCACTGTGTGGACAAAAGCTGTCCCTTGGCTCCCTTTCTGTGGAAGAGTCTACAGCCATCCCAGAACCCACAAAACCAGACGTAGAAACAACCCTCTTTAATTCAAGTGCTTGCCTAAGAACGAGTATGCATTTCTATCACAACCTCCTTTCTCTTAGGTTCTATGCTACTACCGACATATCTTCTTATCCTGCTAATTTTAGGGGTCTGCCTACATGTACTCCAGGGTCTCTCTGTTACTCTTTAGTTTTAATAATACCCAAATCCAGCATCTTGTACTTCTCTGGATTATTTTGTACATAATCACTCCACTGATCGCTGCCTGCAGCTTAGAACTTATTTCTTCACTATCGACCGCACTGTGACAGGTATTGTGAATATTGGTACCACCAGCAAACTATTTAATCATAGCCCCAAGTTTAGTTTAGTTTTAGTTTGGAGATACAGCGCAGAAACAGGCCCTTCGGCCCACCGAGTCCATGCAGCGATGTGATCCCCGCAGTGATTAACCCTATCCTACACACACCAGGGACAATTTACACCTATACCAAGCCAATTAACCTACATACCTGTACATCTTCGGAGTGTGGGAGGAAACCGAAGATCTCAGAGAAAACCCATTCGGTCACAGAAAGACCGTACAAACTCTGTACAGACAGCACCCGTAGACGGGAACAACTACTGTGCCTCCCTTTAAGCCAAGTCATTGCAGGAAGCCTCCAGGTTACTACAAATTCTGTTCCTGCGTACCGTTCATACTGGAAGAGGATGAGAAAAGAGTTGCGAGAGAAGAGTGAACAGAGGTGGCTAGAATGGCTGCCAACCCATCTCACTGACTCATTGAGTGAATGAGTGAGTCTGCTTTGAGCTCCTATCTCTGTTCAGCTCAATCCAGCTATCGCATTATTGCTGCTCGTTGGGGGCTGAGGCGAGAAGGCGCACAGAAAAGCCCCGTTCCCACAAGATGTCTATGGTCCGCAGCAGCTGGCAAATCCATCCCACCGCTCTCCCAAATGTTTGATTGTTTGTGTGGGATGTCTAGAAGTCAGGCTTTCAGAATCCGGTCAACTTGTTATGTAAAGTACAAATAGCATGAGTTTTTAGAATTTAGAGATAGCGTGCAGAAACAGGCCCTTCGGCTCATTCAGTCCACGTTGACCAGCGATCACCCCGTATACTAGCATTAAGGGCCTGTCCCACTTGGGAGACCTCCACCGCGACCTCTGGCGACCTTAAGCGACTAAAAAATATCAAGGTCCCGGAGACTTACGACCTTCCTCGACTATGTGTGCGACCTCATAGTCGACCTCCCTCAACTATGAAGAAAACCTTCTTCGACTATTTTGAAGACTAGCTTCGACCATGTACGTTTTACTCGAGGATGGTCTCTGGCAAATTGGTCCATGAGTGAGCACGACCCCCTTCCACCTCAGAGGACCACACCAAAAACCAACAGCGACCAGTGACGAGTGTCTACAGCTCAAATGATCACCTGATAAAATGTTGTCATGTCTGCATTTTTTCCTCACTAAAAAATGCCTCCCAGGTTTTTTTTTAAATCATTCTGGATCATGCAAGGAAGGAACTAGTTTGGCGGATGTTAGTAAAAATACAACTACGGCTTTTGCTTCAGCAGCCTTTTAAGAAGGGCAGAAGGGGAAGAGGAAGCACAAGAAGAGGTCTCAATGGGTGAATGGAGATGAGGTGATGGACTGTCCCAGTGCAACAGATGACTGGAAGAGAGTGGCGCTGGGCTTTGACAAAAGATGGAACTTTAAGCACACATGTGGGGCAGTGGATGGCAAGCATGCCATTCTTGTTGTCCCTGTCCCCCTCATTTTCCTTTTCGTACAGGATGGCATTCTGCTGGAACCATTCCTCAAGGTCCCCCTCCTGCTGCCTGGTGAAGGTGTAGGGCATAACCTTCCTCCAGCCCTCCCTCTCCACCAATGGGGCATCTGCCTCTGATGCTGTGTCAGACACAGGAGAAAGGGCTGCTTTGCTGCCTTCAAATGAGGCAGTGAAGGATGGGGTGGTGGTGGGGACATATACTACCGCCCTAGTCTCCTCCTCCAGGGGTCTCTCATGCAGGGCTACCTCCTCCTGCACTATTACCTCCTGTGGCATCACCTCCTGCCACTCCTCCTCCTGGGTGGGCAACACATGCATGGCAGTTTTTTTTTAGGGTTGTGTCTTCCCCGTGCGCTGCTGCCATTTTGGTACCATCTCTAAAACACAAGTCTCCTCTCCAAATAACTCTCCAGCTATGAATGAACATGCCCTGGAGTGACAGAGGAGACGTTCTGCTGTTTAAATAACATTTTTTTTCTACTTGCCTTTTTTTCACCCTGGAGCTATTACCTACGACTAGCATCATGACCAACTACGACCGGCTTCGACTAGACCTACGACTAAAAACATAATGATTTTTCCCACGGCGACCTATTTTTAGTCGCGGTCAATTATTAACATCTTTAAAAATATACGCCGCGACCTAGCTGAAGCCTCGACTACGCGGAGACCACTCTTGACCATGAAGGAGAGTGACGAAGACCTCCTTCGGCCTCGTGGCGACCTTGCCGCGACTGGGTCGCGGTCAAACTCGCCAGAGGTCACCGTGCAGGTCACGCAAGTGGGACAGGGGCTTCACCCTACAGAGTAGGGACAACTTACAATTTTACCAAAGCCAATTAGACGACAAGCCTGTGCGTTTATGGAGTGTGGGAGGAAACCAGAGCTCCCAGAGAATTCCCATACAATCACAGGGAGAACGTGTAAACTCTGTACAAACAGCACCCGTAGTTAGGATCGAACCCAGGATCGAACCACTGTGCTGCCCTAGTTTTTGTACATGACGCCCTGCATAACCTGGACAGTCACTAAAACACTCGGCAAACTGAATTCTTAGCTTTCTACCAGTGAAACAATATTTATTCCCAAACATGACACTCTACCTGATTAATGCGTCATGTGAATCTTTGTCAAACACCTCACTAAAATCTACACAGGTGACATAAAGGTGCTCTCCTCATCAACTCTCCTTGTTACCTCCTCAAAGCATCCAATCAAATTAGTCAGATAATTTGTTTCTTTAAAAGTTTGTGCTGCTTATCACTGGGCAAAGGAAATTAAGTGACAACGTTTTCACACACAGGATAACGAGCACAAGGAACAAATTGCCAGAGGATGTGGTAGAGGTTGGAACAATTATGACATTTAAGAGACGCATGTTGGTACATGGATAGGAAAGTTTATGGGCCATGGGATATGGGCCAAGCACAAGCAAGTGGGATAAGCTTGGTTAAACAACTTGGTTGGCAGGTGGGGGTTGGGCTGGGAGATCTGCTCCTGTGCGGTTTAGCTATGACTTACTGTATGTAGCGGGAGGTGACCGATGTGGACGGATCGGGAGCTTGTGAGCTAGTATATGTTCAGGTGCAGTTCTACGTACGTTCTGGTCACCGTACGGTAGAGAGGATGTGATGGCACTATTGAGGTTGCAGGGACATTTACAAAGTCTACTGTCGTGGCTATAGAGTTATAGTTATGAGAAAATAGACACAAAAAGCTGGAGTAACTCGGTGGGACAGGCAGCATTTCTGGAGAGAAGGAATGGGTGATGTTTTGGGTCGAAACCCTTCTTGAGAAGTCTTGATTAGGCTGGCTTTTCAATTAGCCGGTGTAAAGTTGTGAGAGGTGTGGATGGAGAGAAACAAGAACCTTGACTGTAAAATATAATTTTTTATTAATTGGAGAAGGTTAGAAGGATTAGAGAGGAGTTGAAATTTCTGTTTTCATCCAAGGAGTTGTGAGAGTGAAGAACCATCAACTGAAATCCAATCAATATTGAATGTTTGGATGAGAAATCCTAAACTTGAAAGCCTTACAATCTGAGAACCAGGAAGTGCAAGGAAGACATCCCCCCCACACAAAAAAAAATCAACACAGTTCTTGGTGATATTGTCACAGTGGCCTGACTGGGCTCCTTCTGTGCCACAGGATTTTCAGATTTTATGCAAACAGAAAATGCTTAACAAGTCAGAATCACCACTACTTCCCGAAAGGCAATTTAAGTTGATGTCTTCATCATGAATGAATTCTGAAAAGTTTTGTTTTCTTTCTGTCGAAAGGTGATGGTGAGCAGCGTTACTGGCAGAAGATTTTAGTGGATAGGCAAGCAAAATTAAACCGCCCACGGGACAAAAAGCGAGGCACCGAGAAGGTATGATTGAATGAATACTTTATTGGCACATGTGACAAGTCACAATGAAATTCTTTGCTTGCAGACCCAAGGTATGCAAGTAGTTGCCACATAAGGGCACTGACAAAGTTACAAAGTATATACATTATCCGTGCCAGGTCCCCTTTTGTTCATCCCCCTCCCTCACGGCCCCGCCAGGTCCCCATTGTCCATTGTTCATCCCCATCCCCCACACCGTGTTCTCCTTTGTTCCTTCCCTCGGCAGCGGAGTCCTCGCTCCACGTGGTCCGGCCTCGTCTGTCGGTTTGTGCCCCATCGACCGCCCCACCGACCTCTCCACTATCACTAACCGGGTCCTCTCCGGACGCCTCCGTGGCACCGACTCAGGCCCCAGCCACATGGCTCCGGCGACTCAACTTCACTGGGGCTTCATTTGTGTATGTTAAGCATTTTCAGAAAGGCGTGGCATTTTTATGAATGTGGAATGTGTTTTCATTTACTTCTTTTTCCTATAAACACAGTAGGCTGAGAAATTTAACAAGTTCTTAAACCCTTCTGTATTACAGTTGATTGTCAAGGCTGAAAAAATAATCGTGGCCAAGACGCACACAGCTGGCAAGCACATACATTTTTCTGATGAAGACTAAGAACCAAAATATCTTCTTTCTTTTGAAAGGACTTTTGCTACTTTGAATTTTTTTTACCAGTTTTATACTATGTATTAATACTGTTTACAACAACTAGAAAGATGCTCACAGTTGGACTTTTAAGAAATGCAGTGAAAAGTTTGACCTTTTTATGGATTGTGTAAATTTGAATCAGTATTTTCATTGTTGCTATAATTTGACAATTTGAACACTGCAAATCGTCTTCCATAACATTTGTCTCAAATGTAAGCTGTTAAGGTAGATTAACCCAGGACGTATGGTTAGATAATCTTTTTTGCTGTATGGTTTCAGTAGTTTCAGAATTTTACTTTGTGAAACAGGATTTGGAGTAAATACATTTCAATTTTTTTCCCTATTTTGTTTAAAGATTTTTTTTAATTGTGTTTTTTGTGGGGTGTATTGCAGATTGGGGAGTGGAGTGGGAAACAATCTACACTCATCACAAATATTTGAGCAGGGATAATTGATCTAAATGTGAAAACCAAAAAGATTTGTTTTTTAACTTTATTAATTTGTGTATTCTGCAAGATAAAAATAAGGAAATCAAACTTAGGACCCAACTTGTACATTATCTAAATTGATTTGGCGCCACGACCTTTTGCAACATCGAGCTGCTTTTGAAGGTGCACATGCAGAGTTGTGCATTTACAGAATGATCTTCGTGGTCGTAGTTCATCAGTGTTCACTCTTGAGGCTCGCACATGAAAACTGGCTTTAAAATGGGAACACTGAAGACTCTTGCAGTTGAATACAAGAATTGAAGTTGCACCTTTTAGTTCATATTGGTGTTCATCGTTGGCTGACCATACATCCCCCACCTCATATTGTTATAACATCTCTCACAGGAAACAGAGTAATGGCATGAATTCAAATTGGGACCTGATAACTGAGGAACATTTTTGATCTTTGCATATTTCAAAGCCCACGAGATGCTCACTTTTCACTTTTGTTGAAGGTTGTGTAAACATAAACATAATTCTATTAAAATTCTAATTCCTAACATTTCTCCTTTTGTGTCGTGGTCAAAAAGACATAATGAAAGAAGCTTTTGAGGCAGTTATGCTTTTTTGGGATACTTGTGAACTTGGTTCACTGTTCAATCAAGAAGGACTAAACCAGCCAATTGCTTATACAAACACATTTAGCATTGTTTGGCTGCTGTGAAATTTGTCCCTTGTAAATGTTTTTACAGTACCTGAAACAGGTTAGCTTCCTAAAGCTGTTGCAGAATGTAAATGCGATCTGTCTTTGAGGTAATTTCTACTCCTCCTTTTCCTGGAGTCAATTGACTGTTTATTGGGGTACAGGTTCATGCACCATTGTCATCCTTTTTACATATGAGCTTGCAGTTGATAGGCTACAGCATGGGGGAGAGGGGTGAAAAGGATTCATACCAAAGATCTTAGAGCGAAGCAAGATAGGTTACTCTCACGCAAACGTGAGGTACGCTCATGGGCGGTTTCATGGGTGATTACAGGACACATTTTAGCAAGCGGACTCCGCCATCTTGTTCCGCCATCTTGCTCCGCTTTCTTGCTCCCGCCTTCTTGCTTCCGGCCAAAGATTGGATCCGCAGCGGGGAGAAGGAGTGCAGCGGGGAGAGAGAGTGCGGGGCCCGGGGCAGCGGGGAGAGAGAGTGCGGGGCAGCGAGGAGAAGGAGTGCGGGGCCCGGGGCAGCAGGAGAGGGAGTGCGGGGCCCGGGGCAGCGGGGAGAGGGAGTGCGGGGTCCGGGGCAGCGGGGGGAGAGAGGAGTGCGGGGCCCGGGGCAGCGGGGAGAGAGAGTGCGGGGTCTGGGGCAGCGGGGAGAGGGAGTGCGGGGCGCGGGGCAGCGGGGAGAGAGAGTGCGGGGCCCGGGGCAGCGGGGAGAGAGAGTGCGGGGCCCGGGGCAGCGGGGAGAGAGAGTGCGGGGCAGCGGGGAGAGAGAGTGCGGGGCAGCGGGGAGAGAGAGTGCGGGGCAGCGGGGAGAGAGAGTGCGGGGGGGGGCAGCGGGGAGAGAGAGTGCGGGGCCCGGGGCAGCGGGGAGAGAGAGTGCGGGGCCCGGGGCAGCGGGGAGAGAGAGTGCGGGGCAGCGGGGGAGAGAGAGTGCGGGGTCCGGGGCGGCGGGGAGAGAGAGTGCGGGGCAGCGGGGAGAGAGAGTGCGGGGCAGCGGGGAGAGAGAGTGCGGGGCCCGGGGCAGCGGGGAGAGAGAGTGCGGGGTCCGGGGCAGCGGGGAGAGAGAGTGCGGGGCCCGGGGCAGCGGGGAGAGAGAGTGCGGGGCAGCGGGGAGAGAGAGTGCGGGGCCCGGGGCAGCGGGGAGAGAGAGTGCGGGGTCCGGGGCAGCGGGGAGAGAGAGTGCCGGGGCAGCGGGGAGAGAGAGTGCGGGGCCCGGGGCAGCGGGGAGAGAGAGTGCGGGGCCCGGGGCAGCGGGGAGAGAGAGTGCCCCAAGACAATGTTTCTTATTTACAATGTTTCTTATTTAATGTCCCTTGTCTAGTCTGAAATAAAGTTCATTATTGGTTTAGAATAAATATAATTGTGTGTGTTATATACATTTATATAATTTTCATGTATGTGTGTTTATAAACATTTTATTCCTTAACAAGAATCAACAGAATTATGAACTAACAGAATTATGAATCTAACCCTATAATCACGCACAAAAAGTCCCCCCTGTCAATCACCCTGCGAGTCGGGTCGGTTCCGGTTACTACAAAATCAACTCAAACACTGCTTGTGAGCCATTTAAAAAGAAATGATTTAAAAAACATTAAAAACAACAATTACCAGAATCAAATTTTATTCTTGACAAGAAGTTTGAACTGACAGATTTATGAATCTGACCCACACAAACTGTTGCCCCGCAACATTGATTACAGTGCGAGTCGGGTCGGGTTAGGTAGGCTCAGGTTGCTAAAATGGGCGTGGAAAATGCCCATGATCCTCTCCATAGCGTACTACACGTCAGTCCATTGCATTTAGCAGGAGTAGCCTATCTTGCTCCGCTATAAGATCTTTGATTCATACCACCATGATTAATTCTGTCTTGCACGAGCCACACTTCCTGTAAAAATGCCAAATGATGTTCAAGTTTTTGAAATTATGCTCTTTTCTATGAAACATCTTGTCTCTACCATTATGTCATCCCAGACCAGGACATTAATCTGAAATGTTCCAAAGATAGACCCAAGGTACTGGAGTAACTCAGTGGGCCAGGCAGCACCACTGGAGGAATAGGGACCCTTCTTCAGAACCGAATCATCACCCATTCATGTTCTCCAGAAATGCTGCCTGATTCGCCGAAATATTCCCGCATTTTGTGTCTATCTTTGGTAGAAACCGGAATCTGTATTTCTTTGTGTAGGAAGGACTGATACTGGTTTAAACCGAAGGTAGACACAAAATGCTGAGGTATCTAAGCGGGCAGGCAGCATCTCCGCAGAGAAGGAATGGGTGACGTTTCAGGTCGAGACCCTCAATCCGAAATGTCACCCATTCCTATCCAGAGATGCTGCCTGAACCGCTGAGTTACTGCAGCATTTTATGTCCATCTGCATTTCTTTGCTTCTACATCTGAAATATTGCTGTGTGTGTGTTGGTGAACATAGTGTGAACATTCTGAACACAGTTGAGGCATTGCAGAGGAGAGCTTGTGCAAGCCTCTGCAGGAGTTGGTACAGGTAACAAAAGCTGTCTAGCACTCTGGTGCCAGGATAACAACCTCCTCTTGAACATCAAAAAAAAGGAGCTGATCATGGACTTTAGGAGGGCACATCATCTGAGGAAGTACACTCCATTGAGGATAAATGGGGATCCTGTGGATAGGGTGAACTGTTTTAAATATCTGGGAGTCCACATCTCCGAGGATATGACATGGGCATCACACGCCTCGGCACTCGTGAGTAAGGCAAGGCAGCGCCTTTACCACCTCAGGCAATTGAGGAAATTCAGAGTGTCTCCGAGGATCCTCCAGTGCTTCTACGCAGCGGCGGTGGAAAGCATCTTGTCCAGGAACATTACCATCTGGTTTGGGAATTGCTCTGCCAAGGACATGAAGGCTCTGCAGACAGTAGTGCGTTCAGCCGAACGCACTATGGGAACTTCACTTGCCCCCCTGCAGGAACTATACATCAAGAGGCGCAACTCCAGAGCCAACAATATCATGAGAGACCCCTTCCACCCCTGCAACGGACTGTTCCAGCTGCTACGGTCAGGCAAACGCCTCCGTTGCCATACGGTGAGAACGGAGAGGATGAGAAGGAGTTTCTTCCCAGAGGCCATTCGGACTGTAAACGCCTATCTCACCAGGGACTAAATCTACTGAATGTTTTTCCTTCCATTATTTATTATGTAAAAGAATATGTGTGTTATGATTGTGTTTATAGTTTGTTTGGTTGTTTGTCTTTTGCACAAAAGTCCGCGAGCATTGCCACTTTCATTTCACTGCACATCTCGCATGTGTATGTGACAAATAAACTTGACTTGACTTGACTACTTTTCCAAGACCTTCTCCCTGTAGTAGCAGTTGTGCTGCCTTATGTGTCTGATATAAAAGATGCTGCTACAACCATCCAAAAACGTAAGTAGGATGAGCTCCAAATGCCTCGGGCCAGGGGCACAAAGAAAATACCCTTACTGGATATAAATGTGACAGAAAAGGAAGCAGCAGGGAAAGTTGCCCAAGGCCACCTGAGGTGGAGGATTCTGATATGACTATTTTGAGAGAATGACATGTAGCCTTCCCTGTGGGGTTTTAATATGCAAGTTTTGTCTCTGCATGGGGCGAGGGACTTTTAAAATGCAGGATTGAGCCACAGCATGAGTTCCACTCTTCTTGATGAATGAGAAATACTAGCACTTCAGTGACTAATCTTTACTTTCAGAAGATAGTTAATTGGAATGTCATTCATGCAATTCCACAGGCAAATGTTCAATGTGTTTTGTATCTTTTTTTTCACAGTTAACAGCAACTTCCTCCTTCGCACCTCCCACATCAAATTCCTAGATTTAAACTTCAGGCAAAATGACTTATGGAGTCAAAGTATAACATGAAAGGACAATATACTGTAATTTATGTTATATATCCAATTATTAAATATTAAAATATATGTGTTTGACCATCCTTGCTAATCGTAGAAATAAACTTTAATGGTTGGTTTAAAATGGATGTAAATTTTTTAATGTATTTTTCAGATAATTCTGAACTGGTCTGTTTTACCGTGCATTTTCAATTGCTCTCCCTCAATCCCATCCTCGGCAATAGAACCAATCTTTCAATTTGCTGTAGGAAGGAACTGCAGTTGCTGGTTTACACTGAAGATAGACACAAAATGCTGGAGCAACTCAGTGGAACAGGCAGCATCTCTGGAGAGAAGGAATGGGTGACGTTTCGGGTCGAGCCACTTTTTGCTGACTCTCTTGATTATTCCTGAACTTCATAGTTTCTTGTAGTGCCCAATTCTGATATTATTACGGGCATATGGTGCGTCAGAAGTAATAGCATCAGGCTTATGAAGCAAGGGACGACAGATGGCACAATGGGCTAAGTGTTCGGCTGGCGACTGGAAGGTAGCCGGTTCGAATCCCGCTTGGAGTGCATACTGTTGTTGTGTCCTTGGGGCAAGACACTTCACCCACCTTTGCCTGTGTGTAATGTAATGTAATTATGTGAAGCACTTTGGGGTCAATGCAAGTTGACTGAAAATGTGCTATATAAATAAGATTATTATTATTAAGTTGTCTCTTCACTACTCCAGACATATTGCTGGAAGACTGAACACATTTCAAAATGGACCAGGTTTCAAGCTTGAATCTAATTTTTCTAGAAAAGGAATGGCTGAAAACAAGTTAATGTCTCCAAATCCCCATGGCATGTTGTACAATTGAATCGTACATCAGGGAAGCAGACCACCCAGAGAGACACAAAAACCTGGAGTAACTCAGCGGGACAGGCAGCATCTCGAGAGAAGGAATGGGTGACGTTTCAGGTCGAGACCCTTCTTCAGACCCTACCCAGAGAATGATGTGGAGAATCTAACATTTGAGTGAAAGTCATACAAAAGGAAAATAACAGCAAAGGAATACCTTCCATGCCAATAGATTCACAATAGTGTTATTTATATGAGCAATTTTGACATACCTTTTATTTATGATACTGGAATATGATTGATGTTTTGAGGTGTATCTTCATTTGTGGATAAAAGGATCAATAGATGTGTCTTCTCTCACTTGCACACAAGATATATCTCTTCAACTGAAGTGTCTGTAAATGCATTATATAATGCATCTGATTCCAGATTATGCACTGGCTATCAAAAGTTTATCAGGTTGTTATGATATGAATGCATATTCTCTAATTGATTGTATCCAGCTTTCATGACATGTTTTTTATATTTTATTTCATAAGACTTTGAAGAAAATATTGCTTATAGCTAACTTGCATGCTAGCAACTTGAAATTACCTGTTTACCCTTGATGCTACTGAATTGTTAAATCAATAAAATCTATCCAGATGGTTTTCAAAAATACCTTTCCTCATTTCTTTTCACTTGCATTGCTTTTTCTTTCAGTCTACATTCCTGCACTAGCTTATTTTTTTCAAAAACAAGAACTAATTAGCTCTTTCCATTCAGGTAGAAATAGATGTAAATATTTAAAACACATGCGGGAAAAATAGGGTCGTGATGACCCTTTAAAAGTCATGGTGAAAGTTAAACTGAAGTGAATCCCAGAGGCAGAATTATTGTCCGATATGATGCCTGCGTAATGCACGATGGTACTGAGAGTCAGAATGTTGATGTTAGAGGGAACCAAATATGGAACCCTGAACTATGTCTAGGGTGACCATGCAGATGTTATAAATAGGCTTGTGGAAGAAAAGGTTATAGAGTCATAAAAATCATAGAAACAGTGTAAACACAGGCCCTTCAGCCCAACTAAACACTGAACATGTTTTCCATCTGAGCTTGTCCCATTTGGCCCATATCCCGCTTAAAAAGTTGATGAAGGAATGGGATCATGAGAAGGGGTTAACAAGTGATGTATTTTAGCAGTGATGTATTAAAGCAGGATATAATGAACCGCAGAAAATGAAATTGGTGTGCGTTCACATGGAAAAATGCTAGCAAATATTGAAAGACCTTTGGAAAGATACATCGATAGGGTTTAGATGGTTATTGGCCAAATACAGGGAAATGGGATAACCCTATATGCAAATTGGGTCGACATGGGCTTGGTGGGCCAAAGGTCCCGTTTCTGTGCTGCATAGCTCGATGACAATGACCAACAAGGCCATAGTCCTACGGGCAAGAACAAGAGCCTGTGTCGTTTCTCCAATGTAGGAATTTGAGCATTATAGCAGATATTAAATGTATTCGACTGGGGGAATGATAATAATCGACATAAATGTTTGTTGTAAGATACACTCAAGCTCCTCTACACACATACTGACATGTCAAGTTAATGATTTTGTATGTGAGAAAGTCCTGTGTTTTCAGATGCCCCTGTTGATTCACATAATTATAATTTGTGGAAACCAGGTATACTTTATATCACAAAAATAATATTTTTTGCACCAACATATTTTTATGCTGCGGCCATCCTAAAATTTTATAAATACACGCAACAGTTGGTGCAAAGAAGAACATTCAGAATGGAAGATAAAGGTGTTTTTGAGATTGAGCCAAACTGTAAAATGTAAACAAGCTCGAAAATATGCATGAGACTAGGATCAGCAGAATTATTTTTTCAAAATTACAACACCTATAGCTAAAATCTATTAAAGACAGAAAATACTGGAGTATCTTCGCGAATCAGGTAACATCTTTGGAGAACATGGATAAGTGACGTTTTGGGTCACATATTCATATTCTTCAGAGACTGCAGATGCTGGTTTAAACCGAAGATAGACGCAAAATGCTGGAGTAACTCAGTGGGACAGGCAGAATCTCTGGAGAAAGGATGGATGACGTTTTGGATCGAGACCCTTCTTCAGACAGACAGATCAACTGTCCTGTTCATTATCAACTGACAACTTAAGGTGTTGGGGTTCTACTTTGGAGGGGCTGAGGTAAGAAGAATTGGCTGAAGCAGACAGCCAGTCTTAAACAAAAATTAAGACCGAGGGAGCAGCGCCTCTTATTGAGACAAAGGGCATGGACCACATCTGCTCCAAGTATATATTTGGCCCTTACCTGCCCTCTAATGTGCCTGTCCCCTGGGCAATCCTCCACTTCATCTGGGTACCCAAGATGGATCATCTATGACACGTCCCCAGATAATGGGGGAACATCTATTTAACTTCGCCCTCATCCTGATGGCCACCCTTGTGTGCGGCTGCATCAAGCTGTGTGGAGAACTGAAGCAAATAATGCACCAAGGGTCACAACATGTTGAGGTTCTAACTGTTCCCTATGTTGTGAGCACAGATCCTAAAGCAAGCAAGGTAGATCACTCGACCAAAAAGACGTAGTACGGTCATGGGCGGATTCATGGGTAATTTTTGGCCCCATTTCTGTAACCGGCTTCCGTCTTCGCACCAAAGATCCCATAGCGGAGCAAAGATAACTAGTGCGGAGACGGAAGCCGGTTACGAAAACATCCTCGTAAAATTAAAAGTTCTTTGGTAAAAATCTTCTCCTCATTTTCAGAATTATAATTTATTAACACAAACTGTTCCCCCGCAATATTGATTACACTGTGAGTCGGGTCGAGTCGGGTTACTGAAATGGATGAAAAAAAGGCCCACGTTCCGCTCCGTTGCGTACTACACATCAGCCCATTGCATTTAGAAGGAGTGGTCTATCTTGCTCTGCTATAGGATCTTTGGTTGTGAGGGGTGGGCCCAGTGCCGGATTTACGTATAAGCTAAACAAGCTATAGCTTAGGGCCCCCACTTTCTAGGGGGCCCCCCGAAAAAATTGATGATGGGCCTCGAGGTCTAGGGGGGCCTCCGGCCAAGGCAGAACACCTGCCGTTCAACTCTGGGCGGCCCCCCTCTCTATCTCTCTCTCTCCATCTCCCCCCGCTATCCGTGTCCGGGCCGCCGGGCTCCGCTCGCTCCTAATCCGCCGGCACGGCAGATCGCCTTGCACATGCGCACAACCACGGCCAGCACATCATCGGCCGCCCTGCGCATGCACACTGCAACGGCAACTGGTCGGCGCTGGGCACTTTCTCCCTCGCTTTGAATTGTGGGAGATTTGGCCACCATGGCTGTCCGGTCGTTGGGGGCCTCACAAGTGGAACAACTTAGGGCCTCTCTTCATCTAAATCCGGCACTGGGTGGGCCGGATCACATTGCCAGGCAATATTCTATTCAGTTGGACGACGCATTCCCAGCGCTTTGTGGAAAAATTATTTCAGGAAAACACTTTTGACTGCAATCACCATCAGTCTGCACAGATTTTCCTGCAGGTCTGTGCGAATGTCTCACTGCTAGAACTCACAACAAGCACAGCGACATCGCTTGGCTGGAAGTGAAAGACTCCTCCTCCACATTGTTGCTGTCTTGGCCAAAGCGCAAAGCTGCTCTCAAGACAACAGTTATGAGGACGAGATTATTGACCATCTCTTTCTGGGCTGTGCATTCATAAAGGAGGTCTGGAAAAGATGCAAGGTTCCTTGTCAAGGTTCAACTCCAGCAGTCGCACAACTGTCTGATTTATGGGAAACTCAGACGATGCTTGCTGAGACAATCATCAAGTGCTGCTGGAAGATCATCAACTCAGTGAAAGAAGCATTTTGAAGAAACAATGAAACTGCAGATGCTGGTTAACAAAGTGCTGGAGTAACTCAGCGGGTCAGGCAACATCTCTGATGGCTGGCAAGTGGGAGGCTTTCAAATGTGAGACAGCAAGAGTACAGGGGCAGCATGTAGCTGTAGGAGTGAACGACATGGCTGGCAGGTTTAAGGTGCCTTGGTTGACTAGAGATTTTGAGGCTTTGGTCAGGAAAAAGAAGGAGACCTCCAATATAGTCTTTCAGTGAATCACTCAGTGAGTGTAAAGGGCCTGTCCCACGAGCATGCGACCTGCATGCGGCAAGCGCGACCAAACCGGAAGCGGGGGCCGCGTGGAGGTCGAGTAATCCCTGTACAGGGCCGGTCCCACCAGCATGCGCCTGCATGCGGCCAGCGCGACCAAACCGGAAGCGGGAGCCACGCGGAGGTCGAGTAAGTCACGTGAAGTTCGAGCGAAGTCCGTGGGAAGTTCGTGCGTGACGTACGGCGTCAAGACGCTGCGTATGGCGTCGAGACGCTGCGCACGCCCGTCGAGGCGGCTGCAGGCCGGCAGGCTGTTACCGCATGGAAGTTTTGAACACAGTCAGTTTTTCGTAGCCCCGCGCGATGTCGGGACCAGCTCCGTACGTACGAGCTCCGACAACTCCATACGGCTCCGGCGATCAAAGTGGGACCGGCCCCCCACGAATCAAGCGACCACGTTAGGTTGCGCTTGCCGCATGCAGTCGCATGCTCGTGGGACAGGCCCTTAACTGCGGCACTGTGGTTCAGCAGTAGAATTGCTGCCAGACTTTAATCCTGACCACGGGTGCTGACTGTAGAGTTTGTACTTTCTCCGTGTGACTGTGTGTTTTTTCTCCAGGTGCTCCGGTTTCCTCCCACACTCCAAAGAGTTGTAAGTTAATTGGCTTTTGTAAATTGTTGTGGAGGGTTGTTTTTCTCATTGGCGGTCTACGTCAGTGGAGTTCACAAGTTATAGGAGTAGAAATAGGCCATTCAGCCCATCGGGCCTACTCTGTCATTCAAACATGGCTGATCTCTGCTTCCAAATCCCATTTTCCTGCCTTCTCCCCATGACCCTTGACATCCGTTCTAATCAGTTTGGAAAAGATGGGCAAATGGCATATAATTCTGACAAGTATGAGGTGCTACACTTTGGAATGTTAAATCAGGCAGGCCTTGCACAATCAATGGCACAGCCTTGAAGAGTGGTGCAGAACAGCGAGATCCGGGAGTATAAGTGCATGGTTTCTTAAATATTGTGACTCAGGTGGACCTTGGGGTGAAGAAGGTATTTGCCTTCATTGAGAAGAGTTTCCAATTACAAAGGTTGTGATATCATGATGCAGTTGTCCGAGTCGTTGGTGAGACC
This sequence comes from Leucoraja erinaceus, assembly GCF_028641065.1. Taxonomy (NCBI): domain Eukaryota; kingdom Metazoa; phylum Chordata; class Chondrichthyes; order Rajiformes; family Rajidae; genus Leucoraja; species Leucoraja erinaceus. Next base: position 149,891,068 of record NC_073377.1, read on the forward strand.
ACACGTGGAGTACTGTATGCAAATCTGGACGCCATGCTTTTGTAAGGATGTCTTTAAATTAGAAAGGGTGCAGAAAAGATTCATCAGGATACTACCTCTGCTTGCAGAATTTAGTTACAAGAAGAGGTTGGATTTATTGGCACGTTTTTTCTTTGGGGAGTAGGAGCCTGAGGGCAGACATTTGGACAGATATATGGACAGGAAAGGTTTCGAGGGAATGTGTAGGAAGGAACTGCAGATGCTGGTTTAAACCTTGGATAGACATGAAAAGCTTGAGTAACTCTGCGGGGCAGGCAGCATCTCTGGAGAGAAGGAATGGGTGATGTTTTGGTCGAGACCCTTCGTCTCAACCCGAAACGTCGCCCATTCCTTCTCTCCAGAGATGCTGCCTGCCCTGCTGAGTTACTCCAACTTTCTGTGTTTATCCAAGGTTTTGAGGGATATTGGTCAAACACGGGCAACTGGGACCAGCTCAGTATGCCACCTTGGTCGGGTATGGGCAAGATGGGCTGAAGGGCCTATTTCCATGCTGCACAGCTGTATGACTTGGTGACCCATGCTTAAAGAATGATACTTGGTATGAAACGATTAGTTGACCAGTTGTGCAGTTGTTGCAAATCATCAGATAGGGAAACGGGAGAATTTAAACTCCATTCTCCATACGCCATCAATATCACAAAACCAGAAATGACTGTTTAGTTTAGTTTAGAGATACAGAGCGGAAACAGGCCCTTCAGCCCACCGTGTCCGCGCCGCCCAGCGATCCCCACATATTAACACTATCCCACACACACTAGGGACAGTTTACACATACACCTACATACCTGCATGTCTTTGGAATGTGGGAGGAAACCGAAGATCTCGGAGAAAACCCATGCAGTCACGGGGAGAAGGGACAAACTCCATACAGACAGCACCCATAGTCAGAGGTAGACAAAAATGTTGGAGAATTGGGAGCGGGTGAGGCAGCATCCATAGAGCGAAGGAATAGGTGATGTTATCGAGACCCTTCTTCAGCACCCATAGTTGGAATCAAACCCGGGTCTCTGACTCTGCAAGCGCTGTAAAGCAGCAACTGTACCGCTATGCCACCGTGCCGTTGTTAATATCAAGAGTACAGGTCGGCACAGGTAGAGTTGCTGCCTCACTGCACCAGAGACCCACGTTTGATCCTGACCTCATGTGCTGCCTGAATGGAGTTTGCATGTTGTCCCTGTGACCGCATGGGTTTCCTCCGGGGGGGGTTCCGGTTTCCTCTCACATCCCAGATGTGTGAGTCTGTAGGTTAATTGGCCTCTGAAAATTGTCCTGTGTGTTGGGATTGGATGTGAAAGTGGGATAACATGGGACTTGTGGAGGGGGTAATTAATGGTCAGTGTGGATTTGTGGGACGAAGGGCCAGTTTCAATGCTGTACCTCTCTTAATTCTTAATTTATTTGATGAGTACCGCAGTTTGGAATTAGAATTGCCAATAATAACTCACACCCTGACAAAATCACAATTTATAATCTCAATTTTATTCTGAAAAATTCAGCCCCTTTTCTCTTCTGACAATTTTGGTTGTTTCTCCACTTCACCTTTTACTCCTTACCAAAGGATGAATTCCATCGGATCATTCTCTAAGTAGCAGTGACTAACTATTAGCATAGTAAATACATGACAACAGAGAGGAGATTACACCAAAAGGTACTGCTGTTCTGTTAATGAGTATGCATATAAGGAGTTATTTTACCCATTTGATCCCCATTAGAAAAATGCATGTTATGCACAAGATTGAAGTAACCAGTGTCTACAAAGAGATGGGATTAATTCCAACTAATTAGCATTGTGCATTGTGTAAATTGAAATAGCTGAGCCTTTAAAAAAAATGCCAGAAATTCCTGAGGAACTGTGTGTATGTGTTAGGTTGCTTAATGGCCGTTGATTAGCTCCCACTGACAATAATTCCCAGGATGAAAGTAAATGGGTGTGCAAGCATCTGAGGCATAATCAAAGGAGTAGAGACTATAGTTGAGGCAGAAAGGATTTCCTGCTATTATTAAGTTTTAATTGGATTTACTATGCCTTGATAGTCCATTTGGAATATAAACTTTGCTGACGCTGGGAAACTGTTGTGAGAATGATCCTGCAAATTAATATTTCTGACGGCAGGAGTACATGCTCAGGGACATGCTGAAAGTTTGGTGTGGCCAACATAAAGGCCTGGTAAGGAAGGACTGTGATCTATGTTCCAGCTTCCAATGGACACTCAACATGATTAGAGTCAACATGATTAATTGTTGTTTCCAGATCTGGAACAAATACATTTTTATTGTTGCATCTCATTAACGCGACAAATTATCAATGAACATACAATGAACAACATTAAGTGGAGACAATAAACAATATTAATGGAGAAAGCAGGAATGGGATAGTGATTTTGGATGATCAGCCATGATCATATTAAATGGCAGTGCAATCTCTAAGGGCCGAATGGCCTACTCCTGCACCTATTCTCTATGTATCTATGTTTCTGTTTTTCTAATACAATAATGATCAGTTACACTGAATGGTATAGCAGCTGCCTCAAAGTGCCAGAGATCCAGGTTCGATCTTGACCTCGGGTTCTGTCTGCATGGAGTTTGCACATTCTCCCTGTGACAACGTGGGTTTACTCTGGGTGCTCAGGTTTCCTTTAACATCCAAAAGAAATGTGGGTTTGGAGGTTAATTGACCTCTGTAAATACTCCCCTAATGTGTAGGGAGTGGATGAGAAATGAGGGATTACATATAACTAGTGTGAAAGGGTGATCACAATGGAATGGGTGATCACACTAGATCACCCTGAAAGATTCTGAAATTTCCAACCCGAAAATTCTCCTATTCCTGCTCTCCAGAGATGCAGCATGAACCGCTGAGTTACTCCAGCATTTTGTTTTCTTTTGAATGAGTTATCAAGTGGTTTCAGTAGGCCAAAGGGCCTGATTTCCTGTATCTCTGTATCTCTAAACTAAACATACTATGCAACCAGATAACAATAATGCAAGTCGAAGTACATAGTGCAACCTTAAACAAAGTCCATTGTTGTGGGTTGGGGCCTGGGCTACAGCTCAATGGACACATGTGTATTGTTCAAAGAGGCACATAAGCGCTGTTCATTGTTTGGACATAGAATGGATTAACTTTTAGTTTAGTTCAATTTAGAGATACAGTATGAAACAGGCCCTTTGGCCTACCGGGTCTGTGCCGACCAGCGATCCCTGCATAATAACACTATCCTACACACACTTGGGACAATGTTTACATTTACCAAGCCACTTTTCTTACATATCTGCACATCTTTGGAGTGTGCGAGGAAACCGAAGCTCTCTGAGAAAACCCACGCGGTCACGGGGAGAACGTACAAACTCCATACAGACAGCTCCGTTGGGACCGAACCCGGGTCTCCACGCTGCAAATGATGTAAGGCAGCAACTCTACCGCTGCGCCACTACAATTCGATGACACCACAAATGTATTGTCTTGATGACATAAAGTCATGTACTGCTTAGCATTTCTTGAAAAGATTTTTTCAATGTGGGTCTTTGTTAAAAGAGATTGAAATGAAGTCGAAAGCTGAACTGTAAAAAACAGATCTGTCCTCAACAGAGGCCTCACTTTTCTTCATTGTAAACCAGTAGCTGCAGTTCCTTCCTACACAAGACATGAGAGTGGGCAACCTTGTCGGGGAAGCTATCTGTTTTCCACCTATTAATGTGGACTTTACCACTCATGTCTGTGTGGAGCAGCCGGTTCCAATTCCTGAATTCCTCACGAGAGTCCATTTTGGAGCTCATGCCCATCACATACATGTGTGATATTTAGTCAACTGTCCAAGCATTTTTTAATTTCAAAAATAAAAAATGTATTCAAGAAAAACAAAACAAAAAATATCCACGACTTTCTTTACATTGGTATTCTCATTGGTTCTGTACATATGTAGCATTAGCACGTGGTGAACATAAAGCACCATAGCAACTCATGTATACACCTACCGGTGGCATATCGGTAGAGTTGCTGCCTTACAGCGCTCGCAGCGCCGGAGACCTTGGATCGTTCCCGACGAGTACAGAGTTTGTCGCTAAAGGCCTCCGTCCGCGTTCCCAGTCGACAGCCGCGGCCTGGCGGGAAGCCGGGGTCCCCACGCATTGTCAGCCAAGTAAGGTCTTGGTGCTTGCTAGAGAGCTCTGGCAATGAGGCATTCTGCCAAATGGCACTGATGGCCTGCTTGAGGAACCATGCCATGGGATCCATTGTTTTCTTCTCCAGCAGTGCATGCAGGATGTTCCATGCTAACCACTGCCTGATTAGTGTTGGTTAATTACCGCCACGTGCACCGGGATACAGTGACAAGTTTGGTTTATGTGTTATCCAGCCAAATCATGCTATACATGTGTACAATCAAGCCATTCACAATAGAATGTAGTGCAAAGAGAAAAATACTAGTGTGCAAAAATATAGCATTGCAGCGTTATAGTTACAGTGATAAAATTCCAATGTGCATAATGATGTAGATTGAAAAATCAGATTTCACCTAGGCTTGTGGAAGAACTATTCAGTCGTTTTATTACTGTGGGGAAGAAGTTGGTCCTGAGTCTGGTGGTCTCTGCTTTCAGTCTTCTGTATCTTCTGCCTGATGGGAGAGGGGAGAATAGGAAATGACCAGGTTGAAAAAAGTCTTTGATTGTGTTTGCTGCTTTCCTGAGGCAATGTGAAGTGTAGATTAAGTCAATGGTGGGGAAACTGGTTTGTGTGATGGACTAGGCTACGTTAAGACCTTTCTACAATTTCTTGCTGTCTTGGCAGATCTGTTGTTCAAATAAGCTGCGATGCATCCCAATAAGACGTTTTCTATGATTCATCTGTAGAAGGCGGCACGGTGGCACAGCGGTAGAGTTGATGCCTTACAGCGCTTGCCGCGCTGGACACCCAGGTTTGATCCCGACTACGGATGCTGTCTGTACAGAGTTTTACATTCTCAGCATGACCACATGGGTTTTCTCTGAGATATTCGGTTTCCTCCCACACTCCAAAGACATAGAGGTTTGTAGGTTAAATGGCTTGGTATGAATGTAAAATTGTCCCTAATGTTTGTAGGATGGTGTTAATGTGCGAGGATTGCTAGTCTGTGTGGACTCTGGGCTGAATGGCCTGTCTCCGTGTTGTATCTCTAAACTAAACTAAACATGAAAATTAGCATTTTCGCATATCTTTTGCATAGCAAATGTTGGGTACTTCAAACATAATTTGACAGACAAAGAAATACACATCAAAATGGAATTGGTGCAATGATCAATCAAATGGATTTTGTTTTTGGGAATGAATTAAAAGAGAGAGAATTGGATTAGTGAATGGATTTAAAGAAAGGATTCCAAAAGCAACAACCAAAAAAGAAAGATCCAAAAAGAGAATCTATTAAAATGGCACACTTGCAACAATGTCGCATGCAGAAATCTTGGAGATGTAAAGGCCTGGAGATGGTCACTGAGCTGCAGCAAGGAGAGATTTGAAATAGAGAGGAAGAATTTTAAAATCACGGCTATGTTGAGGAACAATGTGTATGCAAGCACATGGGCGAACTGGAGGCAGTGTGAGTTATGATACAGGTATCAGAGTTTTGGTGACAAACTTCAGCTCCAAAGGATGTAAAGCGGAATGTCAGCAAGGTGAACAATAATCTAGTCCAAGCCTGAATGTAACTGAGGCATGGCTGGGTATTCTATGTACAGATGAGCTGAGGATGGCCAGAGAGAAATGATATGATAAAGGTGGAACTGGTCAGAAGCTCAGTTTCGGATCAGAAAATGTATTAAATTTGCTCATTGTCTGATTGAGACATGATCAGGGAGGGAAATTGAGCTTGTAACTGATGAGCAAAGTGGTTTGCTTGGTGTATAGAGCCATGTATAACACATTGCTCATTTTAATTGTAACATGTTTAATGTCCGTACACTAATGTAAAGCAAGAAACATCCTCCACCTTGTTCTTGTCTTCTATTATTTTGGACTTATCTTTATCTTCTCTTTGAAAAGGGCACCATTGTATTCAGTGATTTGTTCTTAGCGTTGATTTTCCCATGTAAATATTTGCTGATCTCTGTATCTGGAATTAAACATCAGTTCAGGTTCTTCGAAGGAAATGTGGCAATAGTCAACACCAGGCACCAGAGCCAATTATACAGTTATCAACAAAATACATGAGACATTAGAAGCCATTACTCGGGCTTTAATACATACAGCTGAAGAACCCCATCTGAGCAAAGACATTCTTGCCATATCTTGTACAGAGAAGATTCACCAGACTGATTCCTGGGATGTCAGGACTTTCATATGAAGAAAGACTGGATAGACTTGGCTTGTACTCACTAGAATTTAGAATATTGAGGGAGGATCTTATAGAAACGTACAAAATTCTTAAGGGGTTGGACAGGCTAAATGCAGGAAGATTGTTCCCGATGTTGGGGAAGTCCAGAACAAGGGGGTCACAGTTTAAGGATAAGGGGGAAATCTTTTAGGACCGAGATGAGAAAAACATTTTTCACACAGAGAGTGGTGAATCTGTGGAATTCACTGCCACAGAAGGTAGTTGAGGCCAGTTCATTGGCTATATTTAAGAGGGAGTTAGATGTGGCCCTTGTGGCTAAAGGGATCAGGGGGTATGGAGAGAAGGCAGGTAGAGGATATTGAGTTGGATGATCAGCCATGATCATATTGAATGGCGGTGCAGGCTCGAAGGGCCGAATGGCCTACTCCTGCACCTATTTTCTATGTTTCTATATTTCTATCTGTTAGGAATAGTCCATCAGCCTTACAAGAGAATATGTGAAAGGTCCTGTATAAGGACGGAGAGGCCTGATAGCAGAAGCATCCACGTCACGGGGCTGCAAACTGGAAATATCCCGAGCTAATTCTGCTACCACCATCATCTATTGCAACAAGTGATGGCTCCCACTGATTGTCGCCGGAAGCTTGCGTCCTTTGCAGGTCGTACGATGACAGCGATGTCAATATTTAAAACATGAAAGATGGACACGAAAGAAGAAGAATGACTGAGAAATGTCTTTAGTGTAAGCTTGGAATCAAGTGATCCAGTCATGAATAAAATATTAGGTGTGAAGTTCACCGGTGTGACGGCCTGCTTAACGTGGTTTTCAACAACTTGTCTTTGTCGGAGCAGCCATCTTGGGGAACCGAAGGAGTCAGTGGAAAGAAAGGGTGCAAAGATTTTAGGAGTAAGATGTTCACTCTTCCCTTTCATGAAGTGCAGGTAACTACTGCTGTCAAATGGACTTTAATAGCATATAGCAGCATATTGTGTTTACCATTGGCAAGCTGGTCTACAGTGGAAGGCAATGTTGCATTGTCAATCGCAAACAAGCATTTCAGGAGTGAGTTCATTCCTTATTGCCCGGGACTTTACGGGCAAACTGCAATTCAGATTAAATGTGTAGGAAGGAACCACAGATGCCGATTTAAATCGATGATAGACACAGAAAGCTGGAGCAACTCAGCGGGTCTTCAGAAGGGTCTCGACCTGAAATGTCACCTACTCCTTTTCACCAGCGATGCTGTATGACCCGCTGAGTTACTCCAGCTTTTTGTATCTATCTGCAATTAAGATGAAGCTGCTGAGCACAAACCTTACTTGTGTACATGATGATAGATGGAAATAGAATAAAACAGAATTCTCATTTGCTGAGAACGTTAAATAAAATGGTTTCCTCCAAACTGTGGAGATGGAGTCATCAAATAGTTGACGTAGATTCTGGGGCAGAAAACACAGTGTAAACCCGATGTGACATAGAAACATAGAAACATAGAAAATAGGTGCAGGAGTAGGCCATTCGGCCCTTCGAGCCTGCACCGCCATTCAATATGATCATGGCTGATCATCCAACTCAGTATCCTCTACCTGCTTTTTCTCCATACCCCCTGATCCCTTTAGCCACAAGGGCCACATCTAACTCCCTCATAAATATAGCCAATGAACTGGCCTCAACTACCTTCTGTGGCAGAGAATTCCACAGATTCACCACTCCCTGTGTGAAAAATGTTTTTCTCATCTTGGTCCTAAAAGATTTCCCTCTTATCCTTAAACTGGGACCCCTTGTTCTGGACTTCCCCAACGTCGGGAACAATCAGTTGCCATGTGACATGTCTTGTTGTATCACACTTTAAGGTATACCATTGGTATCATCATTGGGTAAATGTTAATTTTACTTAAAATGTAGGTAGTTTCTAATGCAGGTGGTAACATTGACCACATGTCCATGTTATATTGAAGTTGCACTGCATCATCAACTGCTATATTCCTATAACTATTGATAGCCACATTGCTCAATGCACCACAGTCCCTTCACTCACTGTCAATCAGGAGTGGGAACTGATATTCATTAAAAAAAAAGGCACCAAGTGCTGGAGTAATTCGACAGGTTAAGCAGCAACTCTGCAGGACATGGATAGGAGATATTTTGCGTCGGGACCTATCTTCAGACCAATCTGCAGAAGGGTACCAACCTGAAATGTCACCTGTCCATACTCTCCATGGATGTTGCCTGACGCACTGACTTACTCCAGCAATTTTGTGTCCTTTTTTGTAAACTGGTATCTGCGGTTCTGTTTCTACATTTTGACTGGTTCTAAGTAGGTATGCCTACTTTAAAGAAATTCTCCTCCTCTTTACGAGTATGAAAAAGGGTCCCAACCCGAAATGTCACCTATCCATGTTCTCCAGAGATGATGTCTGACCCGCTGTGTTATTTCCAGCACTTAGTGTCCTTTTTTTTTGTTAACCTGCATCTGCAGTTCCCTGTTTCTACAACTGATAGTTATATATGTCACAATACCTTACTCCAATACCTGCCACTACCTCAAGCTACCCACTAACATTTTACCCATTCAACTATGATACATTACCCAAATGCAGAACAACATTCAGAAGTAAACTCTCCTCTCTTTTACAGAGTGATGTGTCTGGATCATGTGGCTTCTTGGAGGGGACATTACTATCGGAATGGCCATTATGGATTTGATGTTTCCATTCAGTGAAAATAACATATCTCATATCCCATATCTCAGATTCAGATTCAGATCCTGGCTATTATCATACACTATTATATACCACGGTGCAATGAAATCCCCTGTTTACCTACAAACATATCAATCATAAATACAACAATATATATAATGATGAATGCAAAACAGCAGAATAGTGCAATATTGTCGTGCAAGCACAGTGGTGCAAAAAACGATGAAAGTACAAAAATGGAATAACCAAACGAGATAAAGTTAAAAGAATGATGGGTGACAGAACCTCTGGGAAGCAGATGTGAAAGGTGATGGGTTCAGAAGTTTGACAGGACCTAATTCCTGTTGGCAAATTGTACTTTCACTTAATCCAACAATGCGAATTATATGATGGAACTCCTATGAACATGCATTTCCTTTACTCTCCCTCATCTCACTGTTAACATACACAAGTACCTTTCTCCTATCCGATGGTCAGCACTCTAAACTGGCAGGGCAGTCATGGAAGGACAAGAGAAGAGTGAGGATAAGGTGACACGATCACTTGTTCTATTAAAAAAATTCAAATTGCAGGAGTAACTCAGCGATTAGACAGAATTTGTGGAGGGAATGGAAAGAAAATATGTTTCAATCAATCAATCAATCATCAATCAATCAATCAATCAATCAATCAATCAATCAATCAATCAATCAATCAATCAATCCTTTATTGTCATCTTGCAAAGCAACAGTTGTACAGTGCAAAATGAAAAGACGTTTCCCAGGGAATACCAGAGCATTGCACATAAAACTTAAACATTTCACACATAAATAAAAACAATAAAAACAATCCAGTCCCTGATAAAAACAATACGAATAGTTAAAAAGTGCAGGTAAAAAACGGCAACATTAAAATACAAGTAAAAACAGTCATAAATCATCCAGGGCAGCTGATTTAAGTGGCTAGTGCCAGAGTTGTTATTAAATTGTCAGTGACAAAAAAGCAGCAGAATCAGGTGGAGTGACTGTTTAGCAGCCTCACAGCCTGTGGAAGGAAGCTGTTTAACAGTCTGGTTGTCCGGGCTTTGATGCTGCGGTATCTCTTGCCTGATGGCAGGAGATCCAGATGTGTGTGGAGGGGGTGCAGTCTGTCCTTTGCTATGCTCAGTGCTTTTTTTCAGGCAGCGGCTCTGGTACAATTCTTGCACCAATGGTAGGGAAACGCAAATGATCCTCTCTGCTCCCCTCACTACCCTCTGCAGAGCCTTCCTGTCGGAGCAGTTGCACTTGGAGTACCACATGTTAATGCTTGTTTCGGGTCTGAAGAAGAGTTGCGACCCAAAATGTCGTCTGTCTATTCGCTCCACAGGTGTTGCCTGAACCTTTGAGTTTCTGTAGTACTTCATTTTTGCTCAAGATTCCAACTTCTGCAGTTTCCTGTATCTCTACATATTATTGCAGCCACCAGCTCCTTTTACTCAAGCCAAGAGTGTTTAGTTTTTGTATGTACCAGGAACAGAACAATGAAGAAGGGTTTCGGCCCGAAACATTGCCTATTTCCTTCACTCCATAGATGCTGCCTCACCCGCTGAGTTTCTCCAGCACTTTTGTCTACCAATGAAATTCTTGTTTTCTTGTTGCAGCTTTACACGTCCATTTACACAATAACACAAGAAATAAACATACGATAATTAGTGATACTAAAAAATGAACAATCTACTGTAGGTAACCAGCCCATTATAGTGGAAAACCAAAGTATGGAAAGGGAACTGTGTTTGTGTGATGGAGATGGGAAGATATGACTTGTGGTAGGATCCCGCCGGAGGTGACCAAAATGTTGGAGGATGATGTGCTGTATGCGAAGGATACTGGGGTGAAAAGTGAGGATGAGGGGGACTCTGTCCCTGTTTACAACTGCGGGAGAGGAAGCAAGAGTAGAACTATAGGATACAGCGGAGACACATGTGAGAGCCTCATCTGTGATGGAAGAGGGGAACCCATGTTCCAAAAGAATGATGACATCTTGGATGTGTTGGTAGGGAACACCTCATCATGGGAGCAGATGTGGCAGATATGGAGGGATTGGAAGGGGGATAGAATCTTTGTAAGAGGCCGGATGGGAAGAAGTGTAGTCTAGATAACTGTGACAGTCAGTAGGTTTGTAATATACATCAGTCGATAGTCTATCCCCCGTGATGGAGATGGTGAGATCAAGAAAGGGGAGAGAAACGTTTGAGATAGCCCAGGTGAATTTGAGGGCAGGGTGGAAGTTAGTGGTGAAGTTAAAAAAGTCCATGATTTCTGCATGGGTGCAGGAGGTAGCCCAGATGCAGTCATCAATGTAGCAGAGATAGAATTCGGGGATAGGACCAATGTAGGCCTGGAATAGGGACTGTTCAATGTACACAACCAAAAGGCAGGCATAGCTGGGGCCCTTGCGAGTTCCCATGGATACAACTTTGACCTGGAGGATACATTATTATGGGTGAGGACCAGTTCTGCTAGGCTGAGGAGAGTGTTGGTAGAGAGAAATTGACGGAGGACCTTACGGCCTTCCTGGTGGGGGATGCTGGTGGAGAGCGACTGTCCATAGTAAAGATGAGGGAACGGGGGCCTGGGGACCGGAAGTTCCTAAAACGTCAAAGGGCGTCTGAGGTCTGTCAGGAAGATCGGTCTGCCAGGGCAATTCTGCTTATGGATTTTGTGGAGAAGGTAAAAGTGGGCCGTGTGGGGAACGATAGGGTTGGAGACTGTGGAGGGCAGACAGCCAGAATTGATAAAATCAGACATGATCTGAGAGATACACTAGAGAGATTGGGTTGATGGTTAGGGATAGGAGAGAGAAGGTGTGGAGGGGGAGTGCATTGCAGTGGACGGTTGAAGAGGCAGGATTTGCTTCTTCACCAAAGTGGGCGATACACTAAACATCAAGAAGACAATGATGATCACTCACCAATGTTTGTTTTTCAAAAATATACTTGTTCATTATATATAACAATTAGAATATGTCGATATCTTCATCCAATGTTCTAAGTAGTTCCATACATTTCACTTTGAATACGTTAAATTCAGAATCGTTTCAATATCATTTTAATGCATGTAAACTTTTTGCACTGTGAGTTTCAATATACCTTGCACCCTGGTATATTTGACACTAAACTAACCTGTTGTTAAACATTGCATCAGCGAACCATTTGAAACATGAGCACACAAGGATTTTAAGGATCTGTATTCCTACCCTGCAAATAAAATTGAAGACTGACCTCTTGTGGAGAAAGCAGGGTTTAAACATGTTTGCGAATGTAATTTTCAATCTTGTACTTTGAATGCTTTTCTGATATGTTTAGGGCTTTTGTATCGTTTCTGTGTTTCAATGTAGAACAGAATAATATTGTACTCAACTTCTATATTTTATGGTTAAAATATAAAATATAGGTACAATATCATTCACTGGAGAGCATGGATAGGTGACTCTTGGAGGCGGGATTTCTCTTCAGACTGATTGTGGAGGTGGGGGGGATATGAAGGAAGCTGGAAGAGGGGAGAGGCAGGACAAAATATGGCAAGTAAAAGATGGACACCAAAGATCCTATAGCGAGCAAAATAGTCTACTCGACGAAAAAGACGTAAATATCTTCAAATTCGTGATTATCTGAAAAAACACACAAAAGATTATCATAATATGCCTTCCGACTTATTGGATGAAGCAATGAAGACAAAGGCGGAATCAGCTAATTTAATATCGTACCTATATAATATCGTTTTAAACATAGAAATACCCACAACAGATGGAATTAGAAGAGATTGGGAACAAGAATTAGCTATAAAAATCTCAAAAGAGAGCTGGGATAATCATTTACTACAGGTGCATAAATGTTCGATCAACGTACGATATACGCTCATCCAATTTAAAACATTACATAGATTATATTATTCAAAAACTAAATTAAATAAAATCTTCCCTAATGTTTCACCAATTTGTGATAAATGCCTGTGTCAAGAAGCTACCATAGCGCACTCTTTTGTTTTTTGTACAAAAATCCAAAAATTCTGGTATGAAATATTTGATATTTTTTCAAAATTAATCAAAATAAAACTGGTACCAAAACCAGAATGGATTATTTTTGGAATATCGGAAGGTAACCCTGGACTAAACGTGTTTCAGACGAATTTATTTAATTACGGGCTAATAATGGGAAAAAAGCTTATACTTAAATTCTGGAAAAATGCGCCCACACCAACAATAAAAATGTGGATATCAAATATGTTTGAAACATTACATCTGGAAGAGATGAGATTCCTCTTAGCAGGTAAAGCAGACCAATTCCAAAAGACGTGGTCTATGTTTCTGGACCTATTACAAGTATGAGGTGCAATAGTAATTTAAATAAATAAATAAATAAATGGTATCAGTGCCTGGTAACGGGAGGTAAAACAACAAAAACAGACTTGGTTGGTAGTCCCCTTTCTGCGGAGTTTAATGTTATAATAGAGCGATTGTTCCTATTTTCTTTTTCTTTCTTTTCTAGGATCTATTTTCTCACTTTACTTCCTTCTCTAACTTCTTTTCTAAGGGGCTTTCTTTTCCCAACACTTTTGCACTTCACGACTCTTGCGCACTTTCTTTACTTTCCTTACTTCTATCTTTTTCTTAAAGCTCCAAAAAAAAAATGAAGCGGTACAAAAAATGTATTAAGATATATGTGTTGTGTAATATTGTAATTTACCGTACTTCTAATAAAAAATAAAATAAAAAAAAAAAAAAAAAAAGAAAAAGACGTGGTACGGTCATGGGCAGATTCATGGGTAATTTAAGGCCTCATTTCCATAACCGGCTTCCGTCTCCGCACAAAAGTACCCATAGGATACTAGTGCGGAGACAGAAGCCGGTTCCGGAAACATCCTTGTAAAAATAAAAGTTATTTGGTAAAAATCTTCTCCTCATTTTCAGAATTATAATTTATTAGCACAAACTGTTCCTCCGCAACGTTGATTACACTGTGAGTCAGGTCGAGTCGGGTCGGGTCGGGTCGGGTCGGGTCGTCGGTCGGGTCGGGTCGGGTCGGGTCGGGTCGGGTCGGGTCGGGTCGGGTCGGGTCGGGTCGGGTCCGGTCCGGTACGTTCCGGTTATGGAAATGGATTTTAAAAAAGCCCACGTTCCGTTCCGTTGCGTACTATACGTCAGCCCATTGCATTTAGCATAGAAACATAGAAAACAGGTGCAGGAGTAGGCCATTCAGCCCTTCAAGTCTGCACTGCCATTCAATATGATCATAGCAGGAGTGGTCTATCTTGCTCGCTGTAGGGTCTTGGGTGGACACAAGTCTGTAGGGGTTTTTGATAGGCAGAAGGTTGATAGGAACAAAGGTCAGAGATAAAAGCAGAAGGTGTGAGACAGGTTTGAAGTTGCGGATTGTGGGGTCAGAGGGAGAAAAGTAGCAGGACGTGAGGGGAGGGGTGGGGAGAAATATATGGCAATCCAGGTAGGGCACAGGGGTGGGGGGGGGGGAGAAAGTGTGGGTGTTAGGATAGGAAATGGAGTTAAAATCCGATCAAAGATAGTTTGAGGTCTCCAATGAGGTAGGTCCTGAACTACTATCTAACTCATTGGAGACCCTTGGACAATCTTTGATCAGACTTTACCAGCTATTGTACAAAGGTAGACACAAAATGCTGGAGAAACTCAGCGGGTGAGGCAGCATCTATGCAGAGAAGGAATTGGCGACGATTCGGGTCGAGACAATAGACAATAGGTGCAGGAGTAGGCCATTCGGCCCATCGAGCCAGGACTGCCATTCAATGTGATCATGGCTGATCATCCACAATCAGTACCCCGTTCCTGCCTTCTCCCCATATCCCCTGACTCCGTTATCTTTAAGAGCCCTATCTAGCTCTTTCTTGAAAGTAACCAGAGAACTGGCCTCCATCGCCCTCTGAAGCAGAGAATTCCATAGACTCACAAATCTCTGTGTGAAAAGGTTTTTCCTCATCTCTGTTCTAAATGGCTTACTCCTTATTCTTAAACTGTAGCCCCTGGTTCTGGACTCCCCCAACATCGGGAACACGTTTCCTGCCTCTAGCGTGTCCAAACCCTTAAGAATCTTATATGTTTCAATGATCCCCCTCATCCTTCTAAATTCCAGAATGTACAAGCCCAGCCGCTCCATTCTCTTAGCATAAGACAGTCCCACCATCCTGGGAACTAAACCTTGTGAACCTACGCTGCACTCCCTCAATAGTAAGAATGTCCTTCCTCATATTTGGAGACCAAAACTGCACACAATACTCGAGGTGTGGTCTCACTAGGGCCCTGTACAACTGCAGAGGACCTTTTTGCTCCCATACTCAACTCCTCGTGTTATGAAGGCCAACATGCCACTCGCTTTCTTCACTGCCTGCTGTACCTGCATGTTTACTTTCATTGACTGATGAAAAGGACCCCCCCCCAGATCCTGTTGTACTTCCCCTTTTCCCAATTTGACACAATTTAGAAAATAATCTGCCTTCAGACTTCAGACTAGGCTTATCTTACACTAAACATTATTTCCGGTATTCCCTTTATCATGTAACTGTACACAGTGAATGGCTCGATTGTAATCACGTATTGTCTTTCCGCTGACTGGTTTGCACGCAACAAAAGCTGTTCACTGTACCTCGGTACAAGTGACAATAAACTAAACTCAAAGTGGTTAATGTGGAGCAGAATAATATCAAGTCAAGTCAAGTCAAGTCAAGTTTATTTGTCACATACACATACGAGATGTGCAGTGAAATGAAAGTGGCAATGCTCGCGGACTTTTGTGCAAAAGACAAACAACCAAACAACCAAACAAACTATAAACACAATCATAACACACATATTCTTTTACATAATAAATAATGGAAGGAAAAAAGTTCAGTAGAGTTAGTCCCTGGTGAGATAGGCGTTTACAGTCCGAATGGCCTCTGGGAAGAAACTCCTTCTCAACCTCTCTGTTCTCACCGCATGGCAACGGAGGCGTTTGCCTGACCGTAGCAGCTGGAACAGTCCGTTGCAGGGGTGGAAGGGGTCTCTCATGATATTGTTGGCTCTGGAGTTGCACCTTCTGTTGTATAGTTCCTGCAGGGGGGCGAGTGAAGTTCCCATAGTGCGTTCGGCCGAACACACTACTCTCTGCAGAGCCTTCTTGTCCTTGGCAGAGCAATTCCCAAACCAGATGGTAATGTTCCCGGACAAGATGCTTTCCACCGCCGCTGCGTAGAAGCACTGGAGGATCCTCGGAGACACTCTGAATTTCCGCAATTGCCTGAGGTGGTAAAGGCGCTGCCTTGCCTTACTCACGAGTGCTGAGGCGTGTGATGCCCATGTCATATCCTCGGAGATGTGGACTCCCAGATATTTAAAACAGTTCACCCTATCCACAGGATCCCCATTTATCCTCAATGGAGTGTACGTCCTCAGATGATGTGCCCTCCTAAAGTCCATGATCAGCTCCTTCGTTTTTTTGATGTTCAAGAGGAGGCTGTTATCCTGGCACCAGAGTGCTAGACCAGCCACCTCCTCCCGGTAGGCCTTCTCATCATTGTCTGAGATCAGGCCCACCACCACAGTGTCATCAGCAAACTTAATTATTGAATTGGAGCTGAACCTAGCCACAGAGTCATGTGTGTACAGGTAGTACAATAGGGGGCTGAGGACGCAACCCTGGGGCGATGCTGTGCTCAGAGTGAGGGACTTCGATGTATTCCCTCCCATCTTGACTACCTGGGGCCTGGCGGTGAGAAAGTCCAGGACCCAGGCACACAGGGAGGTGTTGAGCCCCAATTCCATTAGCTTCCCGGCCAGTCTGGTGGGGACTATCGTGTTGAAGGCTGAACTGTAGTCTATGAACAGCATCCTCACGTAGCCCCCCTTCTGGCTGTCCAGATGGGAGAGAGCGGTGTGCAAGACCTGGGAGACCGCATCGTTCGTGGACCTGTTCGGACGGTATGCGAACTGCAATGGGTCCATGTTGCGAGGGAGGAAGGCGCAGATGTGATTCTTCACCAGCCTCTCAAAGCATTTCATGACTACCGAGGTAAGGGCCACCGGACGGTAGTCATTCAGACAGGCATTTTTTGGTACCGGTACAATGATGAATTTTTTTAAGCAGGCAGGGACCACGGACTTGTCCAGGGAGAGGTTGAATAATGTAGTGAGCACTGGAGCTAGCTGCGTAGCACAGGACTTGAGTACTCGCCCCGAGATGCCATTGGGCCCTGCAGCTTTTCTCGTGTTCACCCGTGTCAGAACCCTCCTCACGTCGTGCTCGGACAGCGAGAATGTGTGCACATTCCTCCCTTCAGCTTCGGTAGCCAGCCCCCTACCGAAGCTGATATTGTATATCGTGTTAATGCAAGATATTGTATATCTTGCATTAATATTGTAATAGTATTGCATTCTATATTTTAACATAGAAACATAGAAAATAAGTGCAGGAGGAGGCCATTCGGCTCTTCGAGCCAGCACCGCCATTCATTGTGATCATGGCTGATCATTACTATCAATAACCCATGCCTGCCTTCACCCCATATCCCTTGACTCCACTAGCCCCTAGAGCTCTATCTAACTCTCCCTTAAATCGATCCAGTGATTTGGCCTCCACTGCCCTCTGTGGCAGGGAATTCCATAAATTCACAACTCTCTGGGTGAAAAAGTTTTTTCTCACCTCAGTCTTAAATGACCTCCCCTTTATTCAAAGACTGTGGCTCCTGGTTCTGGACTCGCCCAACATTGGGAACATTTTTCCTGCATCTAGCTTGTCCAGTCCTTTTATAATTTTATATGTTTCTATAAGACAACCCCTCATCCTTCTAAACTCCAGTGAATACAAGCCTAGTCTTTTCAATCTTTCCTCATATGAAAGTCCCGCCATCCCAGGGATCAATCTCGTGAACCTACACTACACTGCCTCAATCACAAGATGTCCTTCCTCAAATCAGGAGACCAAAACTATACACAATACTCCAGATGTGGGCTTACCAGAGCCCTATACAACTGCAGAAGAACCTCTTTACTCCTATACTGAAATCCTCTTGTTATGAAGGCCAACATTCCATTAGCTTTCTTCACTGCCTGCTGTACCTGCACGGCAACTTTCAGTGACTGGTGTACAAGGACACCCAGGTCTCGTTGTACCTCCCCCTTACCTAACCTAACCCCATTGAGATAATAATCTAACCCCTTGTTTTTGCCGCCAAAGTGGCTAACCTCACATTTATCTATATTATACTGGTTATATTATAGATAAACCAGTTATAAATTATGGATTATATATATAATCTCTTATATTAATCTATTACAGATTAACCATTTTATATGGATATAAATATAAGTAGCACAGGTGTTCGACGAAATAGTCGCAGAGTCTATGCCTTATCAAGCCGAATTATAGGAAACCACATCGGGACAACGGATGCAGTAGATGAGGTTAGAGGGGGTTAGAGACGTGAACCTCTATCTGAACATTAGTCCCTGGATGGAGGTGAGGCAGGAGGTATAGGGACAGGTGTTACATCTCCTGCGGTTGCAGGGGAAAGTACCTGAGGAGGGAGTGATTTGGGTGGGAGGGATGAGTTGACCAGGAGGTTGTGGAGGGAGTGGGCTCTGTGGAAGGTGGAAAGGGGTGGTGATGGGAAGATGTGACTGGTGTTGGAATCACTTTGGAGGTGATGGATATGTCAGAGGATGATGTTTTGAATGTGGAGGTTCGAGGGGTGAAGGGTGTGGAGCAGGGGAACTATCCTTGTTCCGTCTGGGGGGAGGGGGAGCAAGGGCAGAGCTACAGGACACAGAGGAGACATGGGTGAGGGATCTATCTCTGACAGAAGGGAGGAAACCACATTTCCCATCTATGGCCAAAAAATAAAACGGGGAAGGCCACTCAACCGTGGCTTACGAGGGAAATTAGGGATAGTGCTAAATCCAAGGAAGAGGCATATAAATTGGCCAGAGGAAGCAGCAAACCGGAGGACTGGGAGAAATTTAGAATTCAACAGAGGAGGACAAAGGGGTTAATTAGGAGGGGGGGAAATAGAGCATGAATGAAAGTTTACGGGGAATATAAAAAACTGACTGTAAAAGCTTCCTTAGATATATGAAGACGAAAAGATTAGTGAAGACAAATGTAGGTCCATTACAGTCAGAAACAGATGAATTTATAATGGGAAACAAGGAAATGGCAGACCAGTTAAACAAATATTTTGGTACACAAAAATGCTGGTGAAACTCAGCGGGTGCAGCAGCATCTATGGAGCGAAGGAAATAGGCGACGTTTCGGGCCGAAACCTATCTTCAGACTGATCAACAAATACTTTGGTTCTGTCTTCACCATGAAAGACACAAACAATCTCCCAGAAGTACTGGGGGACCATGGATCTTGCAGGAGGGAGGAACTGAAGGAAATCCACATTAGTCAAGAAATGGTGTTAGGTAAACAGTTGGGACTGAAGGCAGATAAATCCGCAGGGCCTGATGGTCCGCATCCCAGGGTACTCAAGGAGGTGGCCCTAGAAATCGTGAATGCATTGGTGATCATTTTCCAATGTTCTATAGACTCTGGATCAGTTCCTGTGGACTGGAGGGTAGCCAATGTAACTTCACTTTTTGAGAATGGAGGGAGGGAGAAAACAGGGAATTATAGACTGACATTATAGTTAGCCTGGCACCGGTAGTAGGGAAAATGCTTGAGTCGATTATTAAAGATGTAATAGCAGCGCATTTGGAAAGCAGTGACTGGATCGGTCAAGGGCAGCATGGATTTATGAAGGGGAAATCATGCTTGATTAATCTTCTGGCATTTTTTGAAACGTTGAATGGATAAGAGAGAGCCAGTGGATGTGATGTATCTGGTCTTTCAAAAAGCCTTTGACAAGATCCCACACAAGAGGTTAGTGTACAAAAATAAAGCATATGGTATTGGGGGTTGGGTATTGACATGGATAGATAACTGCTTGGCAGACAGGAGGTAAAATGTAGGAATTATCAGGTCCTTTTCAGAATGGCAGGCAGTGACTAGTGGGGTG